>NW_007361034.1:15803-511732 GCF_000149035.1 Colletotrichum graminicola M1.001 | reverse complement strand
CATTTGGAGTTGAACAATTATCAACGGTAACCCCAGTGATGGAATGAATCTGTCCCGCGGTTAGCCCTACGCGGTTGGAACGAGGAGTCGCACGCGCTAGGAGTTAGCACTTTATGGAGCAGGTCCCGATTTACAGTACCGTTACGAATTGAAACGCCGATCGCGTACGCCCCATAGAGGGCTGTTTAGACCTTAAAGAAAACACTGTCATACTGGAGGACGAGGCTAGTGTGGCCCCAAGTCGGAATATAGTGGCTTCGCTCAAACAGATTAAGGTATGTCTCGGTAGCAATCGTCACGAGCCCCTAACGCGACCACTCTTTAAGATAAAAAAAAGTAATAGTTTTTAACGTATTAAGGTTTTTTTACTAGCTTAGTATATATTTACTATATTAGGATTATATAGTAATAATTAGCTTATAAAGGCTTAAATACTTTAATATAGTGTTATTAGGCTTTAAAAGCTCTTTAGTATATACCTAGCGCTTTATAGATTAGATCTTTTTTAAATATTAACACTTTATTAAGGTGTATATTAATAATATTATAATCTTTAGTAACTTAGATAAAAAACACCTCTAGCACCTAGAGATAATCCTTAAGATCTTTAATAAGTATTATATTTATATTAAAGTATAAAAGTCTTTTACTAGCTTTCTCTTAGTAAAACTTCCTAGCTATATTATAAATAGTAATAGTATCTATAAGATAGATAACTATATTTAGGCCTTTAAACAGCTTACTTTTTTTATAGCCTCTAGGACCTTAAGAGGTACCTTAGGATAAGTAGATAGTTATATATAAGAATACCTTAGTTTAATATAATTACTAAGCCCCTTTATTATAAGAAAATAAAACTTACTAAGTAACTATAAAAGGATAATATACTAACGCTTAGTATAACGCGTTAGTATAAAGTAAAACTTATAGTAAAGAAGACGTCTAACCTTACGCCTAAGGAGCTTAACGCCTAGAAAGCGCTATAAGAAAAACTCTATAACTAAGTAATAAGGTATTACTATAACCCTAAAAAGCCGCTTTTCTTTAAGATTAACGCCTATATTAGTAGTTTTAGACTTATAGTTTTTTAACTAGATTATAACTAAAATAATAAGAGAATACCTAGTATTAATATAAAGAATAAATATATTAAGCTAACTTTATTCTTATTATAAAATATAATATAAGTAGAAAAACGTTTTAATATAACTAAGGCTAAAGTTATAGCTATTATATAGGCTATAGAAAAGCTCTAAAAGCTTATTTAATCTAATAGATATAAGTTTAATATTCTTATAGACTATATAATAATAAGGGATATTATTACCTATATATTACTAAAGATAATAGACCTTAATAAGGCTAATCTTTACCTTACTAATATAGTAAACTACCTCTCTTAGTTTTACTTATAAATCTTTTACGTCTTAAGTAAGCTTAACGTAGTGTTAGACGTACTCTCTTACTTACTAGTTATATAACCTAACCTATTAAAGTACTTCCTATAGAGTAATAAGCTTACTAATATTAATAATAATAATAAAAAAGATATTATAGTAATAGTATAGTACGTAAGTAATAAGCCTTTAAACCCTAAGGTAGCTATTATAATAATAGTATAAATTAATAATAACTTTATAAGGAATATTATCTTAAGTTACTAAAGTAATAAGAAATTTAGGAAGCTAAGGACCTAGATTAAGTAATTATATAAAAGTAACTAAAAGTTTATAACCTTAGATAAAGCTAAAAGAGAATAATAATTACCTTATAAAAAGATAGTAGCTATAAGTACTAACCTTACCTTAGGTAATTAACTATAAGGGACTAATTTTTTATATTATATCTAATAGTATATAAAGACTTTATATCTTAAAACCTATAGTAAGAAAGATTTTTACTTTTACTTATAATAAAAACTTTTACTTTAGGAATAATAAAATACTTACTAAGCTATATAACCTTTATATTTCTAGTAAAGTAAAGTTAGTAAAGTTATATCTTACTTACTGCCTAACTTACTAAAGTAACTAAATAGATTACTAAAAGGCTATAAGATTACTTTAACTTATTATAACACCTAAAGTGCCTTACTATATTATCTTTATAAACTTTATTATAAATATACCTTAAGTGCTTATATAGAATAGCTTTTAGGCACTACCTAACTTTATAGTGTTTAATAGCCTTTATACTATAACTTATAAGTTTAGTAAGAAGACTTTACTTATCTTAAGGTATACTAAATATAAGGCTTACTACTAGGCCTAAGTACTTTTATAAACACTTATAATATATAATTAAGGCTTACTAATAGCTATTATTAGTAATTATAATTTTAAGTTTCTATTAGCTATCTAAGTAGAAATATTTAACGCCTTAAAAGTAAAGCTACTTATCTTTATAGCGTACTATCTTTAGACTAATAGTTAAAGTAAAAAGACTAACTAAATAGTTAAAATTACTATCTACTTCTATATATATACTAACCTAAATATACTATAGATTAATATACTTCTAGCGCTATAGCACTTACTTAATAACTTACTTATAGTTATAATAAGATAATTAGTAAATAAATTAGTCTTTAGATTTTACCTATAAATAGTACTAGAACACGTTAGTACTAAGGAACTACTAATAGAGTCTTTAGACGTCTTACACTAGACCTACTAGTCTAAAGCCCTAGCTTAAATTAATATAGTAAGATTAATATAAAAGAAGTAATATAACTATTACTATTACCTTATAGACTTTACTATTAGTAATAAGGTATTTCTATAACTTAGTAAAAGCTACTTACTTCCTAGTAAGCCTAAAATAAAGTAATCTCTCTAGCGTGTAGGCCTTTTTAAGATTACTTATATAGTTAGGCCTAGTGCTTATAAACTTAACTTACTACTATAATAGAAAGTACACTTAGTAGTGTTAACTATATAGCTATAGAAAGCACCTATAGAGAAAGACCTCTTTAGTAAAAAGTAATAACTACTAAAACTAATAAAAGTTAATAGTATAAAGAAGTATAAAGTTAAATAAATTATAAAATAAAAAGCTAACTAAAAGAGGAATTAGCTATTAGTTAAGTATCTTATTAAGTAGAAGAGGTACTTACTAGTAGATAATATATAGGAAGCTTATAATAGCCTTATACTAAACGCTAGTAATCTTATTAATAAATATAAGAAAAGTAGCCTTATTAACTAGAGTTTAGAATATATAAAGAAATAAGGCTAGAAGCTAGCTCTAGAGGAATTCCTCTAGAACCCCTTACTAATAACACTAGAATTATTATAATCTTTCCTAATAACGTAAGGTAATACTTAGCCTTATTCTATTATTCTTAATAACGCTTTTATTTTTAATTATTCTTTTAATAAAAAAGAATAACACCTTTAATATACTAACACTTTTTTTTTATAAAGTTATATAGTAGCGTAGTAAAAAGAACTTTAAGAACTATATATTATTAATAACTAAAAGAAATAAAAGGAGTACCTACCTAAAATAAGTAACTATACCTACTTTTACTTTTTACTTATAGTTAATAACTAGAGGATATTTTAACTTACCTACTTACTACTACTATTTTCTATTTTTTAACTTATCTAACTTATTACTTTTTTTTATAATTTACTACTACTTATTATATTATAATTTACCTCTACTTTTTATAATACTAGTAGTAGTTAAAGCTAATTATAAATATAAAAAGTAATCTAATAGTTATACTATTAAGAAAACCTAAGACTTTATAAGTAACTTTAACCTACTTAAAGACGTTCTTAACTAAGACACCTTTAACTTTAGTAAACTTATTAATAAAGACGTTAATAATAATAAGATATTAAAGTTTATTAATCCCTTTACCTAGGTAGGCGCTACTAGTAACTAATTACCTATAAAGGAACACTATAGCCCTACTATAAAGCCTAGCTTTACCCCTATTAATCCTTTAACCTAAAATAATAACTAGATAGACACTAATATAGGTAGTATAAGTAAAAAAGGCTAGGATAATAAGGCTACTATATAAAACCCTAGCTATAATAATAAAGGTATAAATAAAAAGGGTACTAATAATATAACTAATAATAAGGCTAGTAGTAAGAACTCTAAAGCCTTAAAGGTTAAAACCTAAAAGATTAAGCTCCTTAATAATATTTATAATAAGACTATAAAGGCTAATAAGTATATCTAGTAGTAAAAAATAGTTAAGTAGTAAAAGAAATATAATAAGCTTTCTAAAATTTATAAAGTAATACCTTATTATACTAAGTAAAAATAGTATATTACTAACTAAATAAAGCGCTATTAAAAAGGCTAGAGATAAGATACTCATTAAGGCTACTATAGTAGCTAAAATAAAAGCGCTTACTACTTTATATAAGAATATATCTACTACTAAAAAGTCTATAATCCTTACTAAGAAAAAGGTAATTATATACCTTAATAAAGCCTTTTATAGTAGTAGTAATTAAATACTATATTAGGAAACTAAGGTCTAGATTTAGTGCTTTTATATAAGCTATTAGAGCTCTAACGCTAAATAGTTATATACCTCTTTAACCTTAAATAAGTACTTCTAATAGTAAATAATAGCCCCTATAGACGCTATCTTTACTAATTATAAAAAAAGTAAGCTATAGTTAATAAAGCTTCCTAGCTATATAGTACTAATTAGCTTTATATTCTTATATTAACTTAAATAAAGTAACTTTAAGGTAATAAACACCTTTTTACTTATCTAGTATTTAAATTATATCTTTATACTAAAACTTTAATATACTTACTAAATAGAGGGTTAATAACGCCTAATTAACTAGCTAAAAGATTAAGTTACTAATCTTATAGCTAAGGTTTATAAGTATACTAAGTTAATTTATAAGAATATAAAAAATACTACTACCTTAGTAAAGTCTATTAATAATATTAAGGCTACTATAGTAGTATAAAGTAATATTAATAATATTATTAGTAAAAGCTTATACACTAAGGCTAAAAAGATTTACTAGTAAATAGCCTAAATTAATAATATTAAGAAGTAAATTAATATAATTTAAGATAAAGTTAAAAATCTTAACTATAAAGTAAATAATCTTAATATACTTAATAAGTTTAAAGTAAAAGATTTTAAGTAGCTTTAGGATTAAGTTACCTTAATTATAAAGATATTATACCTATAGTAAGTAATATATACTACTAGCTAAAGCGCTAGTAGTAATATAAGCTTAACTAGTAGAGGTAATAAATAACCTTACCTAATAAAAGAACCTAGTAGCCTTATAGGCCTATAGGGGAAAAAGCACTAGGCTAAGACTATTAACTTAAGGGATAATAATAAAAAGTAATAGTAAGATTAAGATATAAGTAGTAACCTTAAGGTATAAAGTTATAGTATAAGGAAATAAGGAAATAGTAGTTATTACTTTTTTAACTAGCTCCTAAAGTATTTAGTAAAAGAGGATAAAGGTCTTTTTAAAGGGGGGCACTTATTATAAGATAATAGGTAATAAGTGCCTATAGGCAGAAGATAGACAGGTAGTAAGGATAAAATACCTAGTGTATATATAATATACTATATATACACTAAGTATATATCCCTTTAGTAAAAAACCCTTTATAAGAGAAAAGTTAACTATTAATTAACTAACTATTTATTACCTATCTTATTTTTATATTAATTATTTAGCTCCTTATTATTATTTATTTTACTTTACTACTTTACTGTTACGCTTTACCTTTATACTATATCACTTTACGTTATTATTATAGCCTAGCTTTATCTTATTAGATTTATAATAGCTACTAGGAAGGCTATATTAATTATAGTGTAGTAATAAATTTAAAAGTTATTTAAAGCTATTTATAAATAATACTTAAGGAGTCTAGCTTTAATTAGTAGGAATATAACTCTATCTTTAAGTTTTAGTATAAATCTAGCTTTACTCCCCTTAATATTATTAGCTAGTCGTATAGATCTATTACTAACCTGCCCTCTCCCTCTTATTATTTATTTTTACGTTAATTCTCTAGGAACTAAACTTATAGAACGCTAATTAGGACCACAATTCAATACTAGTGTAATTACCTATGTCTATAAAGTCACCTACTGTATATATTCTAGGCTATCTATTATTATTATCTTACTTTATAGAAGTATAGTTAAGGATCTTAATCTTATCTCTCTTTTTTCCTCTAAGTGTACTCTCTAGTAAGGCTTTTAAAAACGTTCTGCTTCTGCCCTTAAATGTTTTATAAAACCGCTCTACTTCTTTTAAATACTTAGACTCCCTTACTAAGATATATCCTTTTAAATCAGGGTTTTCATTATTAAGGCTTAGGAGTGCAACATTAAGATAATAAGAAATAAGCAACTTAATCTTACTAGTTACTAGGCCATATTCAGGATTATTAGGATCTTACTTAAGCGTAATGTCGTCCTAGCTATTATACTTCTCTATAATACTATTTCTAAAGCCTATCTTAAGCCGGTCTGCTTCTAGAGTTTCACTAAAAAGTCTGCTTCTTAAGTCTCTTTTACGACAGGAGGGTATACTTTAGGGGTATACAGAGCAATAGGCTGTTATAGCAGCTTTAAAATCGGTCTTACTATAGTAATCGCCCCTAAGAAGCTTAAGCGCCTCAGGGTATATCTTAATCTAATTATAAGTAAATACAAGTAAGCTAGCTAAGTCATCGTTAACAGCCTTATGCTTAAGGCAAAACTCTAAGCAAAACTTTATATTAGCAAAATCGCAGCCATAAAGAGGACATTCTTGCTACAGAGCTCGCTATAGAGGTAAAGTAATAATATCTGCTGTCTTGGCATCAAACCGGGGCCAAGGGTTTATATATAGATTATTTGTCTGTTGCTCTTAGAAAAGAACAGGCCGAGGAACGCTCTGCTAAGGAACAGGCTAAGGAACAGGCTAAGGAACAGGCTAAGGGACAGACTAAGAAACAGGCTAAGGGGCAGCCTACTAAGGAGCTTGACCTAGGACTCGACTAGTCACCTTATAAACCGAAGGGTCGGTCGCTATAGTAGTTATAAGGGTCCCTTCTATTTAACTCTTTGTGTTAAACCTCTCTGTCTCTGCTGTTTAACTTTGTGTTTAGCGTCCTGGTGAAACCAAGAGTAACAGCGACTAAAACAGACTCTATCTTGTAGACGCTACTAGAACACTAAAGCCAGCCCTCTCAGCGTCATTTTAGAAGTTCCTTACCGTAGTCTTAAATATCTTCTTAGTTATTATCTAATCTACTAGATACTTTTATAATCTCTTACTTTTATTATCTACTTCTTTAGTTAAGGGAGTAAGTTTGTTAATTAGAGGGAGTAGATCCTAATCTACTAATACGTTATTCTCTTCTGTTTTATAAAACTAGCGAATTTATTAAGTAAGGCGCTAGACAGCATAAAGCTTTAGTAATACCTGTTCTATACTATAGGTCTTAGCTATAGTTAAAAGATAAAAGAAATTAAAAGTAATATAGATATCTAGTTTTTTCTTTAAGAAACTTAAGATTAATAGCTAATCTAAATAGTAAATCTATAATCCCTTTATTAGGACACCTATAATAATAACTATAAGTTAGGATAGCCTTGCCTATACCTAGGCTTTTAGATATAAAATCTAGTAGTACCTTCCTAAGCAGGCCTCTTATTTTTTAATATTAAAGTAGTAGTATGCCTAGGTTAACTATTCTTTATTATTAAAACACTAAAAGACTATTTTAAAATAAATATTATTAAATTATACACCTTGTTTTTTATTAGGCTACTAGCTATCTACCCCTACGTAAGCCTTAGTTTCTAGTTATTTAAAGTCTCTAGATTTATACTTACTAGCTTTAATTACTTTATCTAGTATCCTCTTATTTTAAAAGGTAAATACTAAATAAGTGTTATATGCCTAGAGCTGCTTATGTTTTTTACCTTCCTCTCTTGTAACGTTTTTGTATTAGTGTTCTAGGTTTTAAACTTAAGAGATTTTAAAAGACAGGCAGTAGCTATAGTAGTAATAAATATAACACTACTTCTCTTAGGAAGGAAGCTAAACCTTCTTGTTAATTAGGTTAGTGTCCTATTACCTAACTATTAACTTATCTATTACTAGATAGGTAGGGTTATAATCCTAGAAGTATTAATCTATATAGCGCTATTAGTAGGACAATCTAGTAGTAGCTAGTTAAAGGTATTAGGCTATATAGTAAGCTCTATATATAGTAATCTAAACTATTAGCTAATTTATAGATTATAATATCTTTCTTATTTATTTCTTTTGCTTCTATTTAGGTTATTTAATAGTACTCCTACTGTCTATTTCTTAATCTCTATATTAGTATGGTCTTAGTGTCCCTTAGTAAGATATTTTAGTATGTTCTTATTTAACCTTATGCTATAAGTAGAATTCCTATCTTTATTAGAGGCGGTCTTTAGTTATTAAAGTTTATATTCTAGCTTTTTAGGATTTATCTTACTACTTCTAGGACTATTTAAATAAAGCGTTAAGTAAAGGGTGTAGTATATATTTAAGTTACCTATAGTTGGCCTATACGTATATTTCCTAGCTGCTATTTCTTCTTATTTCTCCCTAGAAGTGTTTTCTACTATAATTTAATAAGTAGCTTCCTAATACTTATTATATAGCACTCTTTAGTATTAATAACTAGGAATAATAAAGACGTTACCTTTCTTATATTAGACTATAGCTAAACCTTTAACTTTTTATACCTTAACGTTAGTAATAGCTTACTTCTTTACAGCCCCTACAGAAGGAACTTAGAACTATAGAACTATAAAATAGTAATCCTAGCAGCTAAAGGTATAGGTATTACTAGTATTCTTTTATCTGCTTTATGTCTTTTTAACTACTATAATTAAGATTTAGAAATAAAGAAAGAAAGGAAATAAGGATAGTAACTTTTTTATAACTTAACTTATAAAGTAGCTATTATATAGACCCTTAAGGATAACGCCTAGGAGGACTAGGCAGCTCTAGCCTTTAGTGTGTTATAGGGGCTAGATTTAGAATAGGTACTCTAAAAGTAGATCCCTACCTTTAGTAAGCTAATATTTCCTAGATATTTCTTTTAGTATAGTGTATTTATCCTTCTAAGTAAAAGAAGAGCGCACTATTCTAGCTTAAAGACTACTACTAGTGTTTCTATAACTAAAAGGGGAAAAAGGTAAAATATCTTAATTTACTTATTTTATAGGATACTTAATTACTAGGTAGAAGTATTATTATAGGTAAGTTAAGCCTGCCTAATAACATCTAGCTAACGACTTACGCGCTTTAGTATATAGCGATTTAGACTTTTCCTATAGCGTAAGACAGATTATAATTAATTAAAGTAGTAGAAATTCTCTTATTAGTTTTATAGAATCAGAGTATTAACCGTTAAGTCATTATGTCTGTTATAAACTATTAAGTATAAGAATACAAAAGAAAGGTAAGGTTTAAGTAAAAGGGAAGTAAGAGCGCTAGGGCTTAAGATTAGGTTTCTTAAAGAGCAACAGATTATTACTTTACCTCTAGAATCTTATGTTTCTTTACTAAAGAAGTATAACAAAAATACCTATCTCTACCTATACTAGTAATATAAAGACTTATAAACTTCTATATAATCTATAAGCTAGTATACCTTCAACTGCTTTAGTGTGTAGTTAGCCCTTGCTAAGGTATATAATAAATTACGTTACTATTAACCCCTCTCTCCTAGAACTATAAAATAACATATTAGTTATCTTATATAGTTATTTCTTCTATAGTTATAATAGTCTATACGCACTTTTAAAAAGCACTATATTTAACACCTATAGAGCTACCTACCTTATAAGTAACTTTAGCCTTCTTAAGCCCTCCTTAGTTTATAATATAGGTCTAGATAAAACCGTCTAAGTAGGTTCTATATTATTTCTAGTTATAAAGAAGAGAATAAAGGTTATTAAAGGTCTTTTAGCTAGGACTAAGGGACTAATTAATCTTATACTAAGTAACGTCTGTTATATAGAAAACTTCTATATTAATATTATTATAAAAACTTAGTTATATAAGGTAAAGATTTAGTATTATAGTCTTAACTATACTCTTAGATCTAGGTTATTTAATAAGAATAAGGTAGTTTACTACCTTATTAGAAGATTTAACTTAGTCTTCCTCTAATATAACTTCTGTTCTATTTTTCTTTTTTATATAGTAGCGTAAGGATACTTATTACTTTATACTCTCTCTCCTAACGTTATAGACTATTATATAACCTATAAGTTAATAGGAATAATAATATAATACTATAGTATCTTTACTTTAGTTATCTAGGACTAGATACACTTTAGTAGCTTATTATAAACGTACGTAGAGTTAAGATATAAGCACCCTCTTAGATTAAATATAAACACTATACTATAACCTATACTTTAGAAGTAATATTAAGGCGTACCTTAGAGATGAAGGTAATCTAACCTTACTATTAGATCTTATAAGACTTATTTAACTACTAAGTTAGATTTAATAGTATAAGCTAAATACTAGTTACAAAAGATAAGTTTTTAAGGAGACTATTTGTTTTCCTAAAAGTAAATAAGACTTATAAATAGGTTTTGAAAGTACTTAAGCTTTTTAAATAATAGACGTAAAAATAAAATAGGTTATTAATTTATAAAGTTAGACAAGACGTTAAGTACGTAGTAATTAGGGTATAAGGCTATACACTATATAAACGCTAGATTTAAGACCTAGGTATAGAGATTAAACCATCCCTACTTTATACTAAAGAACTTATTAAGGGGGGTAAGAGAGCTAGCTAGAAAATTATTACTTATTTAATTAAGATAATATCTATAGTAAACTTACTAACTAATCTATAGCCTAAAGTAGTCTTAGTAGTAGTATATATTATAATAATAAGCCTATAAAAACATAATAACTAGAAATCTCTACTTAAAGTAGAAAAGGCCTAGTATTACTAATACTTTAGATAGTACTAGCTAATTCTTAATATAAGTCTAATATAAGATTTACGTCTACACTAAGGTTTACTTTATATATATAGTTACTACGCTTATCCCCTTAAACATAAAAGAGAGAGAGGTATTATAAAAAGACTTTTTAAAGTAGTTCCCTAAGGGTATATTAGGTACCTAGTAGGTTATATACTAAACTTATATAACCTATATAAGATTTAAGTTCTATTAATTTATTAGGTATTTATTACTTAAAATATAACTTTTAATAAGATAAGATTTTTTATATAAGAAGATTTAAAACTTATAGTTAATATAGCCTTCCTAGTAGCTATTATAGATCTAATAAGATAAAGCTAGGCTATAATAGTAACATAAAGCGATATAGTAGAAAGGTAAAGCGTAATAATAAAGTAGTAAAGTAAGATAAATAATAATAAGAAGCTAAATAATTAATATAAAAATAAGATAAGTAATAAATAGTTAGTTAATTAATAGTTAACCTTTTTTTTATAAAAGGTCTTTTACTAAAGGGATATATACCTAGTGTATATATAGTATATTATATATACACTAGGTATTTTATCTCTACTACCTATCTATCTTCTGCCTATAGGCACTTATTACCTATTATCTTATAATAAGTGCCTGCCTTTAAAAAGACCTTTATCCTCTTTTACTAAATACTTTAGAAGCTAGTTAAGAAAGTAATAACTATTATTTCCTTATTTCCTTATACTATAACTTTATACCTTAAGGTTACTACTTATATCTTAATCTTACTATTACTTCTTATTATTATCCCTTAGGTTAATAGTCTTAGCCTAGTGCTTTTTTCCCTATAGGCCTATAAGGCTACTAGGTTCTTTTATTAGGTAAGGTTATTTATTACCTCTACTAGTTAAGCTTATATTACTACTAGCACTCTAGCTAGTAGTATATATTACTTACTATAAGTATAACGTCTTTATAATTAAGGTAACTTAATCCTAAAGCTACTTAAAATCTCTTACTTTAAACTTATTAAGCGTATTAAGATTATTTACTTTATAGTTAAGATTTTAACTTTATCCTTAATTATATTAATCTACTTCTTAATATTATTAATTTAGGCTATTTACTAGTAAATCTTTTTAGCCTTAGTGCGTAAGCTTTTTTTAATAGCGTTATTAATATTACTTTATACTACTATAGTAGCCTTAATATTATTAATAGACTTTACTAAGGTAGTAGTATTTTTTATATTCTTATAAATTAACTTAGTGTACTTATAAGCCTTAGCTATAAGATTAGTAACTTAATCTTTTAGCTAGTTAATTAGGCGTAATTAACCCTTTATTTAGTAAGTATATTAAATTTCTTATATAAAAATATAATCTAAACACTAGATAAGTAAAAAGGTGTCTATTACCTTAAAGTTACTTGATTTAAGTTAATATAAAAATATAAAGCTAATTAGTACTATATAGCTAAAAAGCTTTTTTAGCTATAGCTTATCTTTTTTATAATTAGTAAAGATAGCGTCTATAGGGGCTATTATTTACTATTAGAAGTACTTATTTAAGATTAAAAAGGTATATAACTATTTAGCGTTAAAGCTCTAATAGCTTATATAAAAGCGCTAAATCTAGACCTTAGTTTCCTAATATAGTATTTAATTACTACTACTATAAAAGGCTTTATTAAGGTATATAATTACCTTTTTCTTAGTAAGGATTATAGACTTTTTACTAGTAAATATATTCTTATATAAAGTAGTAGGCGCTTTTATTTTAGCTACTATAGTAGCCTTATTTAGTATCTTATTTTTACTTTTTTTAATAGCGCTTTATTTAGTTAGTAATATACTATCTTTATTTAGTATAATAAGGTATTACTTTATAAACTTTTTAAAGCTTATTATATTTTTTTTACTACTTAACTATCTTTTACTACTAAATATACTTATTAGCTTTTATAGTCTTATTATAAATATTATTAAGGAGCTTAATCTCCTAGGTTTTAACCTCTAAGGCTTTAAAGTTCTTACTACTAGCCTTATTATTAGTTATATTATTAGCACCTTTATTATTTATACCTTTATTATTATAGCTAGGGTTTTATATAGTAGCCTTATTATCCTAGTCTTTTTTACTTATACTACCTATATTAGTGTTTATTTAGTTATTATTTTATGTTAGGGGATTAATAAGGGTAAAGCTAGGCTTTATAGTAAGGCTACCTCTATAGACTATTAGTTACTAGTAGCGCCTACCTAGGTAAAGGGATTAATAAACTTTAATATCTTATTATTATTAACGTCTTTATTAATAAGTTTACTAAAGTTAAAGTTATCTTAGTTAAGAACGTCTTTAAGTAGGTTAAAGTTACTTATAAAGTCTTAGGTTTTCTTAATAGTATAACTATTAGATTACTTTTTATATTTATAATTAGCTTTAACTACTACTAGTATTATAAAAAGTAAAAGTAAATTATAATATAATAGGTAGTAGTAAATTATAAAGAAAAGTAATAAGTTAGATAAGTTAAAAAATAGAAAATAGTAGTAGTAAGTAGGTAGGTTAAAATATACTTTAGTTATTAACTATAAGTAAAAAGTAAAAGTAGGTGTAGTTACTTATTTTAAGTAGGTGCTCTGTCTATTTCTTTTAGTTATTTATAATATATAGTTATTTAAGTTTTCTTTACTATACTACTATATAATTTAATAAAAAGAGAGTGTTAGTATATTAAAGGTGCTATTCCTTCTTATTAAAAAAAGATTAAAAATAAAAGCGTTATTAAGAATAATAGTATAAGGCTAAGTATTACCTTATATTATTAGGAAAGATTATAATAATTCTAGTGTTATTAGTAAGAGACTCTAGAGGAATTCCTCTAGAGCTAGTTTCTAGCCTTATTTCTTTATATATTTTAAACTTTAGTTAATAAGGTTACCTTTTTAATATTTATTTATAAGATTACTAGTATTTAGTATAAGGCTTTATAAGGTTTTTATATACTATCTACTAGTAAGTACCTCTTCTACTTAATAATATACTTAACTAATAGCTTATTTCTCTTTTAGTTAACTTTTTATTTTATAACTTATTTAACTTTATACTTCTTTATACTATTAACTTTTACTAGTTCTAGTAGTTATTACTTCTTACTAAAGAGGTCTTCCTATATAACTACTTTCTATAGCTATATAGTTAACACTACTAGGTATACCCTCTATTATAGTAGTAGGTTAAGTTTATAAGCACTAGGCCTAACTATATAAGTAATCTAGAAAAGGCCTATACGCTAAGAAGACTACTTCTTTTTAGGCTTACTAAGAAGTAAGTAGCTTTTACTAAGTTATAGAAATACCTTATTACTAATAGTAAAGTCTATAAGGTAATAGTAATAGTTATATTACTTCTTTTATATTAATCCTACTATATTAATTAAAGCTAGGGCTTTAGACTAGTAGGTCTAGTATAGGACGTCTAGGGACTCTTATAGTAGTCCCTTAGTACTAATATATTCTAGTACTATTTATAAGTAAAATCTAAGGACTAATTTATTTACTAATTATCTTATTATAACTATAAGTAAGTTATTAAGTAAGTGCTATAGCGCTAGAAGTATATTAATTTATAGTATATTTAGGTTAGTATATATATAGAAGTAGATAGTAATTTTAACTATTTAGTTAGTCTTTTTACTTTAACTATTAGTCTAGAGATAGTACGCTATAAAGATAAGTAGCTTTACTTTTAAGCTATTAAATATTTCTACTTAAATAGCTAATATAAATTTAGAATTATAATTACTAATAATAGTTATTAGTAGGCCCTAATTATATATTATAAGTGTTTATAAAAGTACTTAGGCCTAGTAGTAAGCCTTATATTTAGTATGTCTTAAGATAAGTAAAGCCTTATTACTAAACTTATAAGTTATAGTATAGAGGCTATTAAATACTATTAAGTTAGGTAGTACCTAGAAACTATTCTATATAAGCACTTTAGGTATATCTATAATAAAGTCTATAAAAATAGTATAGTAAAGCACTTTAGGTGTTATAATAAGTTAAAGTAATCCTATAGCCTTCTAGTAATTAATTTAGTTACCTTAATAGGTTAGGTAGTAAGTAAGATATAACTTTACTAACTTTACTTTACTAGGAATATAGAAGTTATATAGCTTAATAAGTATTTTATTATACCTAAAGTAAAACTTCTTATTATAAGTAAAAGTAAAGATCTTTTTTATTATAGGTTTTAAGATATAAAGTCTATATATACTATTAGATATAATATAAGAAATTAGTCTTCTATAGTTAATTACCTAAGGTAAGGTTAGTACTTATAGCTATTATTTCTTTTTATAAGGTAATTATTAATCTCTTTTAGCCTTATTTAGGGTTATAAACTTTTAGTTACTTTTATATAATTACTTAATTTAGGTCCTTAGTTTTCTAAATTTCTTATTACCTTAGTAATATAAGATAATATTCTTTATAAAGTTATTATTAATTTATACTATTATTATAGTAGCTACCTTAAGCTTTAAGGGCTTATTACCTAAATACTATACTATTACTATAATATCCCCTTTATTATTATTATTAATATTAGTAAGCTTATTTTTCTATAGGAAGTACTTTAATATATTAGGTTATATAACTAGTAAGTAGAAAAGTACGTCTAGCACTATATTAAGCTTACTTAGGACGTAAAAGATTTATAAGTAAAACTAGGAGAGGTAGTTTACTACGTTAGTAAGGTAAAGGTTAGCCTTATTAAAGTCTATTATCCTTAGTAATATATAGGTAATAATTCCTTTTACTACTATATAGTCTATAAGAATATTAACCTTATATCTATTAGATTAAATAAGCTTTTTAAGCTTCTTTATAGCCTATATAATAGCTATAACTTTAGCCTTAGTTATACTAAAACGTTTTTTTACTTATATTATATTTTATAATAAGAATAAAGTTAGCTTAATATATTTATTTTTTATATTAATACTAAGTATTTTCTTACTATCTTAGTTATAATTTAGTTAAAAAACTATAAGTCTAAAACTACTAATATAGGTATTAATCTAAAAGAAAAGTAGCTTTTTAGGGTTATAGTAATACCTTATTACTTAGTTATAAAGTTTTTTTTATAGCGCTTTCTAGGTGTTAAGCTCTTTAGGTATAAGGTTAAACGTCTTCTTTATTATAATACTTACTTTATACTAATATATTATACTAGGCTTTAGTCACGGCTTGCTTGAGATCACCCGGGTATTCGTCTGTTCTGGGACCAACTGGTTGCGTTAATTACTATAGCCAATCTACGAGACAGCCTTCTCTAGGCCTCACTCGTAAGGGCCTTGGTTCCGTAGATTCCGGGTAGACCAAGGGCTGACACCTGATGCAGTGCTTGATCTGCAGTACCGAAGAATTGACGATGGTTCAATGTCACCCAATTAGACTCTTGTCTGCGGCGCGCCTGAACAAAGGTTCTGAGGATCTTTCGATGGCGCTAACCCTATACAATGAATCGATCTCCACCCACGGGCCGGGTCGTTGTCGCAACTTTTGAATCGACTGGGCAACTTCTCCCTACCTATTGGCGATGGAACGTAAAAGTCCAACAAGACACACCTCGCACCCCGTCAGAGATATTTGCGCGTAAGGAATTTGCTGAACCCGATACCCAGGAGACTCGAACCTTAGAGTGACCTTTTTATTTAGTATAGGTATTCCCACTGGGTATCACGTTCGTTTATATTTATCTAGAAGCGTCTTAAGCTTTCTAGTAAATTCTAGGTTATTAGTGTAGATCTCTACGCTATAGTAGTTAATAATTATAAGGTGTTTATTTAGTTTTAATATACTATATTTTAGTATTTTTTATAGTAGCGTAAGGATATTTAGTAGCTTTTTCTCCTTTTTAGCTCTTATAGTAAACTCCCCCTCTATATTATAGAAGTTATTAGTAATATTAATAAAGTTAACTAAGTTACTTTTAGTAATAGTATTTAGTGTCCCTTTATTAATAGTCTATATACTTTCTTTCCTTAAGACTAGGGAAATTTATATAACCTTAGTGCCTTTCTTAATAATAATAAGGGTATATATATTATTATATACTAGTACTACTTTAGTAGATAATAAATCTAGTATTACGTCTAGAATATAGGTGTTTATTAAGAACATATAGTATTTATATAGCTTCTTATTATTATTATATTTATTAAGGAGGTTAATAAAGTTAACTAAGAGATAGTATATTTACTTTAGCTAGATTATTATAGTAAATTATATTATAATTCTTTATATTATAAGGAAATAGCTTTTTACTATTATTAGTATTATTATATTATAAGTAAAGTAAAGTTTTACTTATTTCTTATTAAAGTTAATAACTACTTTATAGTTATTATAAAATAAAGTACTTAGTAATAGTTAAGCTAGAAGCTTCTTAACTACTTTAGTAGTAATTATAGTATAGACCTTTATCTTAATGCCTCTTACTACTTTATTAAAGTATATATTAAAAGTAACGTTTTCTATAAGTATAAATAATAATCTTACTACTTTTATCTTTTATAGCTTTATAGTAAAGAATTATAGATCTTTAGTAAACCTTATTACTTATTTATAATTTACTAAAATAACTAATATATTTATATTTAAGTATACTACGTTTTCCTCTAAGCTTTTATTTACTTAGACTTTTACTTATAAGTAGGTGCGCTTACGCTAGTTTCTCTTCTTATTAGGTTTTATAATAGCTTTAAATACCTCCCTTAACTAGAAAGTAAAGTTTACTATATTACTATTATATAGTGTTTTTTTAAAAGGTTCTAATATTATAAGGTTTATAGCCTTACTTAGCGTTAGTAATAGCTTTATACCTTTATTACTTTTAGCTGCTTTTATAAGGTACTTTTTAATCTTATCTTAGCGTAAGGTAATATCTTTAAAGGTTTTAAGGATTTTCTTATAGTTTACTAAGGCTATAGTAATCTTAGCTAGTAGTAGCGTAATAAGGTTTATAGTGTTAGCTATTATTAGTAAGAACTTCTTAGTAGTTTTAAGAATATACTTTTTATTAATAAGTTTATTAATCTTAACGTCTATATTATCTTTATACTTCTAGATAAATTATACTTTATTTTTACTTTTTATTTTTTATATATACTATACTTACTACTACTATTTACCTTCTTATTAAGGTCCTTACTAAGGTTACTAGTCTTATATTTTATACTTTAAGTTAGCTTAGTAATACTTTTACTATTAGTTACTATAAGGTTAGTATCTTTTATAGTTTTCTTAAGAATTCCCTTTATACTAGTAGTTATTTTATTACTACTAATTTATTATTATTAGATCCTTATAAAGCTATATCTTCTTTATTAGTCTTTAGGGGGTCTTTATTTTAAAAGTAGTAGTTCTTTAGTTATTTTAATATACTTTCTTATAGCGCTATATTATTATTTATACTACTTTAAGTAATTACG
Organism: Colletotrichum graminicola M1.001; assembly: GCF_000149035.1. Taxonomy (NCBI): domain Eukaryota; kingdom Fungi; phylum Ascomycota; class Sordariomycetes; order Glomerellales; family Glomerellaceae; genus Colletotrichum; species Colletotrichum graminicola. Next base: position 493,269 of record NW_007361034.1, on the reverse strand, counting down.
TTATTAGTATATATAAAGGTACTTTATAATAGTAAGGCAGCGTCTTAAAGGGCTTAGTGCTTTTCTTTAGTAAGGGTAATATATTTCTCTAAGGAGTTATAATCCTTAGGCTTATAAAAGAATTACTATAGCTATAGCGTAAGGTTATTATAGAACTTTATTAGCTATTAGCGTTATATTTAGTTACTTTACGCCTTAGTATACTTAAAGTAAGATTAAGTAAAAGTATAAATATTATACTACCTATTAATCTTATTAGTAGTAAAGTAACTTTTATAAAACTACTTTTTTACCTTAACTAAGGTTAGTCTAAAGTAGTACCTAAATTACCTTAAGATTAATAGCTAGCCTTCTTACTTAAAGACGTTTTACTTTATATTAGTAAGTTAAAATTCTTACTAGTTTTATACTTATTTATAAAGGTACTAGTTTATTATCTAATAAAAGCACTATAAAAATAAGAGGTTTATATAAGTTACCTTAACTACTTAAAGCTAGAGCTTTATGTTATAGTAATACGTTATAAAATAGTTATAAAAGATAAGGTCTAGTAAGTATCTCTTAGTGTTAGCGTTAGGCTAAAAGATTCCTATAGTAAATAGCGTCTATAGCTAGGCTAAAGGATAGCCTAAAGTAGCTATAATAGTTACTAGTACTACTCCTACTTATATTTAGGTAGTTATAGTATAAAAAAAGGCTACTATAAGTTTATTTATATTTAATATTATTAGTAGTAATATAGCTATAGTTAACTAAAGGCTTTTTACTACTTTTACTAACTAAGGTTATTTTATATCTAGGCTATACTTATTAGGTCCTAGTGTTTTTATAATTATTTTACTATTAACTTTAACTTTACTAATTAGGTAGCTATAGTTATAACGCTAGCCTCTCTACCTAGGTACTAACTTAGGGGAATTATACTTCTTACCTAACCTTAGGCTAAAGGTAGTAAGTATTATATTTACCTTAAGGGTAAGTATATATCTTATTCTTATTAGCCTTAGGCGTAGTAGCCTATACTATCTAGAAATTAGCTTAGTATAGTAAAAAACTATAGTCTAAGTAGGCCTACTAGTAGGATAATATTATAACTTAGTAAGCCTATAATTTTATATTTCTTACTTTTTAACTTAAACTATATTATTATAGTAGCTTTTACTTACTTTAAAAATAATAAGTCTAGAGAGATACTTCCCTTTTATTTAGGTGTATTACTTATTATAATATCTTTACCTAAAGGTAGTTATTAAGAAGGCTTTTTTTAAAAGGTAGGTAGTACCTACTTAGTTATATTCCTTTTTAGTATAACTAGGTTTTTAGATAGCTAAGAGCTTTATAAGTTACTATAAGATAGTTAGATATTTTCTACTTTACTATATAGTCTTAATAAGAGTAGTAGGTTAATTCTTATATCTCTAATAATTCTTTTTACTATATAAAGGGTGCCTTTAACCTAGAAAAGGTTATTAGCTTAGCTAGCGTCTAACTAAAAGCCTTTTTACTAGGTATTACTATAGTAGTATAGTATATCCCTATTAAACTCTATAGTTATAAGGGATTATATATTATTATAAAGACTTTAGTGTAGCTACTAAGTAATCTTATAGGTTAGATTTTACTAAAGCTATATATAGAATTACCTAAGTTTAGTAATCTAACTAGGTTAAAGCGTCCTTAGTATACTATATTTATAAGCCTATTACTTTTATTAGGGTAGGCATATTTCTTTACTATATAGTAGTAAAAAGAAAATTTAATAAAAATAATAATAGTAATAAAATAATAAAATACTATAGATTAAGATAGTTATACTACTACTTAATATAGCCTTCTTAGTAGCTATTATAGATCTAATAGGATAAAGCTAGGCTGTAATAGTAGTATAAAGTAACGTAGTGTAAAAGTAAAGTGTAATAGTAAAGTAGTAAAGTAAGATAAATAATAATAAGGAGCTAAATATTTAATATAGGAATAAGATAGGTAATAGATAGTTAGTTAATTAATAGTTAACCCTCCTCCTGTAGAAGGTCTTCTACTAGAGGGATATATACCTAGTGTATACGTAGTATGTCACGTGTACACTAGGTATCTTATCCCTACTACCTGTCTATCTCCTGCCTATAGGCACTTACTACTTATTATCTTGTAATAAGTGTAGTACTGTTTAACCTTACTAATAGATTAATAGACCTTAATAGGCACCTTATTAACCTTAATAGATAACATATAGGTAGTGTATTTAAATTTAGCTATATAAAAATCTAAACTAGTGTTAGTAGTAATCTAATTGAGTAGGCTAAGATATACGTTAATTTAGTATATTTATAAAGCTTCCTATATATACTTTATAGTAATTAAACATAAGAATCTTACTATATTAAACGTAGTAGCTAAGTTAACTATATAAGGTATAGGCTTATTACTATCTAGATATATTACGTTTATAATAATTTTATAGTTAAATTTATAGTTATTACGTAGTATAAATTTAAAGTAACTAGGTGCCTTTATATTAAGTTAGTAGTAATAGTAGTATTTATTAATCTCTTTAAGTATAGTAAGGAAGATTAATTTACCTACTTATTTAAGAAGCTTATAGAGGTAAGTTACTAATAAATAGCTAAATTAGTAGTAAATCTAGTGTAATTTACTATTAGTTAAGTGTTACTCTATAATAGTGCTCTCTAGTAGATCTAAAAGCATCTATATGTAGCCTTATTTTTAGGTAATAGGTATAATAATCTTATCCTTAATAAGCTAGTTAGTAAGGTTATTAAATTTTACGCTATAGTAATCTATATCTTAAAAGTAAAAGAGGAATAAAGTATTACTTATTATTATATAAAAGATAAGCTTACTAAGTAGCGTAAGTATATAGATTACACTAAGGGATTTATAGTAATCCCTACTGCTAAAGCAAATTATTACTTTACTAGCGTAGGTAGTATTTAGTAGGATCTTTTTACTAAGGTGTTTTTTAAGGGTAAGGTACTGTTATTAGCTAGCTATAGATACTTTAGCTACACTAGTGTCTAGTATAATGCCTTAAAATGTTAACGTAAAGTAGTAGTTATTAAATATAAAGATATTACTGCTTTTTATAGTTACGTTAGGTAATACTTCTTTATATAGATTTTTATAGGTTATAGTATAAAAAGTTACTTAGTTATATAGCTTCTTATAAATAGATAGGCTATTAATTAACTATTTACTAAAGTATATAGTTATAGTAAAAAACGTAGTAGATTTATAGTTTTTACTATCTAATAGGTAGATTTTACTATCCTTACTTACTTCTTTAAGATAAAACGGTTTATTACCTTTATAATTAATTAAAAAGTAATTAAAGGTGGTCTATAAAGCCTACACGTAGTAAATACTTTTATACTACATAAAGAAGGCTTATTATTTCTTCTTTATATACTTAGTTAACTAATATCCTAATTTACTATAAATAAAGTACTTCTTAGATAGGTTACTATTAGGCAGTGCTTTACTACTAGTTACCTATAGAGGGCCTTATAAATAGCCTTACTATCTCTAGGGGTCTACTTTATAGTTACGTTAGCTGTTATACTTATAGTTAACCTAATATTAATTATTACTATAATTATTATTACTAAAGTTTTATAACTATAAATTATAGTAAAGAAGTAAATTTACTATACTACTACGTAATTACGTATAAAGGCTACTAAAGGTAGCAGGTAGGTTAAGGATAGTAATAAAGTATTTAGGCATACTATAGTAATAAGTAAGTAGTTACTTATTATATTCTTTATTATATAAGGTGCTGTTACAGGTAGTTACTTATACTAGCTAGGTTATTTATATAATAAGTGCTTTAAGCACTTTAAGCTTACCCTTACTAGTATTTTTTTTAGTAATTAAATTAAATAAGATATAGTAAAGCTTAGTAAGGTATAAAAGGTGTACTTTATTACCTTTAAAGCGCTATTTAAGCTTTACTATTATTACGTTAAAATTATTAGAATAACTAAGTAATAAGGTAGTGTAGTACTTATATAGCTCCTCTTTTAGTATTACTATTACTACTACGCTATAGTGGTTTTATAGTATACCTATATAGACGTAAAGGTTATAGAAAAAAGGTAGTTTTAAGTTAATAGTCTTATATAGGCCACTACTATATATTAAACCTAGGTTATTAGTATAGAACTTTATTAAGTCTATTAATTACCTTAGTGTTAGGCTACCTTACTTATTTATTATTACTATATATATAGTAGGCGTTACTATAGGCTCTTAACTTAGGTTATATAACTAGGCTTAGGGCTTATAAATAATTACTATTACTTAAGGTTTTTATAGTAATAAGGGAGAAGGAGGTATAAATAATAAGTTATTATATAAGGTTACCTAGGTAGTTACTAGTAATTTACAGGCAGTAGCCTGCCTAGCTACTCTCTTTATAAGCTTAATAGGTAACTCTACTATACTAGTAATATTCTTATAGAAATCCTTATCTATTAGTCACTTCTTAAATTTCTTAATCTTTTATAAGGTAATTATAATTAACTTCTTATCTTATATAATATATAACTTATTTTATATAGCCTTATATAAGTATAAGATAACTATAAAGTTTTTTACTTAACTAATCTATAATCTATAGCCTATAAGGTAGTTATATAGTTTATTAATAACTTTATATAGTAATAACATAAAATTATTAATTAACTAATCTTTAAAGTTAAATTACGCCTTAGCTTAAAGTAATCTATAAAGATAGTTATAGTACTTATATTTAGTAATATAAAACGTAGCTATTATAGTAAGCGCGTTCTTTTACTTAAGAATTATAAGATCTAGTAGTAACTTAGTAATATAGTCTTTTTACTATTTATTAGTAATAATAAATCCTTTTAGCTCTTTAGGCACTTAGTATCTTCTTATAATTACCTCTGCTTTCTTAGTAGCGTTAGGCAGTAACACGTACTTAGGGTGAATTACCTTAGGCTGCTTAGTAGCGTTATTACCCTATATAGTGCTTATAGTATCCTCTTTACACTTACTTATCTTAGCTGCTTACTTATAATTACCCTCTATTAGCCTAACTACCCCTTAGTTATAGGCGTTTCCCTTAACTACTGTTAAAGGGCGTATACGTCTGTTAGAGGATTTACTACTAGTAGTATAAGTAACTATAAAGGCTTATAGTTAGAGGAAAAGAACTTATAGATAAGAAAACTTTACTTTTAGTAAGCTTATAGGTAATAAATAGGCTGTTATATTAGTAATAGGAAATAACTTAATAAGAATAAGAAAAAATATAAGAAAAAAAGAAAGTTAGTAAGCTTTATAGGCTTATAACAAAAGGAAGGTAAAAGGTAAGTAATTACTAATTAACAGTAGGTTAGTATATAAAGTAAGGTGTTTTTTATATTTAAGAATAACTTCTTATATAGTAATAAAGTTAATTATTTACGTAAATAATATAAATTTATACTACTCTCTATAAGTTAAGGAGATAGGTTACTAGGTAGTATAAATTAACCTATAATAGGCGTGTAGTATAACCTTATTATAAGGGTATTTATAGTAGTGTTTTTTAGTAAAGCCTACTCTAGGCCTCTATAAGTAGTTAATAATAAAAATTACCTCTTCTAGTAGCCTTACTAATCTATAGTAAATAGTAGTATTTAACTACTAATTAGTGTTAGTTATTACTAGGGTGGTAATACAGTTAACTATACGTATTAATAGGTAGTAATAAATAATAGGGGTAACTAGTAGTTCTAAATTATACGTAAAGAGGGAAACTATTATAGGATTACGTAGTAAATTTACTACGTAATATTACTATAGATCTAGTTAATCTATAGCAAATTAGCTATAGTTATTCTAGCTATTATTAGCGTTAATCCTTACCGCTAATATCTAGGTAATAGTTAATATTATAATAATTACTATAAGCTTATAGCTTATAGTAAGCAGCCTTATAGATCTACTATTTATAAAAGTTTTCTTAACGTTTAGGACACTAGAAGGGATTATCTCTAATAGGGGCGTGCTATTTATAAGTAAATTCTAGACATACCTCTACTACCTCTTAGGAGTTAAGTGTTACCTAAGTACTGCCTTTTACTTATAGATAGATAAATAAACTAAAAGATAGAACTAGAACTTAAAGTATTACTTATACTACTTCTATACTAAAGACTAAGCTAATTAGGTGTAGTGTCTTTACCTTATATAATTTATATATAATAATATATACTACTTATTAATTAGAATATCTTTAAACAGGGCCCTTATAAGCTAAGATTTACTACTACTAGTAGATATACCTTTAATAGGTATAATAACTATAGCTAATACCTTAGTAGAAGAGAGGGTAAAGTAACTCTACGTTAAGAGAGCTAAGCTAGAGCTTTTCCTTTATAAAGCTAGTGTGTAGTAAACGTAAGTATATAATAAGGCTTAAGTACCTAAAAGTTTTAAGGTTAGTAAATAGGTCTTATTATTAAGTAAGAACGTAAAGTAGAAGCGCCTAAGTAAGAAACTTATAAATAAGTAGCTAGGTCCTTTCTATATCCTTAGTGTAGTAGGCACCTATAGCCTAGCGTATAAACTTAACCTCCCTTAACACTACTATATTTATAACGTATTTCTAATATTACTATTAAAGACGTTTAGGAGTAAGGAGGGCGTAAAGCTAAAGTAGCTACTACTAAGTAAAATTAATATAGACCTACTATATAAAGTTAAGATAATCCTTAATTACTAAAGGCCTAAGTAAAATAGATAATACCTTATTAAGTAGAAAAGGTATAGTAGTAAGGAGGATATATAGGAGCTATAGTAATATATTAAGATAGAATCCTTAATTAAGGAGTATAAAGCATAAAGAAGTAGTAAAATAGTAACGTTAAGGGCCTGTAGGCTAAGTAACTAAGACCTATAAACTAGGTAACTAAGGCCTATAGGCTAGGGTATCTAGGACTAGGAAAAAGCAGAACTAACGCGTACGTAGTGTATACGTATAACTAATAACGTAATAACTATCTAGAAAAGCTTTAAAGGCGTAGCTTACTAGGTGCTTAGGCCTATACTACCGTTAGTAGCAGGCTCTCTACCCTTATCTATCTTAACGTCCTCCTATATAGCGGCAGTAGTAGTAGTATAGCGCTTTTTAACCTTAAGGTAGAGGCTAGTGTAGTACTAGAGATAAGTTAGTAATAAAGGAGTATAGAGGTAATAGCTTAGGAGAACCTATAGCGCTAATAGAAGTACTAATTATCTTAATAGTAAAGGTAATACGCTTTACCTAAGTAGAAGTAAAAAGCAGAGCGGCTGTAGCAGTAGTAACAGCGCTAGTAGACGTAGTAGGGACATTAGGTGTAGGGGGCGTAACAGGCAGTAAGGGCGTAACAGGTAAGATAGGAATAAGCAGCAAGGCAGTAGGACTAGTGTTAGCCTAGCGTAACGTGCGGCCTATATTACTACCTATAAGCTTAAAAGCCTTATAAAGCTATAAATAATTAGTAATAAAGAAATAAGTAAGTAATAAATAAGTATATACTATAATAGCGTTATTATTAGTGCACTTAGTAGTATACTAAGCGGTAGTAGCCTAGTTAAGTGCCTAGTAAAGCAGAAGTAGGTATAAGGTAATCTAGTAGTTATTATTATTGTTATTGTTGTATTTAACGCCTGTTACGTTCCTGAAAAGGACAAAGGGCGCCTAGGGTAGCTAGCTCAGGTACAATATACTACTACATTTACAATAACTATCCCTAACCTTCTACAGTCCGGCCGGCTCTGCTGTAGTATTATTGCCTATCGTTAACTATATCTAGGAGTTTTAACCTAAATACTGTCGTTACTGTTAAGGGCCTAAGGGCTCTTTAGCGGCTAGGTGCTATATTATATCCCCCTTACTACTAATATCGTTAGCAGTAAGGGGACCTATATACTTAGTTATATAGTGCTATTTATATATCCCTATCTGTTATTTAAAGGGGAAAGGGGATTCCCTATATATCTATCTATATTCTTATCCCTACGTAGGACAGAAGGAGGTAAAGAGAAAAGGAAAGTTAGGTAGGGGTAGAGGAGGGGTCTTTATAAGGGATTTTGTTTACACTAGACACTACTGTCTAGCTATCTTAGTGGCTTAGAGGGTATCTTTAAAGCGTGCTAGAGTAATTTTTTTTACCTATAATAGAGCTATGTTTCCTTATTATAGTTTAGTATATAGTCTATAAGACGTACTAGTATTAGCTTGCTAACGCTATACGCTTGTCCTTATATTAGGGTTAAGCTAGGGCCTTTCTTAAGCTGTAAGCCGTAATAGTCTAGGTAGCCTTATGCTATACGCTTAGGAGGGAGGGGCTTTAGGACTTCCTTTAGCTGCTATAGGTTACAGGTTAAATAGGGTAAGTATATATCTGCCTACTAAGGGCAGATCTAAGTAAAAAATTAAGTGTCTTTAATGTTCTTAATAAACTCTCTGTAACTATAGGAGAGGATGTTTTATATATAACTCTTAGTGTTAAACTATAGTGTTAGTACCTTATATCTAATCTTCTTATAAAGTAGGGGGTATACTAGTGATTTTAGTTACCTATAGGAGTATTCTAGCTTAGCGTCCTAGTAGTTAAACTGCTAGTAATACTAAGTAAAGTCTTTATAGCCTAATTTTACTACTATTAGCTAGTAAAGTTCTGTCCTATTAAGGTTAATAAGCTTATATATTAGATTAGTCTTAGCCTTTAGGTCTAAATAGTAGTAACTATTAGGCTTATTTTTACGCTACTATTAGCTAAAGCTAGCCTTAATCTACGCTTTAACCCTATACTTAACTATAGAATATATAGAAGGTTAAGTGTAGAGGTCTACTAGGGTTATCTTTACTTCCCTCTTTATAAGGTTATTAGCTAGGTTATTACCTAGTATTCCTAGGTGCCCTAGGACCTAGTAGACCTTTACCTTTCTACTATAGTTAGCTACTATATTAATAAAATCTAGAAAGGCCTCCTATAAAGAGGTTAATAGTAAACTATTAAGTCTATAGATTACTACTAAGTTATTAAGACATACTATAATATCTCTAGCTTTAGGTAATCTTATATATTAAAGGGCAGCTTTAAGCCTAGCCTAAGCCCCTTTAGCTTTAGCGTTATAGATCTCTACGTTAGGTAGTCTTCTTTAACCCTAATAAATAAGTGTCTTTCTCTAGAAAACAGTATAGCTATAGCCTATCTCTTTAGGCTTTAGCTAGGATCTATTTATAAACACTATAATATAGTTTCTAGGTTATTAGGCTGCCTAGACCTTATAGTCTTAGGCGGCTTGTTTCTTATTAACTACGTCTATAGTCTAGTATTCTAAGAGTTATAGGTAAGTGTAGAATTATAGCCTTAGGTAGGGAAAGGTTAGAATAGCCCTTATAGCCTCTACTAGTATAGTTAGTTACATTAGACTACCCTTCTAATTCTTAGTTTTAGCCTCCTACACTCTGCAAACTAGGGAATGTCCTTTATCTAGCCGGCCTAGCCTTAGGCTATACTATAACCTTATAGCTTCTAGAAGCTATATTACTAGTAAGGTACTAGATTCCCTTAGTAAGACTAGGACTAGTGTTATTTACTACACTAGTAGATAACTCTAGATTACCTTATTAAGCGCCTTTTACACTTTATTAATCTAGAAGGAGAGCCTATAGTTAACCTATATATACTGCCTACCCCTTAGTTTTAGGCCTAGCTTATTATCCCCTAGGTACTAGATTTCTAACGTATAGAGTGCCTTAAGGATAATAATAGTATAAATAGCTTTATATATAAGAATTAGGGGGGCACTATAATATATATAGTTAAGGCCTTATATATGTCTAGCTATTACTTAGGTAGTAGTAGTCTACTTCTTAATATACGCCTTAAAGTTAAAGGTGTAGTTAAGGTATACCTCTAGCTACCTTATTATCTTTTGTAGTGTTACTATCTATTTGTTATATATTATAGGTAGTATAAGTGTGCTATAGTGTTAATTAAAATACAGGACTTCTGTCTTCTTTATATTAAATAAAATCTTATTCTATTTACCTTATTTTATTATCTTATTTAAGATCTTCTAGGCCTAGTTATAGCAGTTAGTTTCTATATTACCTATATATAATATTATATAGTTATTAGTATACCTAAACCTAGCCTACTTTAGGCTAAATTAGTATAGTAGCTTAATATAGTATAGGTATAGAATAGGGGACGCTAAAGAGCCTTAGGGGAGTCTATAGTAAAGAGAGGTAATAAGAGTAATATTCCCCTTATACCTAATCCTTATATGTTACCTATTAGTAAACGTATAGGTCTACTATATAAGGTTATCTAGCTATCCCTACTAATAAAGTATCTAGATTAGCTAGCTGCTATTAACTATATTAAAGGCGCCTTTAATATTTATTATAATTAAGGAGTAGCACTTCTACTAGTCTAGGGCGGTCTTAACGTTATATACTAAAGCTACTACTATATCTATTACTAAGCGTTTTAGTAGGGCGCCTGCTACCTATAGGTAAAGAATCCTAAGCTTAACGCACTTCCTAGCTATCCTTTAAGTAATAAGTCTTTTTAGACTTTTCCCTATAGTTAAGAGGAGTAAGATTAGCTGCTAGCCCCCTAGGGTACTAATATCTCTGTTTAGCTTTAGTATTATAACTATCTTTACGTCCTAAAAGGGAAGTAAGTAGTAGCCTATTTATAGGTAGGCCCTATAGAGGCTCTAGGTAAATTTATATATATAAGGCTAGGTAGCTTATAGAAGTGTAATAGTAATACTATTAACTTTAGGTGTAGTGTTACCTGCCCTAAGGAGCGCTAATTATACCTCCTCTAGTAGGATATTATTATCTTAGTCTATAGTGTAGCGTAGCACTACTAGTATAAGTAGGCTAATATCTATCTCTATATTAAATCTCTTTAGGAGTTATATCTAGAGCGTGTTAGCTTTCTTAATAGGCATAATAACTATTTTATTACTATCTTATAGAGGGGGCGCCCTAAATTAACTCTTATATTTATACTAGCCTATTATATAGTATATCTCTTTATCTAACTATATCTTATTAATCTAGTTAGTCTAGTACTCTACTTTTACTATCCTAACGACTTGTCTAAAGTCTAGGGCAGCAGCTGCCTAGGCCTTATAGTCCCCTAAGCGTCTAGCCTGTTAGTAGTATCACCACATATTAGTATATTTAGGTGTCTACTAGGCTGCTAACTTTACTTAGATTTATATTCTACCTGCTATACTAGTAGCGTTCTATAAGAGGTTTATAAGGGCCCTAGCTGCCCTATTAAGGGCTACTAAGGAGTTTATATCCTCTAGGAGTATCTATATTATCTCTACTACTTTATTTATAAAGCGTTTTACTGCCTCTAGGGTATTAATAATTATTTTTATTTTATTTTCTTTAGGGGTGTCTACTGTTTATAGTATAGTTATAACTAAGGTAGTATAGTCTAAGCCTATATATAGGTGCTTTATAATCTATATAGAAGCTCTTAAGAGGTTAGAGAAAACTAAGTTAAGTGTATTACCCCTATTATACGTAGGGACTCCTAGGGGGCTAATAAGCATAAGAGCATACTTTTCTGCCTATTTAGTAATTTATTTACCTCTAAAGTTATAGGGGTTACCTAGCTACTAAGTAGGGTGCTAGGCGTTAAAGTCTTTTAGTATAACCACCTTAGTAGGTGGCGTCTAGGCAGCTAGGGTGTTAAGTATTTATATTATCTCTAGCTAGTAGTAGATATTAACGTAGTGTATGTTATATAGGATAACCCTTAAGGTGTCTCTTATAGGTTATCTATTAATAAGGTATATATCTATAGCCTAGTGTATATTCTTAATATATATAAGGACTCTAGGCCTAGTGCTAATATCTATCTAGCTAGTTACTAGGGCGTATAGTTAGTAATTTAGGTACGTCTTAGTAATATTTAGGTCCCTGTTAGTAGTATAGAAGGGCTCCTAGATTATAATAATATCTATACTATTATAGTTAGCGTTATTTAAGGTAATATTATATATTACACTATATCTATAAGTGTTAGCTTAGAATATTCTTAGTTATCCTGTTATTATAGCTTAGGGGAAGAATAGATTAGTGTACCTAGCCTTAGGGTAGAGGTAGTTCCTCCCTTTAAGACTACTTCTATATCTATATTTATCTTAAAGACATTATGTTCCTATATATATAAGGTATTATCCTTAGTAATAAGTTATCTTAATAGGCTTATGTCTTTCTCCTCTGTAAAGTCTTAGGTTATCTCCTAGTGTTCCTATGCCCTTATATAGAGCTAGAGCCCTTTCTAATAGATCCTATAGCGTTATGTCTTAAATAGGCAGGTAATTACCCTATTACTATCCTTCTTTAGCTAGAGTAGGCAGCCTTAATAGTTACTCTTAAAGGGGCCCTTATAGTTAGTGTACTATTTCTATTTATAGCACTATTAGCTATTATATTTACTAGCAGGTTGCCTACACTATTAGTATATCTATGTCCTATAGCAGGGTTAGTTAGCGTGCTAGTTATAGCAGACTATACACTAGATTAGTCTAAACCTATTATATAGTTATTATAATAGCGCGCTATCTAGAAGTTAGAAAAAGGGAACTATAGTCTTAAGGGCTATAATCTAGGTTTTATTCTTATTAGTCTCTATCTATTTTATAACGTAGTGTCTCTTTAGCCTATATCTAGTTACTAGGTGTATTTCTATCTATATTATCTTATTAGTAACGTTAACCCTGTTTCCCTTATAGTTATAGGTATACCCTAGGACTCCTCTAACTTAGTAAAAAGACTAGGTCTATATTCTACTAATATTAGTTACGCTAAGCTATTTAGATAGCTTAAAGTAGTAACTAAGTATAGTCTATTAGACTTACTTACTTACTAAGGTAACTACATAACTAGTTAGTACCCTAGTTATCTTCTTAATATCTAAGACTTAGATCTTATAGATATAAGTAACGTCTTAGTAGATAGTAAAAAAAGGGACCTTTATGTCTAGGATATAGATAAAGATTTACTAGTCTAAAGTAGTCTTATATTACTAAGATCTAGTTTATACGCCCTCCTTACCTCCTGTAGTTTATTAAGAGCTATTCTTCTCTATAGCTCTCCTAGTTATAGGTTAAGGGCCCCCCTAGGGCTAGGCTACGCTATAGCTTATCTTTTTTCCTTATTCTATATATTAGTAAACTGCTAGTAGGCTGTTTTATTACTAAGGGCTATAATAAGTAGGTTAGTATAGTAGCTTATAGCCTAGTTATGCTATCTACTGTAGTAAATTATCTAAAGAGTCTGTTAGAGGCTGTTAATAAGGGTGTTACCTATATATCTAAAACTGTTATTAAGGGCTATAATTTTACTAAGCTAGTCTTTAGGAGCCCTATAACTTACGTCTGTTATTAGTCTATATATTAACGTGTTAATCCTAAGGTGCTCCTTAAGGTTAGTTAACAGCTACACTAGGGATAGGGGCGATAATAAGACTGTAGTAGCAGTTAGTAAAGAGAACTTAACTCTCTTGCGCTTTATTAGTGAACCTTCTGTGACCTTTAAGGGGCTAGAGTCAAGTGCTATAGCGCGCGCCAGCGGCCAAAGGCTAGGCCGGCGCGTTATAGGTGTCGCCAGCCCTTAGGCCGGTATTTAATAGGGGGGGGTTGTTATTAAGTAATATGTCTTGTTAGTGATTTTAGTGTAATGCACGCCAGGGAACTAACAGTTCCAAAACGTAACAAATAAAAAGGAGGGAAGGTTAAGGTAATCTAGTAGTTAGTAAGTAAGGGATATATAGTAAAAAAGATATATAAAAGGGAATATATACTACCTAGGTAAGTGTAGCTACTATTAGTATAGTAGGCGTAGCGTACACCTTAACCTATAGTATATATAAGTAATAAACTAGTAAGGATAATAATACACCTACTACCTTAATTATAGTAGCGCTTAGCGCCTTTAGTAGCATAAAGATAGTAAATATAAGGCGTATAGGGGATAGTGTAAACCCTACCGCGCTTATAGCGCTTATAGGCTACGCCCTTACCTTTTTTCTATAAAGCAGGAGAGTTAGTCCTCAGCTATATAGTTAAGGATTTTAAGCTAAGAAAGATATAGCTAGTGTACTTATTACGCTTTACCTTACTAACGCTAGCTATCTAGAGGTATTATTAGTAACTATATAATAACTAAGTAAGGGGGGGTAAACCTATAGCTATAATTAAGAAGTAAAGAAGTAATATAGTAAGAAAAATATAAGTAAGGATCTATAAAGTATTAGTATAGAAGTAGTAGTAAGCGTTAAACGCACTAAGAAAGTGTAGCGCTTATAACAAAAATAAGTAAGGGAAGTATAAGATATACTTCTTTTTAGAAATAATAGTAGTTAGCACTTATATAAAAAGTAGTAGTAGTATAGTAATAAGAGAAAAAGATAATATATAGGTTAGATTAATATAAAGAAAAAAAAAGAAAAAAAAAGCTATAAGAAGTTATTATATAGGCTAAAGATAATTTAATATAAAAGAAAAAACACTAGTATAGGTATAAGAAGAAGAAAAAAGTAACCTACTTTTACTTATTAGTGTAACTACACTAAGCAGAAGTAGTAAATTTAAGAAACGCGTAGTAAATAAGTAAAGTTAATAATATAACCACCTACGTAGGCTACAGGGTTTCTAGGGCAAAAGCCTAGAAGAAAGAAGTACTATGTTAGGAGTAGTTAGGCGGACTAGCTAAGCAGGCCTACAAGTTATGTGTATAAGGGAGCAAAGCGTACATATAGCAAAGGACTAGGGCGCATGTAAGAGCTAGGTTATATAGTAAGTAAAGCGAGGACGCATAGGCGTATAAAAGGAGTAGGAGGAAAGAAGGAGAAAGGGGAGAGCAGCTTTTAGTATTAGTAATACCTATGACCTACCTTTGCCCTTGTAGTGTGTTTGCCTACTACTCTAGTACTTAACTGATACACCTCTAATAGGACGCTTATAATATGTTCCTTACCTAGTAGGGCTATAGCTCTTTATTAGAAGTAGATATTAAAGTAGAAATCTAAATTTTTTATCTGCTAGGCTAATTTTAAGTAGTTAAGGTAGATAATAAGCTAACTTAGTGCCTAGATAGTATATATAATCCTATAAGCGCTATAGTATTTACTAGCTAGTTTAGTAATATTACTAAACCTAAGCAGTAAGAGATTTCTATAGTATATTATTAAAGTCTGTTAACTTTATTAAATAAAGTAAGAAGTATACTTCTCTTTAGTATTAACTTAGACTGCTATAACCTATATAACACTCTTAGATTACTAGGTAAAGTACTAGGCAGTTCTATTATATATATTATTTTAATATCTAATACAGGAGATCTTAATTATAAACGCCTTAAGGGTTATTTTAAGGTATATAGAGAGTAGTTATTAGGCAAAATCTTTATTATAGAACGTAATAATATAGTAGAACAGGCATATAAATTAGGTTCTTATATCCTAGTAACTAAGAGTTTATTTCTAGTTATATATATACTAAAAAAACTTAATTAGCCTTTAGTATAGTGAGGCGCCTCTCTAGTAGTAACTATTATACTATAAGATTAAGCTAAAACGTTCTAAGCCTAATAAAATAGTAATATTAGTAGCGTCTAATTATATCCTAAGTTTTACTAGCTAAGTTATTAAGTAATAACGCTTTACCTAGTATATTTATCTTATAAGCTAACTAACTTTATAAATAAGTTATAATTATAAACGTAAACCCTAGTTCTTCTTAGTATTATCTTATAGCAGACTTAGTATTCTCCTATAGTTTAAATACACTAGATAAATCTTTATAGAGATAGTAGACTATTACTAAACTATAGGATACTTAGAAAGCACTTTACTTTATTAGCAGCCTAACCTACCCTAGGCCTATATACGTACTCTCTAGCTATCTAAAAGACTCTATAGCCCTTTCTAATATAATTTAGTTATACCTCCTACCCTTCTATACACTGTTAATAACTTATACAAGTCTTATGTTTATAAGTACTAGGGTTAGCTGCTATCTAGCTCCTAGCTTAAGTTATTATTAGGAACCTACTACCTGCTAGTCTTTATTTAAGATATTCTATATAATAAAGTGATATCCCCTTTTGCTTTAAAGTTTAGTATATTAAATACTAATTTTTAGCGTAAGTCAACATGTTACTAGTTAGTATGTTAGAATAGAGCGCCAGCCGTGTTATCTAACTTTACTAACGCTATTCTAATATAATACTAGATTAAGGAGTAATTAGAACTATATATTTACCTCTTTAACCTTACCCTAATACCGCAGGCTTTTTATATAGAGGAAGTGCAGTTCTAGTAGGATAAGATTCTCTTAGGAAGACAAGTTATCTTTATTAAATAGTTAAAATCTTTAAGTTACCCTTAGCACGTCCTCTGCACTAGCTTTGTCGTTAATTAGGGCTTAGACCTTAATTAATTTAAGCTAACCTAGAAAGGCGTTTAAATACTTATTAGATATAAGCCTATAAGGACAACAGTTATAAAACCCTCTAAATATTTACTAATATGTTAGAATAGAGGGGAAAAGTCTCCTTAAGGCTAAACAGCGAATTTCAACTCTTACTTAACTTATAAGGTCGTTACTTAACAGCGCTAGCTCTTCTAAAGCCTATATAGCTCATAGTTTTTAAGATAAATTACTAAATTAGGTTATAAATAAGAATATTTTAAAGGCGGCTATCTATATTAAGTATTCCTAGGTCTTAGACGTCCTAAGACTATAAAGGTGGTTTATAATATAGTAAAGGATTAGTAAAAAGGCGTATCTAGTTTATATATAGCTATATCAAATTAGTTTATAAAAGAAGGACTACTAAAGGAGTAATTAGATCTTACTTAGTAGGTGCTATATAACTATCCTTAGGGAAGATCTAATAAATATACTTTAGGACTTTTACTTTCTAGAATTTGTCTTTAAAGTCTTCTACTATAGCTTTAGACACTAAGTAGGTTTCTTTAGTTTTCTTATAAGAAGTAATACCTTTATGTTTAAGAGATTAGATAAAGCCTAGTAATAAACACTCCTAAAACTCTATTTTACTATTCTTTAACTAGTAAAGGCTTACTATTAAAAGGAAGTAATATAGAATGTTATTTCCTATAAAGAAAATAAGTAAGGCTAGTTATTAGTCCTCTTTAGAAAGCGTAAGGAATATAGTACAGTAAGACTAAAGGCTAAGTCTTGCTGTCTCTAAGTAGATAGGCTCTGCTCTTAGATAGCTAGCTAAGTTTATTAAAAGACTAACTCCCCCACCCCACATCCGAGACACCCCCACTTCCGAGACATCCGAAAATCCCGCATTTCTCCTCCTTCATTAACATCACCACATTTTTCAAACTATCATAACATTTCATATATATAACTAAATAACGCTATTTTTTTAAGATACCTTCTTTAACCTATTATAAAGTAATATACTAAAGATAAGCTTTATTAGGCCCTTCTAAATATATAGGATAGGTATAGTATCTAGGCTACTGCTTCTAAATAGGGCATACTATACTAGTCACTTTATTATTAATACTATAGGTAGTAAAGTAGGGATACTGCCTTTACCTATATATAACACTTATCCTAGGCCTAAGAGGATAATCTAGCTGCCTATATATCCCTCTAAGCTTCCCTTAGCAGGCAGATTACCTATTAATAAGTAAAGGGCCTAGCAGAGCGTATAATAGGCAATAGGTATCCTCCTATAGGGAGAAAATAGATAGCCTAATTTATATAGTAAAATCTATCTATTAGAACCCTTTAATCTAGAGTAATTAATACCTAGTAATAGGCAGCCTATTCCCCTAAGGTTATTAAGGATTTCTTCTATTACCTAGGTAATATCCCTACTATCTAGGTAATCTATTTATCTAATAGATAGAATATAAATAAGACTAGTATTATAGAGGGTAAAGGAGTTAATAGGCTAGTGTTAGGCTTTATAATATTATAATATATCTAGAAAAAGCAGCTAGGATCCTAGGTATAGGTATCTATTATTAAGTATATATCTACTACTAGGAGCTTCTTACCCCCCTTACTTATATATAAGGGTAAGTTACTTTAAACCTAGTAGTTTATATCTAACCTATCTAACCTATCTAGATATAAGGCTTAGCGATTTATAGTAATAGATAATAGCTAGATAACTAATAATACTACCCTTAAATAGCTAAAGGAGGTCTTTATCTTACGTACTAGGCCTACCTAGCTAAAGGAGGCTAAACTACTAGTTCTTAATAGGTATTATAGCTATATAACTATTAACTTTATATAGAAATACTAGTAGTATTATATCTATTTATTATTTCTACTACTATATACCTTTACTGTCCTCTAGCCTCTAGATATAGCTATCTTTAGCCTATTAAAGTAGGCCTATTACTAGAAGGTTAGATATCTAGATAACTAGGTAACAGATTTAACTATTACTAGCAAAAGGGTATTTCTAAAGTGTTATTTTAAGGCCTATAAGGTATCTATTATAGATATTAATATTAAGAGTAGCTAGAGGGCTACTAGGTTATAGCTAGTATTTAGAAGGCACCTTTTATCTAACCTACTAGTCACTAAGGCCTAGTAGGCTAGCTAGGCTAGCTAGGCCAGCTAGTAGTCTAGTAGCTAACAGTAGGATAAAGCTAAATCTATTATCCTATAGTTAACCCCCTATTAATCTACTAATTTATAGTATTAATTACACTAGTTAACCTAGCTAGGTAAGGATAGGTTAGATACCTATACTATCTATTACCTATCTAGAAAGGTATAAAAGGGATATAATAAGTAGGTATCTAGAGTAGCCCTTCTAGAAAGGTAGGTTAACTTATTACAGGCCTAGTTAGATAATATATAGTTATATAAGAGGAAAAAGGTCTGCCTATCTCCTAATAGTACCTTTACTACTATAGAGGATATAATCCGGGCCTAAAGTCTGGATCCCGGTAATATAGATAGTCCGGATAAATCTAGGGCATCTAAATTACCTAGCGAGGCCGAAAGTTGCATATAGGTGGGCGGCAGAGATAGTGAAATAAGTGGTAATAGTGGTGGTGATGATGGTGATGATAATGTCTCAGATGTGGGGGTGTCTCGCAAGTAGGGTGGGGGAGTTAACTAAGCTAGCCTTCTTATAGGTCAATAGGCGTTCCTTAGAGAATTAGAAATGGCTACCAGTCAGCCGGGCAATAAGTTATGCGGTTTTGTTAGAGGGTTGAGGAGTTGTGTTTTGGTTTTGAGCTCTGCTATGGTTTTGTTTAATGACTGTGTAAAGGTCCTGACTTATAAGGCCGGGCTCCCTTTGCGATTGCCGCCTGTCACACTCCTTCTGTAAGACTGCCTTTACATAGCTGCACTCTAGCAAGAGTTGCTTTATTTCTTCGTTTTCTAACGTGGTAACGTGTAAAAAGTCCGCCCAGGTAAACGGAGGGCGATTAGGTAGCTCAAAGATCAAAGAGGGGCGATTAAAGGGCTTCTGAGAGGGCTTCTGAGACGCCATTGTTGTTGGTTGCTATTGTACGAACCGATGCGGTCCACATCGGCAAGAGCTAATATACCCCGCAAAATCACGTGTCTTCTTATGTAATATCGTTAGTTTATATCCGTACACCCGCCGAATCTTACCTCCTAACGCATCTCCTGATGCAAAGTTTCGGTAGCATCCAATAGGTATCTCAGCCATGTACGAAGCACATCGTACTACACACAGCCGTCAATCATTTCCGCGCTGCCTCTACGAAGGCTTTTTTCAAGGGAACAATTCTGTCACGCAGCAACAACACTCCTCCATATTATCTAGTTAGCTAATAGTGAGCGACACCACTAGACCAATAAGCTCTGACTTACGGTCATCGTTCATTGACGGGAAGGAATGAGAGTGCGCATGCCAATCCACGAAGCGGTCGGATTGAATGTATGAAGCGTGTTGGGTTGGAACGTTGGCAACAGCGCAGCACGAACTTTTTCCTGCTTGGCCGAAATAGATGAAGACAGCAGGTAAAGGCTGGGTTTAGGGATTTATTTCTGGGATGGATTTCTCCACCTAAAACAAGAGAATCTGATGGCACGTGCATTTCACCCCTGAGTAAGTGATAGTAGAATTAAGCAAGGATATTGCGACACAAATGTGGGTCTAGATTAGTCAGATAGATGAGGGATACTAGAATTGAATGTTGTTATAACACCATACCTACCTTATCGTTTGTTGACTTCTTCACTCTAACACCAACACCTCTCATACCCCCTCTTAGACCCTTTTATGTCTACATCACAATTTTCATTTTAGGTCTCTATACTACGCTTCGGGTCTCTACACTACGCTTCGGATCTCTACACTAAGCTTTGGGTCTCTACAGTACGCTTTGGGTCTCTACGCTTGGGTCTCTACACTACGCTTGGGTCTCTACACTACGCTTGGGTCTCTATACTACGCTTGGGTCTCTACACTACGCTTGGGTCTCTACACTACGCTTAGGTCTCCACACTACGAACGAGGTCTCCACACTACGCACCAGGCCTCCTTACTACGCATAGAGTCTCCTCACCACGCTCAGAAGAATGGCTAATGCATTCAGCGTAGTATGCCAATGTGGTAATACCTACAAACCGGACACCTTCCGCTCACATCGAAAAGCAGACCACTTTAATTGTTGCGCGACAGTCTACTTCGGTCGCGATTGGGAAGATCACAAGAAGTCAACCGGCCATCATGGTGAACAGGTTATTATCCCTCAAAGGCAGCGACAACTACCGCCATTAAAGACGCCCTGCTAGATAGGTTGTAGGGTATACCTGGACCGTAAGCGGCTACCTAAACACTACCAAGCTAAGCACTATAGATGCACTACCTGCCAAGCGACGTTTCTTCTTAGTGGTTAGAGACGACATACGGATTTGACTAGTCACCTATCCTTTGAAGAGACAACGTTACTAACAACAAGACAAGTAACAAACGCTGTAATTATAACAGTGTCTTTAATTTTTAAACAGACTATCTGCCACTAGTACGGCTACCTAATACAAGAGCTTCTAAGCGAATACCATAAGGCTAAATATTATTACTAGTCTATTTACATAAGGTGGTTCTAGGGCCTAGAGTTACTTAAGAGGCTATTTCTAGATAGTTAAGACATACTATTTACACGTATTAGAGCTATATCTAGCTTACCTAACAGTAATATATAGTATGTTACTAAGGAAGAGCTTACGTAGGCCTTAGACAAAGTGGTGCCGCTAAGTAGACCTATTGTTGTCAGGCTAGGCTAGCTAATATTAATTTATAATGCTCTTAATAAGTTCTTAGAGACCCTAAAGAATTATTTTAAAGACAGCATAGTAGATATATAAGACATAAGCACCTAGGGCAAGGAGCTAGTCTAAATAAGTATTAATAAGGTGATTAAGCGTATAGCAGAAGGCAGTAACTTAAGGAATAGGCGACTGCTAATTAATTGACTAAACCTTAAGTTCCTAGGCTAAGTACCTTCTAGCCTCTTGTTCCTAAATTACTAGTAGTTTAGTATAATACTAGTAATTAACTCTAGACTTAAGGCCTAGTAAAGTAGGGAGGCAGTTACTAGTAAACAAAGCTATATAGCTATATTAGGGGGGCGTAAAGTTAACCTCTTTACCTTAATAATATTCTCCCTTTTTGCCTAGCGTAAGTTAATAACTAGAATACATATTAATAACCCTAATAGTATATAAGTATATAACCTTAGGGGCTTAAAGGTCTAGATCTTCCTTATAAATTAATCTTATGTTATAATAAAAATATTTAAGAGAGAAGGTAATAAGTAGGTACCTAAAGCTATTAACGTTATTATACTTAAACCTAGAGACGTTCTTGTTATGCCCCCTAGCTAGGTTATCTCCTATGTAGTTCTAACTTTAACAGACTCCTATATAGTTAGCGGTATGTTTCTTAACGCCTATTATCTCCTAGACCTAGTAGAGAAAGTGCTTTAGATTACAAACAACCTAGTGGTTACAAACAAAGCTATCCCTCTCTAGTTACTAAGAGGTTAGCAGCATCTCTGCAACCTTTTTATAGAGAAAGAACCATCAGAGGCAGATCAAACCAAGTTTAACGACCTGTTGCGTACACTTTGGGACACGCTAAGCTGCTCTTACGCAGGTCCTTGTGAGACGAGATGCGTCAACTGCAAATGCACATCTTCAGTAGCGCAGGATGGGGAATGTACAGTGTGGTGTCATAGCAAGGCGCCAGCTAAGAAGCAGAAGAGGGCCACCAGCAAAAGGATCCGGAAGGAGCGAAACAAGTAATGTCCGGCTTCTAGATGCAGATGAGGACCCCAGGTAGCTCACACTTACATCAACTGATTAGAATACCTTACAAATGTCTTGAAAGATTTAATAGCTTTATGACTAGAGATGTAAGTTATTTCATTGACTATTGTACACTATAATTACAGGTCTTCATTATATATTATACACGTTTTCTTGACGGATGTTCCTCTAACATGATTCTATCTCAGTCCTCACCTAGATTAATTAAGCTTGTAATACCAAAGAGTTAGCTATCCTTAGCATACACTTATATACACTAAGTATAATTACAGCAGACAGAATTAAGCGTATAAGGTGTGGTGTGAGGCTACTATATAATCCTTACTAGCCTTCCTGCTTCTATACTATAGTAAAACACTAGCTTAGGCCAGTATATGTTAGCTGTCTATCTGCTATTAGCGCCTAACGTAGGCGCGTCTGTATTACCTATAAAATAGGTTACTTTATAAAAAAACTAGTATTCTTTAAGACTTCTATACCTTATAAGGATACGTTACTAGAACTGTAGTAAACTTTGCGTAACCAGTAGCGCTACTAGTACTAACCTATTTCCTAAGTTTATCTAAGGCCGGATTACATGTTAACTGATGCCTGAGAGATAGAGTCTAGAAAAGTATCTTAAGCCTTTAGTAGATAATAAGATATAGAACTGTTTTAACTGTGCCTAAGTAGCTTACGCTTAATCTATAGTATAGTCTAGGAATCCCCTTTTTCTACAGCACTTATTACATATAGTCTAAGCTTCCTTTATACTAACGCACTGTTACACCCTAAGTAGCTTATAATTTATTAAGTTAAAGCCTTATCTTTATAAGCTAGATAGGATTTGTTACTGTAGCGGTTATAATAGCGGCGGTAATAGTGGCGTGCGTATAGACAATAGAATTGTCTTCCTTATAATTAAAGTACCTAGCTGCAAGAAGCTTGGTGTTTCTATACACGTAAAACTTGATGGCAGTTGCAGGAACCACACCGGCCAGGCTGGGCACAATGCTGCGAAATAACCCACGCTATAAGCGCAGTATGTCAAACGTATTAAAAACGTGGCCCAGGGGAGTTCTGTACAGACAAGAAAGAGGGGCTTGGGAGGCAACAGTTGATCGCAATCGAGGTTCGTAAAGGTCAGACTGAAGTCGAATTTGTAAGACATTAAGAGGAGAAGTGAGAAGGGTGGTTACGGCATCACCAGTCCTAGGGCACGTCAGCTTTATTACGAGACAAGTTATTTAGGATTGAATAGGTTGATAGGAATAATTAAAATAAATTTAGTTAATGCTAATGATGTCTAAAGTTCTGTAGAGGGCAATATTTCTCCTTAGGTGACGGCTTCCCCTAATATATATAAAATGGCGATGCTGTCCTGAGGTGTTTAATAGCCTGATGTATAAATAGAGAAAGCCGGCAAAACACAATTAGACGCAAGGATTCTAACAGGGGTTTAAGGATTTTAGAGTATCTTGCGCTTAGTGCGCTTAGTGCGCTTAACTTTAGCTGCACGGTATGCCTTACGACCCTTAGTTCCCGCGAAGAACTTTGCGAGCATGTAGTTACGTTTTAGGTAAGAACTGTGTGTTTCCTGTACTATAAGCTAAGCTTAACGTGTAAAATAGATAGAAATAGCAACATTAATAGCAAGGCTACAAGCAGTTTCTACACGTTAATGGCTAGAGCCTACGCAAGCCTTACGCAAGACTTCTAATCAAAATGGTGGAAGCGCCATTGAATGCACTGTATGCTGGGAACCCTTTACGACTTACGAAATCGTACGCAATCACATTTAGGCTTTTTAGGTAATGCGCAGCACTTAGCAAGTGGCTTCTAGTAACCTTATTAGTTTCATAGATACGTTTTACAGCTTTGATTTCCCGCATTTACGCCCTTTACACCCATCAGCAGACCGAAGAATCACAAACCTCTATAAATGCCCCCGAGTAAGTTTCTGCGAATGCCCTCGACTAAATCTCCGATGACTGTGATGGAAATCAGCTAGCTATCACTTTACTAAGGACCTGCCTATATAAAAGCTGCACTTACTCAAACTTCAGAAGAAAGCAGGAGTTTATACGGCACTATATCAAACGTACTATTCCATCCTCTTAAATTCCGTTTGCTAACAAGAGTTAGATATAAGTTATACTGAGTCTTGCCCGCTGTTCTTAACCCCCTTTACTCAAGCGAGCACGTTCTTAAACCACCAATACGTAAAACAAGCCGGGCGCGGTAGCAATATCAGGAAACAGCGTAAGCGAATACGACGCTTAGTGAAACAAAAGTTAGCCAAGGAAATGCAAAAGGGACGAACATAATCTAAAGCAGATCCTGGACTTAACGGCATGTAGAACACTGAAACAGCATTTGCTCCTGAACTAAGGGTCGTGTCACCTAGCGACCGCCTGGCATCCCCACTGCCTTATTCACAGCATCACTAGAACCCCATTTTGTTTAACGATTAGTGCAGCTTGGACCAACCTCGGGAGCAACACATCTTGTCGACTCTTCTATGGCCTGTGAGTAGCTTAGCCATCGGCGACTAGCGTATGCTATACGACATGGGAGCAGCGTTGTTTATGGGATTCTCTAATCCCGCAGGAGCGTTTTAATACATGGATACAATAACGTACTTCTAGCCAAAAGTAAAGTTCTCAAGAAGGGTAACTATTAACTTAGCAAACACGTTAAAAACACGTGAGAATGGTGAACCTACATCCTACGCTCTCGGCCAATTGTTTACGGTCTCTCACAATATGCGGCTTGTGGTACGGCTCAACGCAGCGAGCTCATCTCTAGACTCTATTAATGCGGAGTCTCTGTTGTCGCAATAGTCACAACTTAGTCTTGGGTTGTGCATTAAGTGGGAGACCCGCGAGAGACTATCGCAGATATCTATGAGCTGTTGTTTGATTACCTCTGATTGTATTTGCGGATCATCTGAGTTTTGCTTAACAGTAACCTCTAATAGGTTCAGTCGAAGTCGGAGTGCATCCAGAAGTCTAAATTCTCTTAGTTACGTTTATTAACACCCGGTAGGCGGCTATTACCTGGTAAGTGTTAGCGCCGGCGTAGGTGGCCTTCTATTAACAGGGAGATACTCTGATTCGCATCTATTAGTGTTCTGAGACTTGTAGAAGCTCCTGAGGGAGAGTATCTTTTGAAATCCTATGCTTACTACTGACATGCTACGTTACTAGCAAGGTCACACGTCTTTTATACTTATCAATCAGACTCTAGCCAAGCGTTGTGCCCTTAGGCCACGTATTAGGTCTAGGAGACATCCAGATGTCAGGCTCTTGGTAGCCTTTTACTTACCTAACTCCTGGTTCAGACACAAGTGACTAGAAACAGTGAGAATAAGCTACTAGGACCGTAGCTATTAGGCCTATCTGGTACTGGTTCCGCAACGAGGCCTGTAGGTTTAGATTATAGTACTAGTAGCTAGTTAAACATGCCGTGTAGGGTACTAGTGTCTAGGCGTCCTAAATGGCCTAGGACTAGTTTCTAGGTCCTCTTTTATACGATATAACTAGTCCTAGTTATTCAGAGGCCACATTAATACTGGTCTATAATAAGAAGAGACCAGTAGCCTGGCTTAAAGTATATCTGCTGCGTATCTAAACGCTAACAGGAGACTCCCTAATACTAATAACACCTGTTTCTGGCGACTAGTAACTAATAGGCACCTGATTTCTAGTGACTAGTAATTAGAGGGATAAGGTTTTGTAAAGACTAGTTAAGCATAGAACTAATGCTCCTCTTAACTAGTACTATACCAGAGGCCGCTAGATTATAACAACGAGACTAGTTATCTACCTATACCACATTTATGCTACCATTCACCAGGCTCAAGGTACCAGTAAATATACCGCCACCCTAGATAGGGACTAATCGCACCTATATCTGTCAGGGCTAAGGACTAGTGCCGGTCACACCCAGCTGGCACCAGCAGCTAGCATTTGGAGCAATAATACTTACATAAGTGATTTGTCAGGCCACATTCCCTGGAGTTAGGCGCTTATACGGGGGCAGTGCAGTATGGTCATGCCTGCTCTCAGTCTTGCTTACGGCAAGTTTACCCGAGAACTGAAACAATGCCGAGGGCTGGGCTCAGGGTGACCAGCCCAAGCTCACCCTCTGCTCACCTTTGCTCAGCTTCAGCTCAGGTTAAAGCGGCCACAGATCAGTCCCCACACTCAATCCGGATTTGGGGCGGAATTCTTGTCGCTGGTGACTATCTAGGTAGTTACTCGTGGTACAATCCACCGAAGTAGACGGTACGTATCCGCGCTGTACCTCGGCGGAGAGGAAACGGCGGGCGCCAACCAATGATGCCGCAAGCGCTGTAACGGAAGCCGCGACCAGTGGTACCAAGGCGGCGCTGTTACGCTGCGAAACAGCCGAACGAACGCCTGCCACCTTGTTCCCCAGCAGGAAAAAGCCCAGCGGTCCCCCCAGCGCCCAGATTTGTCCAATCACTAGGGCTTATGATGGCACCGGGGCCTCTTGGTGGTCTGTCACCTGCACTCAACAGGGCCACTTCTGCAGACAAGCAGACACTGACTGGGAGTCGGGTAGATGGAAGCAACAAGCGCAAAGCTCGGGTACGTACGTGGTACCTGGCACAACTGGAGACGGAACCTGGGCGACTTGGCCTGCCAGGACCTTGCAACGATTTCTCAACCTCTTTCGCAATTATTTTTCCCGCAAGGCTTTAGTTCGCACTTGCTCCCCCAGTCCTTCCACCCTCTTAATCTCGACTCTGGAACTCCCTCCTCTCCTCTCTGCTTCCCTTTTCCCCCTGCTTCCTGCACCTCTTCGCTTTCCCCTTCCCGTTAGCCTCGGTCCGGCCATAACCAACTCGTTCACAAGCCGTCAAAATGAGCAGCCTCATTGAAGAAGCAGTCAAGAAGCTGACCAGCACGGTCGAGAGCCTCGAGTCCAGAATCAAGTCTCTGGAGGACCGCGCCGCCGGTGGTTCTGGCAAGCCCACCGCCGAGGAGGTTCGCATGATTCTCATTGGCCCGCCCGGTGCCGGTAAGCAGCTCCCATTGAGTGCCTTTTTGCATGTGCTGTTGCGTCGCCGTGATGATGATGCTGATGCTGATGTTCCCTCCTAGGCAAGGGCACCCAAGCCCCCAAGATCAAGGAGAAGTTCAACTGCTGCCATTTGGTAAGTCAATTGGTCTAGTCTTGCTTGCTGTCGCGCTCCAGACCGTTTTTCTGACCATGGATCACCACCAGGCCACTGGCGATATGCTGCGATCCCAAGTCGCCAAGAAGACTCCGCTCGGCCGGGAAGCCAAGAAGATCATGGACCAAGGCGGTCTCGTTAGCGATGACATCGTCATTGGCATGATTAAGGAAGAGTTGGAGAACAACAAGGAGTGCAAGGGAGGGTAAGGCGCATCATTCTTCCCTCTCTGAGCCGGACGGACAATCCCAGGGCTTCCGGACACCCCCCGGATGAAAGGCGTTTGCTAATTATTCCAACCACAGTTTCATCCTCGACGGTTTCCCCCGCACCGTCCCCCAGGCCGAGGGTCTTGACGCCATGCTCAAGGCGCGCAACCAGAAGCTCCAGCACGCCGTCGAGCTGCAGATCGACGACTCTTTGCTCGTCGCCCGCATCACTGGCCGTCTGGTCCACCCCGCCAGCGGACGTAGCTACCACAGCACCTTCAACCCTCCCAAGAACTACATGAAGGACGACATTACCGGAGAGCCCCTTATCCAGCGCAGCGACGACAACGCCGAGGCCCTCAAGAAGCGTCTGGCCACGTACCATTCCCAGACCGCCCCCGTTGTCGGTTACTACAAGCAGACCGGCATCTGGAAGGGCCTCGACGCGTCGCAAGAGCCCGGCCAGGTCTGGAAGAACATGCTCGATATCTTCGAGTCCCAGCGCAAGGGCGGCCACGCCTCCGGCATTCTCAGCCGCGTTACTGGAAAGAACTAGACGAGCGCGGGATCCCCAAGCCACTCTCGATCCCTCGCGCGCGACGCCGCCGCCCGGTTGTCACCGCCCAGCGCGCAATTACTACGAAGAAAACGAGATGGTTTGATTCGCAATGTTCTGTTTTTGGCCTCCCTTTTGATGCATCATCGCTTTCGGATACCACGGCCGGGAAAAGAAAGGCGTGGATCGAAGGAACTCTTATGGAGATTTTTTTATGGATCATGAAACGGACTGGAAAGGGATTCATCTTCGTCACTCTCCGTCCCTGCTGCTTGAATCGAAGCAGAGCTGGCTTCACTTTTTGGCGTTCGACGTGGCCACTTCTCGCATTCTCTCCCCCACCAAACCCGGTCAAGGACCAGTTGCAGTTGTATCGTGTAGAAACCCCCTCTTCCTCGTACGCTTGTATGTAAAAACACTACTGTCTGTCTCACTAATTATCAAAACCGACGGGTTGCAGTTGGATGGCCAATCACTTTCTTCTTTGGTCTTTTGTTTTTGTCTTCTTAGTACGTGCAAAAACCCGTGACAGCGCGTTGTGGATGGGCAGGTACGCGTAAAGGAACACTATGGCCGGAATCGGGCTTTGTCGGTGCTTGTGCTTCTCACAGAGGCGAAAATAGTGGGGGCTGCATTAGCCCCACCCCGATACCAGGCCGGGCCCCGTGACTTAGTCATCGCTCACCCATCAAACTTGTCTCTAAGTGAAGCTAATGGTCAGGCGTTTCTAGGTGCTGTGGACCCCAGGATCTTCGGTTGCGTCCAACGGTCGCCGGTAACTGATGCGTTTATCCAGAGTAGGCCCGTGACGTTAACTAGTCTGCTGCGGCACCCAAAAGGGTTTGCGAGACCCATGAGATCAAATGCCCGTAAGAACCGGAGGATCTGTTGATGCTGAATTTATTCTATGACAAAAGTAAGGCTTGCAAACCTCCCGGACGCTATCAAGTTGTGTCGTAAAGACAACGAAATAGGATAATACGGCGAGTGCGAAAGTAAGGAGACTGATAATAGCTACGAAAGGGGACCAAGGAAGAACCCGCGACGAAGAAGACGGCAATAAGACCGACACAAGCTGCCACGCAGTGCAATGCAATGTTTTACTATTCCCAGGATGCAGGCCAGCTAAAAGACCGTCTATTCCCCTTGTTTGCCGCCTAGAACAAGATTTAGGGCAGGAATGAAGAAGGATGGTCAGGTGAATATAGGCGAAAAAAGATGCCGTAAATGTTGTAATAAGAAGTTGGGTATATGCAAAGGGGGTTGAGTTTGAATCGTCATACGTTACGCAGATGCTGAGGGCAGCGCCAAGCAGATGGCGAGGGCGCTTCACCTTCTAGGAGTAGCTACATTTTCCTCCCATCAGTCCCCAAATATCTTCAAAGAGGCGTAAGAGAAGGTACTTACCGTTGACCATCTGCCTCTGCTTGCCCAACCAACTCTTGGGCGCCTCGTTGCGTCTCTGCAGCACGACGTGGTTGCTCTGAATCCGACTAGTAAGGTCATACCAAGCCGTGGCGATGAGGGCGTTCTCGCGTTGGAGATTCTTGATAATCTGGTCGCTCGCGGCCTTTGTGCAGCCGTCAGCCTCTGTACCTCCCGAGCCCACAACGACATCACGACAATAGCAAGATTTCAACAGGAAAATGAATAAAATTCTATCATGTATCATTGAGATCTCAACAAGTTGGGAACGTACCTTTTGCGCTGCGGCAGCCTCTCCGCCCTCGGCAGCCTTGAGCTTTCGCTGTAAGTCGTATTTGTCTTGCTCCGACTTCTCCAATTGCTAGAAAGAACCAACCGTCAGTCATATCCGCAGAACCTCATCCACATCATTAAGAGCTCGAATAAGACAATGAATCAATGCCTAGAAGATGGAGACGGCCGCCCAAGCAACCTGTTCCACCATCTTTTGGGAGATTCTTTTAACCCCCCCGACTGAACAGGAAAGTCGACGACGTGTGAATGATATGAGGGGACTTTGAGCCGAAAACTCGGGTTACTGTCGTACAAGATGGCGCCCATAGGAACAGCAGGCATCTTGGCTGCGCGACCTTCGGGTTTTTCTGAAGTGAAAGACTTGCGGAATTTACTCACTGATGTGCGCTCCTTGAGTCTACCGCGGAGCTTTTCAACCTTGTCCTGGAGCTTCTGGACAACCTCGACAGGCTCGGTGCCGTCTTGTCGTGCCTCCCTGGCCTCGTCCAGGTCCTTACGCAACTTGTCCTTCTCAAGCAGGGCGTTAATGAGTGATGTGCGCTGCTCTTCAAGGTCAGTGGCAAAGTTCTTGAGCTGCTGGCGCGCCGCCTCGAGTTCCTCTCGAATAGACGCTGAGATGAGCTGGTCAGTGGACTTGAGTTCCTCGAGAGCTTCGGCGCTGTCCTTCGCAACGGCGGAGAGGTCAGTTCTCGCGCTAAGGAGCTCGCGATCCTTGTCTGACAGTTGCGCCTGAACCTCCTTCAGTCGTCTCTTTTCGCTTTCAAGTTCCTGCGTCTTCTGGGCGATCTGGATTCTCAGGTTGGCAAGCACTTGACTGTGATAGTAGTCTTGCGTTAGCATTCCACCCAGACCTAATCGTATAGCTTCATCGACAATTTCAACTAACTTTTCGCCGCTGCTTTCGATCAGAGCGCTGATTTGGGCCTCTGCAAGCTGGTGCTTCTCGAAGGTGTCGTTGTAAGTTCCCTGGATACGCTCTCGTTGTCTACGCTCCTCCTCGAGCTCTTGTCGAAGCCGGGCATTCTCTGAAGCGGAGCCCATACCGCTCCGAAGCAGGTTGTTCTCGGCCTTGAGACGCGAAATTTCGAGTGCCGGGTTAGGAGCGACACTGTTGCCAGCGCCCTCAAGCTCCTCCTCGAGACTGAAGCCTGCGGTCCCCGCATCGGGTGACAAGGCGACTTGTGGTCCGGAGTTGATCTGCTCCTGCAACTCGGCAATCCATCGTTCATCAGAGAGTCGCTGAGCGTCGAGAGTGGCCAGACGATCTCTCAACTGCTGGGCGTCATCGTGAAGAGCTCTCCTCTGGGCATCCAGCTCAACGTACTGCAGCTCATAATCTCGGAGCTTGGAGGCATACTGTTCATTGGTTTGCTCCAATGCCTGGTTCCTCTTTAGAACCTTCTCGTATTCGATGAGGTCGCGCTGCATCTGCTCCTTCTCATACAGCAGATTGTCCATCTCCTTGGATAATGTGGACTGTGCCTCGAGCTTCTGCTTGTATCGCTCCACCATGTTGGCCTTGCGAGAAAGCTCCTCGTTCTTGAAACGCAGCTCCTTCACCTCGTCGTCAAGGGTCTCAAGCTTCTGGGCCTTGACCTTAAGCGCCGAGACCTCGCTCATCAGCCGCTCCTTGGTAATGCGATCGTCCTCGGCCTGTGCCTCTTGGTTGGCAATGAGCTCGTCCTGCTCACGCAGTTTGAGCTCCAGCGACCTGATAACCTCCTTGCCGGCACCGTCCTGAGCACTGTGGAACGCCTCTAGCTCCCTGCCCTTCCGTACCACCTCTTCCTTCAGGTCATCGTAGCTTTCCTGAAGGTGGCCCAAGCGCGTTTCCATGTCTGCAAGAAGTTTTCCCTTTTTGTCCAGGTCGGAACGGAGGCGGATGTTGTCGGCTTCCATGGCAAGGTCTGCATTGTGGCTTTCGTGACCAACCTCCGAGGCCTCCTCCAGGTCCTGGGCCTCGGCCTCCTCCATCACCGCCTTCATGTCCTGCGTGACCCTTTGTAGCTGCATGAGAATCGTCATATCTTTAATGTCTTCGGTGATACGCATAACGTATCGTTCGTTGCTGCTGCCTAACATCGCAACGGCGAACAACACGGCGAGAAGCTGGGAGCCGCACTTTGTTAGCCTAACTGTCCTTCCACGTAGACGACGCTGGGTCTGTACCTTGCTGATGGCTTCGGGGCGTGCTTCTCTCGCGCTAGGACGAATGTCGGCGAGCTTGGCCTGGCCGACGAGGCCAGGGCACTCGCGATAGACTAACTTGACAATGCCCCTGTAGACGTCGTAAAGCTCGCCCTCAGTAGGGTTGGCGTCGAAGGTGGGATCCAGGTGCTGGAGGACCTGTGACAGAAGGTGGCCATCGAGGAAATCCGATATTGAGTCGGCTTTCTTGTCGAGGGGAAATGTGTTGGCCTGTGATAAAGCATTGGGTCAGCACAAGATATTGTGGCAGCTACGCAGTCTGGAGCCCGGATCGAGCACAATGGAGTGGGAAATTAGGGGCGCCAACTATAAGGGAAGCTCGACTTACCCATTGGACTAGCGCGGCCTGCGCGCTCTCTGAGTACGGCATGATGCCCCCGTCTACTGGATCTTGACGTTCGTCGTCCTTCGCGGTTGTGTTCGTCGTGAATCGTGTGTCAGTCGTGGTTCCTAGGATGTCTAAGGGGGGTGGGTTTGGTGGTTGTACGGGGAGCAGCACGTGGGAAAATGAAATGGTCTTTCCCCCGGCTCCACTGTGTTCGGCGTATGATCGTGGTTCGTATATGCCGAAAGTCAAAGCGGCAGTGGAATTGTGGTTCCGTTGGCCTGGCAAGTTCGCATCGCGGCAGATATAGTGTACTAGTAAATATGATCAAGGAAGGGGAGGAGGGAAGTTATTAACGTTCACGCCAGAGTCAAGCCGAAAACACTCTCCGTAATTCAAGACTCGAGGGGTAAGCGGTGAAAGAAAGGAGCGAAGAACAGAACGTTATTTACGCATTGTCAAAGGACACGGGCCGTAAAATCAAGAGGTATGTCCTTTTCTCATGTCTTGATTCTTTTTTGGAGCATCTCCTGCATCCACTTCCAAGGTACCTATTTGCCCAAGACAGGCACATTGTTCACGTTGCTGCATTTTCTCCGTTGTATCCACACTTGGCCTTGCACAACGTAGCTTCATCCGGCTTTCCCCCTAATTATCGGCTTGACAGGAGGCAGCTAGGCAGCTTTGTGTTAGTGAGAGTGGCGCGGGGCATCCACGCGCCACGGACGTATGGTGCGTTGCATTGCTCTGACAAGACGGAATAGCAGTCTGCTCCCGCTGTCTAGTGACTGCGATACTACATGCCTACCTACCTTAGTATGTACATGCTATACTATTTAGGGGTACCTCCCGCACCCCAAGCCCGAAACTCGAAGTGACGCGAAGCGGATCGGAAATCTAGGGTGAGACAGTGGGGCCACTGCTCATCTCCAACCTGGTCCTAGCCCTTGAAGCGGCCGGCCACTGATGGGATGGGAGGGGCGACGGCAGCTCTCGTTTTCTGCCGATCGACTCTCGAGTCACTTGCAGCCCCAGTTAATCCCGATGACGAATATGCCTAGGCGTCACCTAGAGTGTACCATAAAGGACCCAGATATGAGCTGCAAAGACTTGACAGTCGAAAAGTTTTGACTTTCAGCTTTGCACATGTGGAAGGTGACGTTGTCTGAGTCATTTATTCGATGTTGTGTAGTGACTTGTTCACTTTCAAGAGCTTGCATCGACGGCAGAAAGGACAAAGAAAGAAAAGCAAAGCCGCCAACACAGCATCAATCGAAAGCGTACGTTTGTCAATCGAACAAAACGAAACGAAAAAAAAAAAAGCTAGTCAAAGACCGAAGATAGCCACTATCCTCCTACCAGATGGAACAGCTGTCTGGGACGAATCTAAGACGATCTTGATTGGAACGCTTGGACAAACCCAGTTGCTCCAGGTTGCAGTTGCAATGTTCCATCGGGTTTCTCTGGACCCCGTTTCGATGGCTCCGTGCCTGTCCAACGATCCCACCAAATCTGAAAGATAGAGAGTCTCTTGGCCTCTACTTCGTAGGCGGTGACTCTCTTGCCGGTTGAGAGACAGCAGAAATACGGATACACTACTGTGCCTTCCTCCCGCAGTACACTCTGACTCGTCCGTGCCAGGACCAGGGGCTATCCTGCTCGGTGCATTAAGAGCATGACCCAAGCCATGGAAACACCGGCTTTCGTCCTGTTGTGACCACATGGCATTATCGCACCTGAGGCCGTCCTTCTATACTACACTTAATCAAGTGCCTGCAGAGAGCTTTGCCCAAGACAACGCTTCAGCCCGTCTTTTTGACGTCGCCGCTGTCTAGTGCTTCTGTTTTCGTCAAGAAAATCAATCGAAACCCCCGGGCTAGCGGTGGAGAAGGAACGGAGGTGAGCAGACTCAAAATCCGCTTTTGATCTGCGTACCTGCTTTCCGCTCACGATGCCACTCTCCACTCCTTATCGGGCATTTCGCCTTTGGATTGGTCCTACTACGTACACGGGAAAACCGAATGCTCTCCCATGAGACCCGGATATGTCATCGATGTATCGCCCGTGTGGTTAACATCCGCATTCAGCACTGACCTTCACGTTTGCGACCCCTCGTTCATACGGACACAACGTCATGACATCAAATGTCTGATACGAAGTCTTCGTAATCGAAGAAGGGCAATCGCAGGTCCGATTGCCCAGGCAAGCCCCAGTCACGAAGTAAATATATGCTTTGAATACCGAATAGCGGTTATTGTTTGGCATGAAGCGTTAAGAAGAACATGACCACACGCGGCCTGAGCCTTCTCGCGGCTCTACATATGAAGATGCCTGAAGACACTGTTGAACTGTTGCAAACTCCTGACTCCGTAGCGATAAACTCTCTATAACGAAAATAGGGGAAATAAGTGCCTCCTTGCTTATCCCTGTAGCGACTGCCGGGGAAAGGGGGGCGGATATCATTATCCTCGTGACCTAATCCAGCCAGAGTCCTTTTCACACATTTTTGTATCTTTCTTCGCCGTATGCTTTACGATAATGATGTCGCAGGTTTTGCAGATAGATTGGGATGTCCGTTCGATCAACGACGCGCTGTCTACGAGCCGGTGACGGTGTGGTCCTCATCGATTACTAGGCCTTCGCTGAAAGCCTGGACGGACTCGAGGACCTTGACCGGTGTGACGCAGGCGAAACCCCTGACATTACGTTAGCTTCTGTGACGCGGCGACTGTGTCGCATGGCAATACTTGCTCACCTGATCAGAGAATAGGTGTGAGTGATTTGGCCACCAGCGTCGATGATGGACTGCTTGGCCTTTGCGATGATATCATCGCTGATCGAGTCGGACTGGGCCCAGATGATGACAGACTTCATCTGGTCGACGGCCAGTACGCCGGGGACGACGGCAAGAGCGGCGACAAGAAATGCGGAGGGTCTCATGTTGACGGCTTGAGAGATTCGGAGGTTGTCAGGTAGAGCGAGTTTGAAATATGGGCTGCTGTCGCAAACTTTGGGTGCGACAGTAAGGCGGCGGTTATCGGCGGCGGTGTGTCGGAGTGATTGAGTATGGATCAAATGTTGAGAATGAGCGAAAAGGCGGGATGCGTTAGAGAAAGAAAGCTGGATGTAGACGAAAGCACCCAGGGGTCGCGTGTGGGGGGTTGCGGGTATTAATCGTTCGTTGCTGGAGAATATGGATGGATAGCGGGTGAGAAATGGGTGCATGCAAGGAGCAAGTTCAGGTCAGGTAGCGACAGACCAGACCTGGGGCCTTGATAGGTACCTACACTACCTATGTACTTGGTCGCCTGTTGTCATAGGCTTGTCGCTTAACGCACCGAGTCACAGCGCAGCTCTATACTTCGGACTGGTGATGCCCCCAGAAAGCATGGTCGTCCCAGCATTTGTCCAATAAGTGGCCGGCCTGGTACCATCATTGGGTTCAGGTCCCTCCCCGCCACCTCTTCACTCAGATAGGCAGGTATCTAGCACCTGGGTAGGTTCCAGCCAGCCACTATCAGGGTACGGGCTGGTAGTGCAGTGGCGCTAGCAAACTGCATGAACATGTGCCTCCTACCAGGTATTTCCAGCAGCGTTTACGCGCACAACAGTTGCCTCTTCGCGTTGGCAAACAGTCTTGGGGCAGCTTCACGGTTGGAACTGTGCAACAGAAGGTCACACATTGCTGCTCCCTCTGCGTGCCGTTCTTTCGTCCCATCAGAGCTCAGCCCTCCTTGTCTGGAACGACCCACTGGATTAGGCCACATTTCAGTCCCGGTCTGATGTGGCTCCCCCAAACGAGCACTCGTCATCGGCGGTTGCGCCGTTTCATTGTGTTCATCAACCGAGTATTATGTTGAACCCGATGGTGCTACCTAGGTAGTCTTCGACAACGCTATCAGCCGTTTTGTCCTGTGCTCCCGCATGTTTCGCTGCTGATCCGGCTACAAATGAGCGAGTATGGTGGCATTGACGTAGCTGGACGGGTGAACGACGTCAAAATGGTTGATTTCCCGCCATCGCCCGACTCATTTGCATAAAAGGCACATTCCGCCTCTCGCGCAACCGGTGACGGGAGGTATGGGGTCCATCTGGACAGTCAACCACTGGAACGTTTGGGCGAAACACTCCCAAACAACACCCTACGGAAAACATTGATCCTATCACTCACTACTGCTGTTGCTAAGCAAGTCGTAGTATTCGTCACTTACTGAAGTGGCCGCAGAGGAGGCGCAGACCCCGGCTCGTCTGGGCCATCTCGCTTTGTGTTCCCATCCTCTTCATGCGTGTGCATGTGATCCTCAACGCCGGTTCGTTAACCCCAAATGTCATCCCACCCCCGAGCCGTCAAAGAAACAGTGTTGGTGTAATTAATGTAGACTCCCGATGCCCGTACATCGTCGCAAATGGTCCAATGACTATCTGAGGCCTCTATCCCTTCGCACTGCCTGCCATGCTGTCGTTCTCGCCCCAGATGTCCTTAGTTTCTTGTTCCACAGCTCGCATCGCAACAGCAACGTCCTCAAGTTTCGCAACAACGTCAAGAACGCCTTGATTTACCCGTTGGAAATACCGGTCATTGGCCTCCCGCCTCTTCCGTGCCAGCAGAATGTCTACCTCGGTCTCTTGCTCAAGCTTGGCCCCGAGGCGTTCGGTTCCTCCACTACTGCCCGGACGGCCACTGCTGCTTCCTGTACTCCGTGGACCCTCATTGTTGTCTGGTGCCACACCCGCCTCTCCCAGAACCGCGCCCGTGAGATTGCGAACTTCCTCCCCGGCTGCTGACAAAGTTGAACGCTGGCCCGTCATCTCGATGGCCTCGTCCGCCTCACTTCGAGCCCAAGCCTGAGCCAGGGCAATCTGAGCTGCTCTGAGCTCCTCCAGTTTGCGGTCGTGGTCCGGACCAAAGACGTGAGTTCCGCCTGACGCAGACAGTTCCACCTCCTCGAGCGTCGCTTGCATCTCCGCCCATAATGCGTCGGTTCTGTCAGCGCTCCGGGTGCTCTCGGCCGTCTTGATATTCCGGGAAGGACGAGCGACGGACGGCGTGACTACCGAGCCGGTATGAAAAGATCCGTTACGTTGCATGTTCAAGGGTGGCTGAGGTAGAGGTGAGATGCCTGCGGACGATGTCGCTGGCGCTCCCGGCGCAAGAATGCCTGGTAGCGAGGCATGAGAGGCGGCGGGGGATGGATGAAGGAAGAGGGATGGCGGAGGGTCGCGCTGCTTTCCTTTGCTCTTGGCCGATTGAGACATACCTACATGTTGGGTGTCATCGTGAGCATTCCTCGTGGTTGACTTGGCATCTGAGACAGCGTCTCTCGAAGCTGACGCTGACGGCATATGGTTGGATTGGACGCTTGAGATCAAGTTGCGGACCTGGGGGGTTACCCCTGGCGGAGCCTGGAGAGAGGGACGTGGGGTCAAGGCTCCTTGCACACGGAACTCAGAGTCAAGGGCTATGATTGGGCGAGAGGATAGCCCCGCTGAAGCCAGTTGACCCGGCCTTCTTCCGCTCGTTAACGCAGTGAAGCACGAGCCACTCTCACGTGACCATGAAATAGTCCCTCCAGTCTTTGTAGGGTTTTCGTGCCCTTCCGAAAAATTTGGTGGTGGTTTGTCAACCTGGAAGCGTAGCTTGGTCAATCTTTCGCAGAACGAGAGGCTCAGTCACCACCACCAAGTCAAGTCTCGCGATACCCTCCAACAAACCGGTACGTTGCGCCCTTTCTCCCAGACATTCGCAGCCCGTCGCCGACGAATTTTCTTTCCCCCCTCCCAACGACCTCGACGAAATCCTACCGACTCGCCCCTCGACAAATAGACATACATCACTTTGGAGCTTTCAACTGACACTGATTCATATCAGCCAACATGCCTCGTGGACTCAATGCGGCGCGCAAGTTGCGCCTGAACCGTAAGGACCAGAAGTGGGCCGACCTCGGATACAAGAAGCGTGCTCTCGGCACTGCTTTCAAGTCCTCTCCCTTCGGTGGCTCCTCCCACGCCAAGGGCATCGTCCTCGAGAAGGTCGGTGTCGAGGCTAAACAGCCCAACTCCGCCATCCGAAAGTGCGTTCGTGTTCAGTTGATCAAGAACGGCAAGAAGGTCACTGCTTTCGGTACGATACAGCCCCCCCTTGGAACACTATCCCGACGAATCTCGAAATGAGACCGAGAGAGTAGAATGATGGCTCGAAAAAATGCCATGGTGACGAAGGAATACGATTTGCTGACATTTAGTCTCTTCCAGTCCCCAACGACGGTTGCTTGAACTTCGTCGACGAGAACGACGAGGTCCTCCTGGCCGGTTTCGGTCGCAAGGGCAAGGCCAAGGGTGATATTCCCGGTGTTCGCTTCAAGGTCGTCAAGGTCTCTGGTGTCGGTCTGCTCGCTCTGTGGAAGGAGAAGAAGGAGAAGCCCAGATCTTAAATGGGAGGCTTCGCGAAGCATGGGAAGACAGTGGAAGAAAATTCGGCACTCGGAGTTTTACGCTTGCATTGGCATCAATGGGTTATGGTCCTGATACTGCGAGTAGACTTTGGTCGATGAAATAAAACATCATGAAAGTCACCTGACATGCGACATTTCACACATTACAAAAACGGGGTTATCGGGCGTGAGCAAGAATCAGGATATTCGATTCTACGTGCTATGAATACAGATGGTGTTGGTACATTTTTTCTCCCTCGCTGCCTACTCCGAGCCCCCTATTGTTCCTGAGTCTTGACGTCCTCCTCTCCATCCTGAATGTATCTTACAGTATAATCAGCTGCGAGGCCTAGGCTGACAACGCCGCCGGTAATCCAGCAACCGTTAACAAACCACCACCAGCAGTCTTTGACGCTCTTAAGTTTGACGCGCTTAATCATGACGCCGAGCGTCACTGCTGCTCCGCCGACGCTGCCAATGAAGAACGCCGGACCAGCGCCCGCGGCAAACCCGGCAGCACTGAGAAGACTAAGCTGAACAGCGGCCAGCCCCGTCAGGACTTGCTTTGTCTCGGCGTCGTGCTTCAGAGCGATACTCTTGATGCCGGCCTTGGCATCGTCCTTGATGTCCATGTGGGCGTATATCATGTCGTACAGAACTGTCCAGGCAACGTTCGAGGAGTACAGGCAGGCCGCAGCTGTCAGCGCTGCGCTGTTGGAAAGTAGGTCGATGCCGAGAGCGGGGAAGCCCATCATTGCACCCCAGGAAAATGTCAGCCCCAGGACGGCCTGCGGGTAGTACGTGATTCGCTTGGCCAGGGGGTAGGAGGCGACAAGGAGCAGACTCGGAATGCCGTAGAAAAGACAGGAGGTAGGAAACTGGAGAAGAATTCCCAGGCCAGCCAAAAGCTGAGCTCCGGTGAAGGCGAGTCCTTGGAAGGGTGTGAGGGCGCCCCGCGCGATGGGACGGAATTTGGTTCTGGTAACATGAGGATCGAGTTTGCGGTCCCAGAGATCATTAATGCTGCAGCCGGCACTGCGCATGATGAAGGCTCCCGAGAAGAAGAGCAGAGAAGTCCCGATGACCGAAACTGGAGAAGCCATGGGAGCTACCATGGGCGCAGCCATGAGGGTCGACCAGAGGCAGGGGAAGAAGAGATAGTAGGTTCCCGCGGGCTTATCCATGCGGGTCAGCTCGGCGTAAGGAACCCATGATGCAGGTAAGTAAGAGATAATGCCCGTCTTGGGCGGAGAATAGACGGCCTCGGGGGAAGCGGGTGGTTCAGGCACTTCTTGGGTGGCAGCCGTTGTGAGGCGTTCTGTTGATGTGTGCAGGGCTGCCTGTTGGTAGGACGAATTTCGAAGGGTCAGAGCCATAGTCAGCTTCTTGTGCAGTCGTAGATTCTGTCGAGAAGACAACGGTACTAGGAAGATTGCCGTGGTTCGTGAAGACGCCTTGTGTGCCACCCGTAAGGGGGCTCTTAACAAGCTAATTTGTCTCATGCTCAACTACTATCATGTTAGTTCAAATCTCACCAACATGACAATTTCAGTGACAGGAAGTCAAGCCTGTGTCCAGAAGCTTTACAATACTGGGACCAAACTCTTCGAAAGCTCAACTAAGTGAAATCAAATCACACTTGTATGAATATGAGAATATTGCAATGGCTCTGCTACCCGCTAGTGGTAACGTTGCGGGATAAGCTCTTTCTAGACATTGTTGGTGAGGATGCAAGAGACGCGTTGCTTACATGCGAAATGCAATAGAAAGCAGGAGAGGCAAGAGATTGACGCTTGAACCATGAACTCCTATGTACTTTCCCGCGTGATATACGAGACGTTTTGAACTTACTGGTGCCAGAAAAGCCAAGGCTTTCCAACTTCTGAATGTCCTTTCACCAACTTTTCC
Organism: Colletotrichum graminicola M1.001; assembly: GCF_000149035.1. NCBI lineage: Eukaryota > Fungi > Ascomycota > Sordariomycetes > Glomerellales > Glomerellaceae > Colletotrichum > Colletotrichum graminicola. The sequence continues at coordinate 452,345 of NW_007361034.1, read as the reverse complement.
AGCTGCCACTGAGAGAACCGAAAACTGAGAGCTTCCGTCGAAGGTCTTGAAGGAAAAGTGGTCCGTGCATACATCTAGAGCATGATTGGTTGCGCTTTTAGCTTTCGCTTTAGTTTGGCATGGTCCTATCCTACTTAGACCTGGGCAGCCTTGCCTTGTAACGCTACGCCACTTTCCGTCGACGCGCGCGCGCCTTGCGATCGCAAGTCCTTATGTTGTGCCCGTCGCAGCTTTTCGACGCCTCATACCCCGAATAGCCCCTCAATCCCGACCTTTCCTCGAGAAAGTGCAGCGCGGACGAGTCATTGACTGACGCGTTCCTTTCGGTGTCCCAGCATATGTGGTAGCCTTTGATCGTCAAGATGCGGACCTCGATGCATCCTCAAGCCAAGTTCGATCCGATCCCCCCGGACTTGGACCTTCACACACTGGTCGACCAGACTCCAAACTTCGAATGGGTCCTCCGCATATCGACTGCACAAATTCAGGGCCTTGGCCCTCAAGAATTCGAGAAATTGGTACAGCTGCAAGTCATCCAGGGCGGGAAGCCGCTGGTCATTGAGAAATGGAATGATGTCCTTCCCCAATGGCTTTTCAGCAGGGAATGGCTGGAGAAAACTTACGACAAGAAACGTAGACGCGACTGTCTCTTTCGCGACTGCAACAATAGCTAACACTGGACAGAGGAAAACGTTCGCGACATCACCGGTCAAACCGAAATCCCGATGACCATGGGTCACTACTTGAGAGCCATGAACCAACTTTCCAACCAATGGACCCCGAGCAATTATCGAGACGAAAGGCGGCAACGTCTTTACCTCAAGGACATCGACTGTCCGCCTCAGTGGCACGAGCACCTTCAGAAGGTCATTCCTCCAAACCTTTTCTACATGAACGAGAATGTTACGCAGAAAGGAGCTGTCAATCCACAAAACAACGACGTCTTCCGCGGTATTGGCGACAGAACGACGCTAGCTCCTGCGGGCGACCTGATGTCAAGCCTTCCCGAGGAAATGCGAGCGCAGAACCTCATGTGTTATATCGGCCATGAAGGGACCTTTACTCCGGCGCATCGTGAAATGTGCGCCAGTCTTGGTCAGAACATTATGGTTGAAGCTTCGGGCAGCGAGAACGGAGAGAAGCCAGGCAGCTCCATCTGGTTCATGACGGAAACCAAAGATCGGGAAGTTGTCCGCGAGTACTTCCTTTCGATGCTCGGCCATGACATCGAGATCGAGAAGCATTTTGCGCAAATCAACGCTTGGAAGAAGGCCACATTTCCTGTCTACATCGTTGAGCAGAAACCTGGCGACTTCATCCTCGTCCCACCCCTAGCTCCCCATCAGGTCTGGAACAGAGGTACCCGCACTATGAAGGTTGCGTGGAACCGGACAACAGTCGAGACTCTAGACATGGCACTCCATGAGGCCTTGCCAAAGGCCCGGCTCGTTTGTCGCGATGAGCAGTACAAGAACAAGGCCATTATCTACTATACGCTCAAGAAGTACTACCGGCAGATGGTGCAAGCAGAGGAGAAGGCCGAGATGGGAATTCTTGGTCTGGGCTCTGAACTGTTCCGCTCTTCGACACGCTACAAACAGCTCGCCAAGGATTTCCGCCACCTTTTCTCGTTGTTTACCGAGGTTCTCGTCGATGAGATGTTTGCAACCAAAGAGAAAAATATTGATTACGTTGAGTACGATTCTTGTGTCACTTGCTCGTACTGCAGATCAAACATTTTCAACCGATTTCTGACCTGCAAGCACTGTGTGCGAACTCTGGTCAATGGTGACGAGGATGCATATGATGTCTGCATGGAGTGTTATGCCATGGGACGGTCCTGTGTGTGCATCTCCAACCTCGAATGGTGTGAACAATGGCACTGGTCGGAGCTGACAGATAATTACGAGCTCTGGCGATCCATGGTCATCAAGAATGACGGTTTTGTCGATTTGGAGCTTTCACCACAGCCTCTTGAGATCGCTCGCAGCCGACGAGGCAAGAAGTCGCTCGCCGAAATATGCCAGGAGGGCCTCCGCAGGCGACCTTTCAAGGATATCTCAAAACTCGAGGAGGAGAAAAAGCTCACTGAATCCGAACCCGAAACAGAGCTTGATAACAACGGCAAGCCGAAGAAGAGGAAGTATAAGCGTAAGAAGAAGAAGGGAGATCTTCGCCGCTGCCACGTATGCTGCCACAAGGATTATGCATACAAGGTGCAGGTCTGCTCCAACCCAGAATGCAAAGAAGGCTACTGCTATGGCGTGCTCTATCGTGCGTTTGACATGATGCCACAGACGGTACAAGAGAACGAGAAATGGCTCTGCCCGAAGTGTCTGGGTATTTGCAATTGCGGTGCATGCCGCCGCGCGGAGAGTAGCAATCCTTATACACCGAAGAACACCCTCCTCGGCCATGACACCCGAGCCATTGCCGACGATCGAAGCGTCGAGGTTCTCGTCGATTTCCGAGTTCACAACCTGAACTGGCTCAAGACTGCGGGCGAAGAGGGCCGCAGCACCAACAGCAAGCGCATGAAGGAGTTGAGAGAGAAAGCCGACACCGCCAAAGCTCAAGAAACAGCCGCCATTACTGCGGAGGACATCGCGAACGGCGCCAACGGTGCCGCCGGGTCTGTGGAAAACGTGGCGAATGGATACGGCGACCAGAGCCAGGTTCTCGGGGGGTATGACATCCAAATGCAAGACCAGAGCACTTTTGAAGGTGGTCAAGACATGTCCCAGGTAGACCATGACCAGTCTATGCCGCTCGCTGATATGAGCCCGCCTGGCGGATGGGACCAGTCAGCCTATCCAGATCCCTTGGATGGTCAGCGCATGTTCGGTATGGGCTACTATGAGCAAGATGGACCAGATCAAATTCTCTTCGATCCTTTCCAATTGCCTTCTGCAGAGGCCATGGTCTTTGACCAAGAGGCCGAGTACATTACAAAGACACTGCGCGCGCAGAAGCGGAAAGCAAGGCACGAGAACGAATTCGACCCGGACTTCAATGCACCTAGGAGCCACCACAAGAAAAAACAGAAGAAGGACGATGCGGGCGATGTTTCGAGTATTGACCCTGCCCTGCTTAGCGGTACACCTTTTGCTTCCGGCGTCGCTGGCACAACCGGAGCGGACGAAAATCCCGAGTCAAACGATGCTAGCGTTGCTCCTGAAAATGAGGCTCCAGCTCAGTTGGAGAGTGAGGCAGCGCAAACGGGAGAAGGACAGCGACCGAAGAGCGGTTATCCGGCGGCTCAATATCCGGCAAACGTCCCTGCGCTTCGGCATGCCAGGCCCAAGACATCGTATGCTGAGCCCGAAGAGCCAGTGGTTGATGACCCGGACGACATCGTACCAGCATTCAACGACAAGCCGCTCGTCCAAAATGACGAGCCGCAACCCGGCGACAGCAGCGTCGATCCCCTGGATCTTGCTTCTGACGCTTTACGCGCTCTCATTCGGAAAGGAACTGACGTGGCGAATGCTACCGTCGCCGCTACCACAATCGAAACGCCCAAGATGCCTAAGAGGCGAGGAAGGCCACCGAAGAGCGCAAGCTCGACACCAGCATCGGCTACAAGAGCCGCGGTTGTGCCGAAACCGTCCCCCGCAGACCTTGCCGCGAAGAAGCGCGAGGAACGCGCGTCTCGGCGATCGCGTCTCAGCGGGGTTGTGACTATCGATGGAGCCAGTCACTTCAACCCTCGAAGGCAAGATGGCTCTGAAGATGGCAATCGTGACGCAGTCAATGGCGTTACGGAGGCTGAGCTCGAGGCTGAGCTTGATAGAGAGTTGGCTGGAGATTCGCAGAAAGCACCAGTTACGTCGATCGAGGAACTACAACCAACGGAGGCTATTGTGCAGCCACCTAAGAGGCGTCGCGGCCGACCACCTAAAAACAAGGTTGCTCCTGCAGAGACGGAGCCTGTCGATAGATCTCCTCCTCCGCCTCCTGCAGCTGCAACAGGAATGATGTCCATGGCAGCTCGCGTTGCAGCTCGTGGTGGGAAGTTTAAGATTACTTCTCGCCAGTCGCGGGATTGGAGTACTAAGGAGCCCTCGGCCCCGGCCCAAACATCGTCAGAGAGGCAGTCTAGCGGACGTGGCGAACAGCAGCCGGAAGTCACGTCGGCTGAAGAGCCCGTGCGGGAACCATCGAGGGTGTCGAGTGTAGATGTTACGCCTCCGCCTCCTGCCGCGACGACGAGAGCGAGAGACTCGAACTCGGATCACGCGCCCCCATCTCCTGGCGTCAGGCACAGAGAGCCAAGTTCGGATCCTATTTCTCCACCCTCAGGCGTAGACGGCAGACCTGAGCAGAGGTCAGATGAGAATGAGGGAGCATCTGATTCTTCTGCCCATGAAGCATTGGCCTCTTCTCCTTCTTCTTCTGATTCGGGCATCCCAGATGCAAGCCCTCTTCCGCCGCCCGCACGGCGCGGTAGATCTTCGACTGGGCCCACAGTAGTGAGGCTTGGCGAGTCTGAATCTGAGAGCGAGGTCTCCTCTTCGTCAGAGTCTAAGAGTGGTATTGGTGGGTCTCCTGCTGTGTCTAGCAGAGGAGCTTTCCGGGGTAGGGGGAGAGGACGCGGCCGTGGACGGGGCCGCGGACGTGGACGTGGACGTGGACGAGGACGAGGACGAGGTTATTGAGCAGAGAATCCAAGGACCAGGGATTACTGTGGTATTTTGGGCTTCTGGTTTTCATTCCGCCAGAGTGACCATGGGTGGGGGTAGCCCTTGATTTCGCCAGCGATTTGGGCTGTTTGTAGCACTATTACACCCAGCACGAAGTGACTTACGGGCGAGAAATGCCGACGGAGAGAGAGATAGATGCACTTGTATGATAATCTCACATCTAAATCTCGCAGCTCTCGCGTTATGGCATTCAGAAGGTGAAAACATGCGCGTAGTCGCCGGGTTCTGACATCCCCTCATCATGCAGCAACGTTCATCCCACCAAGGTATCTATTCAGCTTCCAATATGTGCTGTATTACTCAAACAATTTTTACGCCTCCCTATCCTCAAGCCAATTTGACCGAATCCCTCCCCCCTCCCCCCCCCCCCCCCCTTCCTCCACTGGGCGGCTCTAATCTCCGTGCTTAAAATTAAAGTACAACAAAAACACCTTGTCGTTCTCTGCCCGTTCCAACGTAGCCCCCTTTGGGGGAGAGACAAGACCGTCACCGCACACGCGTGATGGGACTACTCGGCAGAGGCCCTGGCCAGGGCCTCGTGCAGGTGCGGCGGGAAGCGGTAGCGCAGCTGCGACGTGTAGGTGGTGAGGTCGAGCGTCATCTGCTTCATCTGCTCGACCATCATGCGGCGGGTGCCCTCGTTGCCGCTGAACTGGCCGCCTGTGAGCTCGTCGCGCTGGCGCGTGCAGCAGATGATGGTCCACATGAGCAGGTTGGGCACGTTGATGGAGACGGGCTGGGAGAGGCCGGAGAACTTTGCGGCGTAGGCGCGGATGATGCTCGGGTCGCCGCTGGCGTCAAGGGGAAGGATCTCAAGGCCGCGGATTTTCTGTTTCGGTGTGTTAGTCTTTTGTTCGGGATACCAAGGTACACGGCGGTCAGGGGGGGGGGGTGGCTTACGTCTAGGCATTGGGCCCACTGACCGGCTTCGACAAGGGACTTGATGGTGCTCATCTCGAGAAGGACACGGCAGGCAACCCTGTTTTGCTCCTGGATCTTGCGGTGGAACATGGCGTCGCGCTCGTACATGGACATCATAGTACGGGCGAGCTCGACGGGGTCGTCGATGGACGCCAGGCTCAGGCTGCTGCCAGTCTCGGCCTCTTGGCCGGCAGCACGGGGCTTGACAGGCATAAGACGCATGGGGTCCTCACCAATCTCGAGTGAAATGGCCTCGCTGAGCGCGCGGCTGACGATGGAGACGACAGTATCGTACTCGCCGGCCAGGTGGTAGAGCAGGACCGAGTCAGTGGTGCGGCCGTTCTCGTCGGCGAAGCTGGCGGCCTGGACGGTGACGGTGTTGATGAAGTCGTTCTCCTCCGTCAGGCCGATGAGCGAGCCGCGCTCCTCAATTATGCCGCGGATCCGCTGGCCGTCAGGGCGGATGTCGCCGATGAGCTTGCTGAACTCGCGAGTCTCGAGTATCAGCTCGCGCAGGGCCTCCCAGCAAAGATTGGCGTGGCGGCGGCCGGCCTCGCCGGGCAGGTCCATGTTGAGGCAAATGAGGGTCAGGTAGTCAACGGCGGACACAACGTCGGCTGCTCTGAAGTCCCTGGTGTAGTAGCCAATCATTCTGCCGAAGTTGATCTGGACCATGTCCTTGACGTTCAGGCTGCGCAGGTCGTTGGAAGCGCTGAAGGGGTCGGAAGGCCGGAGGAGACCGTAGTACTCGAGGGCAATGGCGAAGTGGACTGCGTCGACATAGGAAAATGGGTAGAGGTACGCAATGGCCTCCTCGAACATGCCTGACAGCACCTGAAGGTAGAAGAACATGCCGAAACTGCCACTGTTGTCCTCGGAAGAGGACTTGGGGAAGTGCTTAGCACCAATCTCCTTGATGCTCGACTGCAGTTCCGAGAGACCGTAAGCCTCGCTAGCTACCTCGACAGAGCGGTCGCCCTCTCTGGCAAGGTTGAACTGGAGCCAGATCCAGTCGTTGATGTCTGTGTTGAGTCCATCCAAGCTCCGGTTGTTTAAGTCGCAGCGACCAATAATCTTGTAACAAGCCATCCGGAAGGGGTCGATGGAGTTGTCGGGGGCGTTGCGCACACGCTGGCTGTACTCGGCATTGCATCTGTCCTGCAGCGTCCGCTTCAAGCGACGGTCCTCGTTCGAGGCGTAACCATTCAGATAGCTCTGGAACGTACGGTCGATGCTGCGGAAGGGATTGGCGTTATCATTGACGTACTTCGCAGCCTCGCTGACGTGACCAGACCGCAGCAGGTAGAAGACGGTAGCCCACACATACTCGCCTCCAACTTGCTGGAGTTCCGTATTGTCGGGTACCAGGTCCTTCCTTGCGGACCGCAGACGGATATAGGCCCGAATCTTGCTGACAATATCGGGGCGGCCTCCGAGGTTGGCCTCGTGGGGGTGTTTTGAGATGAGCGCCTCGACCTCTTGCAGGAACTGCTTCTCCAGATATCTGTTGGCACCGTCCAGCAATCTCTTCCGCATAGATATCGAGCTGGAAGAGTTGGGGGCTTCGTCCAGATACATCTTGGCGAATTGACGCTCCTTGGCTGTGGCACCGTTGATGGTCGTATCGGCCTCAGGGTCCTCTCCGACAATCTCTCGCACAGCGTGATACGCCTCAACAATATGCGGCGCATACGGGTCAAGAGACCGGTGCTCGACGTCGGCGAGCTCTGACAGAATGGGGTAAGGGTGAGAGACGAGGCGAGCCTGGTTGAGGCTGCGGATCTTCTCGGAAAGTTTGCTCTGCTTCTCGCGCAGGGACCTGTCGTCGGAGTTGATGTGGCCGGTCAAAGAACCGCCATTATCGGCAGAACGGTCGACGTCAGAAAACTCGGGCTGGTGAGAACCAATCTTGGTCGCGTTACCGATGACGGAGCGGTGCATGCTCGACTTGCCCAACACGCTGGCCCTACCAGACCGGGCTCCAGTCGCCTGGCTCTTGCTCCGTCGCGAACGACCAAAGCCACCCGTCGACTCTCTCATCGATGCCGCAGGTCCAAAAGAAGACTCTTCCCGGGCCTTGATCCCGAAGTGCTCGTAAATGCGCTTGCGCTGCGCCTCCCATTCCATTGTCACGTTGTCCTCCAAGAAATTGTCAAAATCGCGAACAGATCTCTCGAGGCCGTCGGCGATCATGCTCATGGTCGTTTTCGTTTGCAGGTTCGCAAGGTATGTTTCGACGTCAATCTCGGCGGGGGAGTAGCCGGACGGTCTCTCGACACGGCCAGTCTGCAAGTCGAGGGAGCCGAGGTCCTTGGCAGCCATTCCGGGGTCAACGCCAGAAGCGGCCAGAAGGTAGTGAGCTCTGCCGTCCGAAGGACGCTCCTGTGCCTTTGTCCCCAGCTTCTTCAAGCGCTGGCGCAGGTCACCCAGGCCCAATTGCAGGCTGGGGAGGTCCTCCATGCCGTTTTCGCCATCTCCCTGCTTCTTGCTTTTAGCGAAGAGGCTGTCAAAGTATGCGCCAGACAGCTGGCCTTGCTTGGATTGTGACTGGTCGTTGGTGTTCTGGTTCTGCTGCTGCTGCTGCTGCTGCTGCTGCGAAAACAGAGAGCTACCGAGGGTGTTGGAATTGGTTTGACCAAAGGCCGAGCCGGTCGTCTGGGTTTGATTCTGGTTCTGCTGGTTGCCGCCGAGGCCGCCAAGTCCGCCGAAGAGAGATGGCTTCTGGGCCGTCGATGTTCCCAGTCCCCCCAAGCCTCCCAGGCTGAGTCCTCCCGACTGCTGCTGCTGCTGGCCCTGCTGTTGTTGCGGCTGGCCAAACAGCGACGATCCTGATGCCAATTGTGCACTTGTAGCAGCACCGCCACCAAACAACCCACCACCTGTCTGAGGCTTGTTCTGTCCAATGTTCCCGAAAAGACCGCCCGAAGCAGGCGTCGAGCTCGTTTGTTGGGTGTTCGTGTTGTTCTGCTGTCCAAAAAGGCCTCCTCCCGTGCTGGCCTGCTGCTGGTTTCCGCCAGTCGAGGCGCCCAGACTACCGAAGAGCGACATGTTGTAATGATGTCGTGATCGCGTTCGGTCGGGGGCAAATTCGTACACGGAACCAGAGGGGCTATCGAGGTTGTTGCGGATGGGTGACGCGATCGAAAGCTACCCAGGCGCGTTTGCAGAATGAAATTTTGAGGTTTGGGAGAGCTCTCAGCGATAGCTCCACTGATTGGCGGGGGGCGACCAGGCAACGGGGGCCGGGGAAAGTGCCGGATACATGTTATCCCTGCGAAGCATAGCCGACGGAGAGAGTACATGGTACTTGTCCTCGTTCGACATACTGTGCTCACCGAAACAACCACCTTCGGTGAGCTTCACTTTACGTGGTATGCCGATGGCTCAAAACAATGGCAGCGATAATCTTGTTGTCATTAGATTTCCTGCAATACTCAATAGTCTCGAACTCTGCTTCACTATTTTTTCCTCACTACTTGATTTCGTAACTCGACCCATTCACGTGCTGACTCGCAATTCAACTGTCGGTTTCTTGCCTCTAGTTGGGGGCATTTTTCTGAGTTGGTCCACAAAGCGAGGATAATGAGACCCAATACCGATAGACTAAACAACAAGATACCATAATTCAGACCTTAATTCACGATATGTTTTCTGATAAATTGGACGTTGAGAGAGTCTCCTTTCATTGTTTTCTTGCCTTGCTGTACTGTATCTCTTTCCTGGCTGCGAAAGTATGGCTTGCTACCCATATGTGGGCAAATATCGCAATCTTATGTTTCGCGATACCATGGGTACTTTTCTTGGTCTTTCAAGGCTTCCAGTTGCGCCTTCTGTATATGAAGTTTTGTGCCTACTCTTTTGAGTTAGAGTAAAATCTGTTGACTCCAAGTCTGTTGATTTACTCGGGTCTAGCATCCTTCCCACCTCTTTTACCCCCCTGTCCTATGGCCATCGAGGTGCTAGGAACTGCATAGCTCCAAAATCCCTTGATGTAGAGCAAGAGGAAGTTGTGTCCCCTTTTTTGTGTGTTGCTTCTATACTGCGATTTGGACAGTGGGTAATCGCAATCATGCGGCCAGCACAAACTGCAGGCAACGCTGACGAAGAAGAGTGTTCTCAACCGATCTTTACCCAGACAGTTCCTTTATATATCCTCGTATGGATTCTAGATAACAATCAGAGGCATCTTTCGATGTCGCATACTTTGAAAATCCAACCAAATCCATGATGATGCCCATACTTTCTTCCTCACATATCTTCGCCGGACGGGTTTATCTGATTATAACCCCCGCTTGATTACACCTTATCCTGTGGACTTTGTAGTATCTAATAGCTATCAACTGTTGTTTCCAGTTCTTTCTGCCCAACGGATACCGTAGCTCGTTTGCTAACTTATCTTTATGAAATTGCCGCAAAGTCTTGCCCATAAATCTCTCTCTAGCATCGTCTCCCAACCTTGAAGTGGCAGTTCAAAGTGGAACGAACCACCACCAGAATAGGGGAACGTAAAACACCCCTTTTCATGACTTGAAAGACTGCGCCCCCCCCCCCCCCCCCCAACTGACAGTCTTGTTAACTGCGATCTCAAGCTGGGGGTAACCAATACCCCCCATTCCAGCAGACTTAGAACCTCGGCTACTTGAAGTCTTGGTATTCCGCTGGCCTTTGGCTTACAAGGGCTGCAGGCAGCCCTGCATCTTACTTAGCTAAAAATAGGCAGCTCGCTCCGTTATTCCACTGACAGAAAGAGTTGTCACACAATATCTCAATATATGTACAGAATTCTCTTGACTGAACTGTTCACGATGTAGTTTGATTACACAAGAAACCCAACCCGTCCGTAGTACATGGTGATTTTGTAGGTAAAAGCAGTACGTGGGAGTCTCATCGCGATGCCACTGAATTTATTGGAAAGCTTTACTTGCCATTAAATTGTTACCTAACATGGTAGACCGGCCTAGCAGGATCTCGCATTACTGTCATCGTGTTTCTTCTCAGGGTGGAAATGCTGACCGACTGCCCAGTCAGGATGCCGGCTGAAAAGTCGGGGTGTAAGTGGTAACCTCCTAGGACTGCGATCCTAACTGGTAAGACATTTCTAGCAAAATTCTAGGCCTGCAACCGTCCATCACTGTCAAGGGCAGACATCTTGGCCCGCAAAGACCCGTACGGACGGATGTAGTGTCCTCCCCAAGCTCCTCACTACCCACGCATCAAGGCTACCCTTGAGATGATGTCTGGCAAATAACCAGGGATATTGAAGCTCTTGATCTCCCGACGACAGCCTGACCTCACCAGACCCTCGCTTCAGGTGCCTGGCTACCCGGAGACCGGCGTGAGGCCTCAACCACCACAACCACACCACGCACGCCTTAATCTTAGCCCATGATCCCACGATTCCATCAACCGATCCCATAGCTCCCCAACACACACGCCACCACGTCCCTTACTCAAGGAAGCGAGGCTTGGAATCATCCATCGCCGGTAGGGGATATAAACATGCCCTCCGCCGCCGAAACCCTCGGCCCGAATCAAATCGGACCGCCGAATCTCGTGACAAAGAGAGGAACCACCCCAATCAGGGGCCTAGTATTTAGGAGGGTTGGGAGGTTGGCTGGCCTCATCCGGCTAGACGCCGAGCTTGACCCGGGTCTGGCGGTCCCCTGGTTCTTGCTGCAGCAAGACCAGATTTGGTCACGCCACCGCCGTCGGAGCCAGATCCAGAGACAAATGAACCCCCCTAAAAAAGTGACCAAACAAACAGAAACAAAAAAACGGCCGTCACATCATCCGGTGCTGCGGCTACCTCTGCCGAGCCGGGCGCTACTGCACCTTAGCGGAGCCCGCCCTTGCTGGCGTTCTTGCGACGCCAAATGTTCTCCAGTCAAGATATCACTGCTTGCCAAGCCATCCAGATCTTTGGGAAAACCTGTTTAGCTAGATCCAGGAGTTTCTGCTAGCATAAGCAGCTGGCCGTCATGGCCATTTGACGTCACTTCATCACCTCATCACGGGCTGCATGAGCCACATATTGATCAACGTGTGTGTGTGTGTGTATGTATGTGAAAGACTTCTTTTTTCTGCTTCTCTGTATCTAAAGGCTGTAAGAAGCTGGTGGCTTGCATCTAACTGAACAAAAGCCTTGCAAAGGTGAGCAATCAGGGAAGCTGTCCGGCTGTTCCCTTGTATTCGTAGTGCGTCGTGGGGTATCTTTATGACCTCTTTCTGTCAAATGGTCGGCTTCGATTCCCAAACGCCTTGCAATTGCCTCGATATCGTCCCCACCACTGAGGTCGAAGAAGTCCTCCGTCTCGAGCAAAAAAACAAGAAAAAAAACAAGAAAAAAAAACAAGTCTCATCTGTGTAGGACCGGTTCTATCCCGTCCCTCTTGAGCAAAAAAAAAAAAAAAAAAAAAAAAGCAAAGAGAAAAAAGCAAAATCGTAGTCGTAGTTGAGTTTTTCCTCAACGCCCAAAACTCCCCTTCCGGAATTCCATTCGTAATGTACAGGTCGTCGTCATATGATACAGTCAGAAGCTCCTTCAGCTCTGATTAAGCCGCACGATCGACTGTGCGTTGCAGGCGGTAATTGGGGATCTCAAAGAAATTTCCCTTGTCTGCGTGGTAGCGGTAAGCGTGAAAATCGTAGCCGTAGGGCTTAGGCTCAATGGAGTAGAGCATGCCCAAAGGAACATCCAAGTCGGCAATCTCATTGCGGGTGAGATCCATAAAATACGCCATAAGAACGCGGCAGACTGAGCGATGTGCAATGATGAGGACATGGTCCTCAATGCGCTCAATCTCACGCACCATGTCGCGCAGACGGGCGATAACCTGGAGGTATCCCTCTCCACCAACGCCTGGGTAAGTGTAATGGAGCTTGTCCTCGGCGCGTTTTCTATACTCGCCGGGGAACCTCCTGGCGATCTCCTCATACGTCAAGCCTTCGAAGAGGCCCGCGTTGAGCTCGTTGAGCATCGCCCAGTTCTTCACATCGTAATCATCGTCATTCTCAAACTCCGTGGCAGTTTGGACGCTGCGCTTCAGCATTGACGTCCAAACGCAAAAGTTCTTCTCCTCCAGTTCGCGGTTCAGCTCGGGATAGGGCGGCGTGTGATCGCCGGCCTTGGGCGGGAAGGAAGACTGAGCTATCTTGTCCTTCTGCTCAATGAGCCACTCCTTGCGTTTTTGAGTGACGAAGGCGTGGAGAGCACTCCCGTATCGCTCTCCGTCGGGCGTCAGCTCCGAGTCGCCACCAAGCTTGCCGAGCCGATTGTCAACACTCTGGCCATGACGGGTAAGCCATATCTGCCGCGGCGCAAGGTTGAATGTCGTCAAGTAGGAGCTAATGCCTCCACTGAGGAAGCCCCGCAGTCTGTGCTGGATTAGCTTTCGGCCAACGTCGATCATCTGTGAATTGCGTGTTAGTTGAGAGGACTGGCTGCGGTGTGTGGTATTGCATACCTGAATGTACTGCATGTCATTCGCCTCCTCATAGGCGCCAATGGGAACATAGGCGCTCTCATATGCGGCAACACGTCTTTTGAAATCCGCGAGGGACTGATGAGGATCCTTGTCCTTATAGTCAGGGCCCGAAAGCTTCAGACGCATGTTGGCTTCGAGGAGCTGAGTAAACGTTAGACCGATTTTGAAAAACAATGAAAACAAGGAGGAGGCAAGGTAACTAACGTTTTGATCGTGGCAGATACTCTCGATGAAGAGTATCCCCAGCTTGGGCTCTCTCGCCTTGATTCGGTCGACCAGAAGCTGACGACGCTCGATTGTGCTGTTGGTCGCATCAAGAATCCCGACAGAGCCCCCTTGATGCAAAAGGTAGTCCAGAAGCTCATCCAGAGTGTCCAAGGCCACCTGCTCGCGAAGCTTGGCTGCGGACTCATTTGTCGGCTCGAAGAATTTAGCGGACTGGTCCATAGCGTCGCTCGAGTCGTTCAGGTTCAGCTCGGCAGGCTCCTTGTTAGCCTGCGACATATGCCCATTAAGCAAGATCGAGGCAGCCTGAGCAGGGGGGTCGAGTCTGAATGTGGCAGGCGAGTGCGCCGACTTTATGGGGGAGGTCAGGCCCGCCACGACACGTCTCCGGTTGCCCACGTTGAAGATGCGCGAGTTGTACTGTTGCCAAGAGAGGTATCGTTGGACCTTTTTGGTGATGTACGACTTTCCTCGGGCGGGGAGGCCGACCATGATGATGACGAGCTTCGCAGCCACATCGCGGTCGCTTATCTTTCCGTCAGGCGAAGCTCTGGACACGGTCATACCAGGAACGTTGAGTGTGGCGGGGTGCGGGCGAAGGCGCGGGGTGGTGCCTCCCGAGTTCTGTCTGACTGGTGGGCTATTTGTGCGTTCAATTAGCCAAGCTCTGGGGCACCAGGCTGCGGAAGGCTGATGCACGGCTCAAGCAGAGAGTGTCCGCTCGACGTAGCATCAGTCGCTGCATATACATACATTCTGGGAGAGCTCGGGGCGGTCGAGACGACGCTGCGCATGGCCGGAGGGGTGTCGGAGGAGGCGATCAGGGATCGATCGCGAAGGGCGATGGGGCCGTTCAGGTCGTTCATGGAGCGGATGACATGCGCCATTGCGGGAGGAGGGAGAAGGCCATCGTGAGGGTGCGACACGGGCATTGGCAGGGGCTCGCCGTTGGGAAACGAAGGCGAGGTCGACTTGTTCGCGTGGAAGGGTGGCGATGACGCATGGGGGCGGAAATCCTTGTTGGAACTCATGGCCAGCTTCGCCAGAGCAGACTGCTTGGCCTGTATAAGGCCAAGGTCTGTTGGCGGGAAAGAATGTCAATACTCGGGTGCTTTCTTTTCAAGAGCGAACGGGTCGGGCGAGGAGAGGGACAGCAGCGGGGAGCATGCAAGAGTAGGTAACGGCGCAAAGTGGGAAGTGGAAAAGAAGAAAGCCAGGAGGGTTGTACGGACCTGGCAGTTGAGGAAAGACTGCGGAAGGCATGGGCGGCGTGAATATTCGAGAAAGTACCTATAGGTAGACGGAGGGGTCCAGTCGGCCGGCGGCTCGACTATCTAAAGAGAAGGGGCCACAGGGGCGTAGGACCGACCGGGTTTGGTTGGCTGGGCCTGCCGTTTAGAGCAGGAAATGGTGGTCGCGCGCTTTCTTTCCGCTGGGGTACCTAGGTCCCTAGGTACGGTAGGAGCGGTCTTGAGGGGCTTTCGGGGGGGAGGCGGGGCGGGGAGTGGGGGCAGAGAGTGCGAAATCTCTCTGTGTCTCTGTTCGCTTCGAAGGGCTTGCACCCAATCGATGGGCAAGGATGGGGAAGCTGGTCAAGCTGTCCCCAGGCGAGGGTGATGAAAAATGTGGCGTCCGAGAAGGCTAGCTTGTACCTTGGCGTGCAGGGGTCTGCCGGGCGGAATGAGGAAAAAAAGTGTTGAGAGGGGACCGGAGAAGGAACACAAAGTGCGTGTAAGTGACGGCTTCTCGTTCAGTCCGTCGCCAAGGCCAGTAATCCTCTCGATCTTGTCCGTATCTAGGACGAAGGCACAGACAGATAAACAAGAGATATGCGTATGGCAAGTGTAAGCAGGTATCGATGATGTGAATGCTGCAAGCACGCGTGCACACATACACACGCAAACAAGACAGTTGATGGATGGAATATGATGATGGCTGAGGGAGAAGAAAAGAAGGATTCTGATGTCTCCGGGACGGACGGGTCTGTCAGGTTAAAGAGGATATAAGAAAGGTGGAGGGTCAGGGCGATGGAGCCCCGAGATGGAGGAAAGGACCGATAAATATCTATAGGATGGTAAGGTAGGTACGGATAATGGTATGGGATGGGACGGCATGGCATGGCATAGCATGGGGGTGAGGTGAGTGAGGTGAGGATGAGGGTGAGGGTGAATAGAGACAGCCCAGGCCAGACCGGGGGTGAGGGTCGAGAGCGGCAAGGACAACAACCTCAGGCCCGTCTGAGACTCCCTCGTCGTCTGCCTCTCCCGTCTTGGCCATGTTTCCCCGGAGCCCTGTTATGTTTTACTTGTGTCTTTTTTTACTTGAATTTGCTCTGCACCGCCTGTTTCTTCTTCTTTTTCGTTTCTTTCTAGCCCCAACCTTGAGCAAGAGAGATGGAGGTACGTATGGGTACGGGGATGGAGCCACAGGACAGATGGCAGTGAAGCTTTAGGAGGTGAGAGAGAGAAGATAGTCCCAAATGCCAACTCCGTACGGATGGATACCTGCGCTACCTCGACTCGGCAGGACAGGCCGTGGGTAGTGTAGTGTACTAAGGTTAGAAAGAGCAAGGAAGAGGTACCTTGGCAAGGCACTTGGCTGTGCACTATGTACACTGCCAGCACGAGCTAAAACCGAGAGGGAAAGAGCAAACAGAAAGAGAGAGCATGCGTGTGCGTGTGTGTGATGGAGAGTCTCACTGTCCGAGGGAAAAACCCACACAGGGCAAGGGAAGCCAACGTGGAGAGGGAAGGGCCCTGCTTACAGTGGGTGGTTCTGCTTCTCAGGTACCTGCTCACCTATCATGGGTAGGTAGGTACCTTGGCTGTCATGAGGTTTCCCAATGACTCCAACCCGACGCCGCCAGCGTCAGCGCTGCGCTCCTCCAGAATTCGGGGCTTGCCCTGCAGCAGAGAGATTCCCTGGGTGGGTGGGGGGCCTCTAATTGGGCCGGTGCTGCATGCTCGGTGACCGGTCGCCGATGCGTGGCCCTTCCATCCAAATTGATTGATAGGGTTATCCCACCCCCCTGCCACCCCTTCTTCCCTGACCCTGTTCGTTAAGCCTCTTGCTCTGCCTGTCCTGGTATTTTTTCCCTAGGTAATTATTTTGGATTCTTCCCTCTCACTCTTAAAGTTGGAGATTTAGAGATAGGGTTCCCGCATCCGGTCCCTATTTGCCTCCAGCACTCGACTTGTTGGGCTGGCCGTGCAGTGCAGGGTCAAACGGAACAGGCCTGGGCGTTTTTTGAACTAGCCTCCGGCCTTCTTCCCTTTCGTGACGAGATGCCTTCCGCCCTGCCCCAAACATTCCAAGGTTGTCAACAGACATTGTCACGCCTGCATACGGATAGGCCCGATGATGCCAGAGATGAATGAGGGCAGGTAGAGCTAGGTGTCCAATGGTTTGGTCCACTCTCCTCCCCCCCCAAAGTAAAGATAGGACGAGGCAGAAACGAGAAATGGGGGCGGTAGGTGTGTGTTGGTGTCTGTGCCCACCTGGACGAGCAACCGATGGCAAAATATCCCATAGTCGACTCACTCTTTGGCCAGTGGTGAGGTGATGGTGGTTGACAACGCCCGTTGCCAGCCTGAGCCCGAAATTGACAGCATTCCACTTCCCACCTTTATCGGGACCATTTCACGTGTTATTTCTGGTGCTCCCCCTTGCGAACGGCGTTTTTGCTGGGCGATATGTCGGTCACTTTACGGAGACTTGTGAACTGCATGACATGTTCCGCTGACGCGACGGAGGGGGTCGGGACCAGAGCCAGCCCTCGAGGTGAAGCTGTATGTTGTAGCAGAGGTAATTAATAGAAGCTAGTCAGGCTGGCGGACAAAAACCACAGCATGACCCTGGGTCGACAACGCTCGATAGCAGGCGTTTGCGTTGTATGCCAAACCACAGTCGGTACTTTTCCCTTCTTCCTTGTTTTTTGCCTTCGGGGGTTTCTTTTTGTTTTTGTTTTTGCGTGAGCGCAGCTCATGATTCTCATGGCCCCTCCCAGAAGCTCAGGCTCCCCGGTTAGGCAACCCATTGGTGTCTTGGTCCAATGCCTGAAGCCTGTCCTAACCCCGTCTCACCCTCGTCCGTCCGTCCTCGAACGCTTGCTCAAATCGTATTCTCACTCGCATGTCAATGTCCATCCATACCAGTCAGTGTTACCCCGTTTCCCACCACCACCAGCCCTGACAACCGCTGTTCAGCAGTGTCACGGATGCCAGTCTCCGTGCACTCATGCCCGCCGGGACTCCTCAACAGTCAACCTGGTTACTCCCTCTCTCCCCAACCCGTCTGTCGTCTAAAATAAGGCCCCGAAACACCCGTCACGGCGGCCGGCCCCATGCCATGCGTCTCCCCGTCTGTCTGGGCCCTGTCGTATCCTCCTCCCGTATGCCGCGCCGTGCTTTCTTCTGTCTGGTCTTCTCCAGTCTGTGTTAATGCACCCCCAGATGCTCCCTCCAGCATCCTTTGTCGAGCTGACACCAACTGCCCTCTTTCTGACTCGGTGAACGTGCTTCCCACTTCCCTTCCCACTCAATGTTTCACGATTCATTACCTATTCCTGTGCTGGCCGCCAAGTCCCCTCCTGCTTCAACCGAGACCTTATCCTACAGCCGTCCCAACTTCTCAAGCATTCCAGCTCACAGCCAAGCCACAGGAATAGACCAGTCAGATTAACCCTCGCAGACACACACGCCTCAAGGCCGCACAAAGCTTACCTTCATGGTTCATCGCCCTGTTCCATTTGCATGCTTCGCCCCCATGCCTCCCCCCCCCCCCCCCTCTTTTTTTTTTCCTTTTTTTTTTTTAGGTGGTTGATTACTTTTGGGTTTATCCAAAGGCCTGATCGAATTCCTTGTGCCTTCCTTCATTGGGCTTTCCAATGTGAGCTGCAACATGTCTTCTTCGACCGCACTCAACAAGTCGCACCCGGGGGGGATGGGTACACAGCATGGTTTAACACACCATCTCAGGGTCGCGTGCCGACAATGGTCATTGCACTCTCTGTTGGCGCTGCAACGACTCAACTAGCGCTTGGCTGTCCTCAGAATCACCCCGAAGTCCGGAGGCTAGAAGAGACCTCCACGCCCCGAAGATCCGCTCATCTCAGGGATCCGCTGCGTCTTCGGTGAACCATTGGTCTCTTCACGAAGCCCGTCCTACAGATTCTTGACTCGATGCGGGGATGCCAGATGGGCTCGCCGGCTGTCAGTGTCCTGTCGTCGTTGAGCGCCAGACCACCAGGCTTTCCCTAAACGTAGCTCGACGGCGGATGATGGTTCATTTTCCGACCTAAGCGGTGATGTCACTCGAGGTGGCTGCCTTGTGTGTTGTCATCCTCCTCCCGTGACAGAACTCTGTGCTTGGCCTATTAACGCACCGCAGACAGAACGAGTGGGATGGTGATCCGCATGTCCCGCCCATGGCAAAGAGGCCGACCTGTCAGCGACCTCGAGACGAGTGAGGCTTGCGCTCACAACACACAGTCATTCCGCCATGGCAATGACAACTAGTAACATAACCAAATTCACCAATCACAGCCCAAGAATTGGCTGGTCCGCTTGCTTGTCTTGGCGTTTCGCTCCTGAACAGGGAGGGACTGGGCGTGGATGACGAAAGGGGGTTTTGGTACGGAACCCCCACTCGAGCGAGACTCATTCGAGAAAGAGGATGGCGTTACACTGCAGGACGCAGGCAGGCGTGCAGCAGAGACAACGGAGCTTTCCCAACTCCCCAATCCATGAATGTGGGGAGTTGAGTTGATGTTCCAAACGCCGGCGGCGCGGCCCTCATCTGCGTTGTGCTCCTCATAGGTACTGGATATTGCCGCCGCCGCCCTCGCGCCGCCACTCCACTGCCTAATTACCTAGTTCCCACCCCGCGTGCCGAAAGTTGGGCGTAACTAGTGAATGAGAGCCTATTCCGCTTCCATACCTACTACTGCGTATGTGCTAGTGTACCTACACTAGTGTGCTAGTAATGATGCTGGCCCTCCATGCACCATGAGGGGTCAACGGCAGAGTTTGCCGTTCCTTACTGGATGGACACTGACGATCGGCCCTCAAGCTTCCAGTGACAATTAGGGGACCGCTGGCGCAGTGACAGTGACAGCAACAGCGCCAAGATCACAGGGAGAGAGCATCTGGTGGATCTGCAAACGCTAGAGGTCATCTGGGGGCCAAGGGGGGATACGGCCGATGTCCGGCGCGGTGTGGTGGAGGGTAGGTAAGAGCGTTTAGCGACGTGTATGACTTGCAGTCCCAGGTCGTTGTATCGTCGCGGCCGGCGGAGGCCGACCAGTAGGGGCGTGCCGCCATCGGAGATTGAATAGTGGTTGATGGGGCTCCCACACGTGGGGTCAAAGTTGCTGTTTGATGATTGCATTTATAAGCCGCGGTACGTTCGGAGAAAAAGTGTCTGATATGGGCTGCAAGACTTTGTCAGTGTTTCTGCCATCAACAGTGGGCGGCCAATGATACACTGCATCCCTGACTCTTTGCGATATGTCGTGAGACAGCCGCGAACGGTCAAGCGAGCCTCAAGGTTTGGAAGCAAGCTGTTGTTGAAGGACAGAAGAAGCTCAACCAAGATGAGGAATGTGCAGACGCCAAAAACCTGCATTCAACCTTCGAGGTTGACGCTCGGCGAGTGAATTTTTGGTGAGACGAGGGCTGTCTTGGTTGTCAATCTCGATGGGCTGGGTTCCCTCGTTGCCTCTCGCGTTCCCCATCTGTCTCCTCCCTCTCCGGCCCCTTCTCCAGCTGTGTTTTTGTTGTCAGCATCTATCTCCGCCTCCCTCAATTTGGGGGGGGGGGGGGGGGGGGGGGGGGGGGGGACAAGGTCGAAGAAGCTTGTGCCACCTATCCGTACACTACGAATAAATATACGCCGTCTCCACGGCAGAGTTGTGTGGGCTCCAAGAACAGAAAGAAAAGAAACGCTGGCGAGGGCCACAGAATCGCTCAGGTGTAGTTCCATCTTCGGGAGGAGAGACCGGCCCACTTTCTGCTCTCCTCCCATTTCCAGACTGGACAGTGAGGTGGGCGGTCACTGGTGGACGCGGACTGGCTGTACCGAGGTGCTTTAGCGCATATCGCTATCGATAAGACGCGCCGCAGCTGTAGAGGCCGGCCAGGAGCACCCCCGAGCGCCCCGCCGGCGGCTCTGCTCTGCGATTCGATTCGATGCAGGGACGGACCTTCCGTGCTTGTGCCTGGCCGGCTGGGCCAGAGTCTGGATCGTCAAAGCAGTCAAATTTTCTGATGCTTCACACCCGTCCCGTCGGTTCAATATCCACAGTTCGGACCGCTTTCAGAAACGCTTGGCCTTCAGATGCATTGTCCGCTGAGGAACAACGCCAACTGATCCGATAGGACCCCATTCCCTCTTCATTGTTTCTTTGTTTGGCTCCGAACTGGGCCCTGTCGTTTCAGGACCTGGCACAACAGCGTTGATCTCCAAGCTCCTGGGTTACATTCGTCCACCCTAAAGAGCCAACTATAGATGGGAGGCCGGTGCTGAGACCGACATCAGCACTGAGACCAAGACTGAGACTCTTCGGCCGACCTACCAGCCTGCCAGACCCGCCCGCCATCAGTTCCAATTATACCTGCGTCAGCAGATTTCTTGGCAAACATTTCTGAGCAAGTCTCAAACTCAACTCCTGAACGGAACAAGGCCTTGTGGATCACCAGTCTCGAAAAGAGAGTGATCGAGTGTAGTTCTTGGCCCAAGTAGCCCAAGGCCAGAACCAAAGGACTGAGAGGCAGAAACAAAGGAGGGCAGAGTTGAAGTGGTTGCAAGTGCACAGCAAAAAGCTGGGAGCAAGTGTCGAGGGTGAGCGTGCCTTCCGTCCTCGTGCTTTGCCCCAACAACATCACCATACAGGACCACTTACCTGCCGGTGTGCCTGCCTGCCTGCCCGGTCATCATCGCCAGGCTGCTTTTAGTGGCTTCCTGGTAGGGAGAGCCTTTCTAGTAGGTGCTTGAGGACGGCACCGTCTACTCTTCCCAAGAGAACGCCAGGCAATCGCACCTGTTCTGCTATTCAAGGCTTCTCCAGCTTCTTGGCCATTGCGCTTGCTGGCATCTCTACGCCAGATTATAAATTATTCGACTTCTGCGCCACCAGGAGAAAAGACGTCGACGCAGACCAAGTCCAAGGATCCACGAAGCAAGAACGACGACGTGTTATCACTCACACCAACGGCCAGTTGCACCGAGACCTTTTTTGACTGGAACCTCCCATAGCCAGTCCTGGTCATCAGTCTGGCTTCTTGGCCGTTCTTCCAAAGTACACGTCACTTCCGGCACTCATCTTGTCCAACGACACCATAACACAATAAGGTTCATCGCGTGTTGGCCAGATTTCATCTATTGCTGACCTCTGATCGGATTCCAACCTGAGTCGCCGCAATTCGAGACTGGTATCCGGCTGCTTCCCCCAAGCAGAGGACAAGCAAACCTTGCCATCATTCAAAACCAAACATCGTTGAAGGCAAGCCCCGCCGGCACAACGAGCCGTCTTGTCTCCTCTGTTGGCTATTGTGAGCCTGAAGACCTGGCAGACCAAATTTGTCTTTCTGTCACAGTGAGTCACTTCACGGCGATAAGGCATGGTATTCTTCTCCACGGCCCTCCACTAACACGTGCAAGCTCTGCTTCTTCTACCCACCCACCTTCGAAGCTTCATATAGGGGTTGTACGAACCAGTCGTCATAATGCTGTCAGCCGAGCACCCTGCGCATCCCAAAGAGGGCCTGGGGAGACCTGACGATCAGTCTGTTGAGAAGGGCGAGCACGCTGGACCCGATGTTATCCAGCCCCATGTTCTCACCGACAATCTTATCCCCCAGCAGCTGGGCCGAGGGGTCTTGATTCCCTTGAAGACGACGCTTGAGATCCGACAGGACCATACCATCGTGCAGGCCTTGATCACCCGAGCGCCTTCTACGTCCACTAACAATGTCGTCAAGTAAGTTTGACGACTGCATGATTGCGAACTGCGTGCTAACCTAGACCCAGCTTGATCCGCTCGATGCTCCCTGAGGGCGTGGCTAACAACCTGCCTCACTTGCGCCGGTGCGCAAAGCCAGCCGATATCCCGGCTCACCTCAAGACGCAGTTCATGAACGACTCTCCGGAAGGCCGCCAGGTCCACACCGGAAAGTCGACCTGGATCTACATCATGCTTGGCGAAGAGAAAGACTTTGAACGGCATGACTTGACTGTCAAATTGTCCGCCATTGAAGGCTTGGGGGAGAATCTCTTCCTTACCAAGATCCCAATCCCCGCGGTGCCCCCCACTTCCCAGATACAGGCGGCCATGTGGACATCGCAGTTCTGGCCCACGGTGTACAGGAAGAACAATCCTTTGGGACCACACCCTAGCATGGTTAGCCGCTCAACAGAGACCATCAAGGACGAGACGTCCCTGTGGATGACGTTGGCCCACCGCGTCGCTCTCCAGGCCAGGAAGGCGGGCGTCGGCGAGGCCATGGGCGCTGTCATTGTGCAGCGCGAGGGAGGCAAGTCGACGCTCGTAGCAGTCGCCGGAGATGCTCGCTGGCACCAGGAACCCAGTCGCAGCGGTACCGGCAACCCCATGGCTCACTGCGCGCTCAGAGCTATCAGCATGGTCGCACAGAAGCTTGTCCGACACGAGAGACGGGTGGCCGGACACTCCCACTCGCCTCCCATCCTCGAGTACGACATGTTCCAAGATCTCCCGCTCGTCGAAGATGAGCTCACGGTATATAACGATGAGCACCCCAATACGGACGGCTATCTGTGCCACGGCATGGAAATGTACCTGACCCACGAGCCTTGCGTTCAGTGCTCGATGGGAATACTGCATTCACGAATGGGCAAAGTCGTCTTCGCGCAGCGGATGCCGCTTACCGGGGGCATGTGCTCAGAGGACCGAGGCCACGATCATCCCGAACTGGTCAACTGCGGCGGCGGCGAAGGACTCGGTCTCTTCTGGAGACGCGAGCTCAACTGGAGCTTGTTGGCATGGGAGTGGGAATCAAGCGACTGTGTGGGACCCTTGCCGCCGGTTGATCACAGAGTCCATGCTTAGTCCCCATGGGACTTTACGACGATACCTAGGTGCTTATGGCCAGGGAATCAGCCTAGGCCAGAACAGTCTTTGTGTAGCAGGTTGCCAGAAATGATGGAAGCTGACGGCAGCCTCGCTACATTAGTATCGATAGCCCTTTACGCCAAAACTCTTTGCCAACCCTTTCGCAGCCTCGGTCTGATAACGCGTTTGGCCGACAGAGGCTGGTTGAGGTGTTGGTTTAGAGGGCCAGCAGAGGGGTTAGATAGTCCTCTCAGCTCTATTCAGATATCTGGCATTCAGAGAGAAAGTGTCGAGGACATTACGGTGGTGGTGGCGCCGGGTGGTGTGGCAGAAATTATACCCATGCTGTCTTACGTAGAAAAGGCAGCAGCATCCTTAGCAATGAACAATCAAGATTACTCCTAAAGCATGTATGCCGAGGGTTGTAGTAGCACGTGCAATCCAAAGGAGTGATTCTGCTTGAATGCTGTAGTGCCCACATCCACGATCTCGAAACATCGGACAAGGCGAAGAACAGACGTTGGGCTAGTGACAAGGCGAGCAGAGCAAGCCGCGCTAATTAAGGTCAGAAAGCTCTGCAGTGGCAGAGTGGTCGTGCTGCCTGCGGGGAAGCAAGAGAGGCAGGAGGCGCCTTATCTTATCGGTCACGCCCCATCCAATGTGGAATGAGCAGCACCGCAAAGAGGAACCGCACCCCATTGAAGTGGTCCCTCGTCACCGGCCCTTGCCGCAGCCTTCATTCTTTTCCCCCGTTACATGTTTCGGCATGCGCCCGCGAACAAAGGCAGTCGCTGAGAAACAGGCACCAAACCCGCAGCCTCCGACGACAACCTTTCAGTAAACGGCTGCAACATGAGCCTTTGACTCCCTCTATTACCTAGCGACTCCTACCAGGTGGCTTTGCAACGATTCTGACGCATGCGTTTGCGAGCTCAAGCTCTTTGGACAAAAGCTGCTGACCTCCTCAACCCCCGAGCTCGAGCTTCTACTGCAAGCCGCCTCCCCTCACCTCCGACACTTATAAGAAGACGAACCGCCGCGTACTGGCAGGGCAGACCGGACGGCCGCGATCGTACAATCCAGATTTTTTCCACCATCTTCAACGACCTTTACGCCATGCCGGCCAACAAGAGAGGAGCCCCGTCCTCGAGCACGTCGAGCGCGAAGAAGCGCAAGACGGACAAGGACCTGCAAAAGTACTATGCCGTGCGCACCGGAGCGCGTCCGGGTATCTACCTGACCTGGGCCGAGTGCCAAAAGCAGACTGCCGGCTTTCGCGGAGCACAATGTGAGTTTGAAGCCCTTGCCCACCGGGGAAACACTTTTCCTCCTCTTGTCTACCTTGACCACAAGTTACTTTGGCTGAATGTACCGTCTGCTTCTGCAGACAAGTCCTTCCTCTCTCGAGAGGACGCACAGGCATTTGTGGATGGTAGGAAAATACCCAGCGAAGAGGGCGAGGAGAAGCCGCAGCGGTTCTACGCTGTTGCTCGCGGCATTTTCACGGGTATTTTCTCGGACTGGGGGACGGCGTCGATGGCGATCGCGGGGACCAAGGGGCCCAAATACAAGAAGTTCGACACGTACGAGGACGCGCTGGATTTCATCCGTGAATGGGGTGACGACCAGGCGATTGCCGACGCGGAGAAGGCGGCAAAGAGGGACGGGATCGCTGTGGCGCCGTCTACGAAAACATTTTCCAATGATGAGAAGTCAGACGACGATTCGGATGACCTCTCGGTGGAGTCAGATGACACTTCTACCAAGGACGCTCCCACCAAGGACACTCCCACCGAGGACACTGCCAAAGTTTACACAGATGGAAGCAGTCTGGGCAACGGCACTCCGGGCTCTGTAGCGGGCGTAGGCGTCTACTTCGGACCCAATGACCCAAGGTACGTTGTCCTTCCTTGACGCTATGGTTCAGACCCCTCAAATGACAGTTCCACAAGCCTCTGTCCCCTGCGTCCTTCCCCCACGCAAGCAAGGCACAGAAGAAACTAACACGACCGGCGCCAGAAATGTCTCTGAACGTCTCGAAGGTAAACTGCAAACAAACCAGCGGGCAGAACTCACCGCCATTCTACGGGCCCTACAGTTGAGCCCACTGACGCAGTCTCTGATGATCCTATCAGACAGCAAGTACTCGATCAAGTGCGTGAGAGATTGGTATAAGGACTGGCAAAGGCTAGGATGGAAGACGTCGACAAACAGCGAGGTCAAGAACAAAGACTTAATCCAGGCGGTGCGAGAGGAGATTGCCAAGCGCGACGCGGCCGGAGCGACGACTGACTTTGACTGGGTCAAGGGACATAACAACGACCCGGGCAACGTGGCAGCGGACAAGCTCGCCGTTGCTGGGGCGAGATTGGGGTTGCCAGCCAAGGGGCGCAAGAAGCTGAAGTGATGGTGACGGACCCTACTCTCGAGGAACGGTACCGAAGACGTGGATAGACGTTAGGCGACACTTGTATGTCGGAGCTGGTGTTTGGAAAAGTAGACGAGATGTGACGAGAGGCAGGAAGCGGTGGCGGATGGAGATTGGACACACTGCGTTGTCGAGCTGCAGTAAAGAAACGAGGATCATTACGAACAAGCCTACCTACATACCTTGCGGGGGAGGACAAGTGGTGGACATATGCTGCGGATGGATCGCCTTTGGAGGAGTTCACATCTCGAGGGTTGTTGTATCGATGGGGCGGGCAGTTTTCCAGCGTTTGCTGAACCGTTTCTTCGGTTATGGATGTGGCTGTATTGCTTTGCGTCTTATATCCCCTTCTCGTTAAAGCCATTCTGAATTCTCGGGCATCGTTGTCATTTTTGTTTCCCATGAGCAACTCCAGGGGGAAGCTCGGGTTATTGCTTTCTGTAGCACGGGGGAAGGTCGACGGGGGAGCTGAAGCGGAGGAGCGAGTCTCTTGTTCTGCGATTCCCAGTCGATTGGTCTCGGTTTCTGTTCGGGTTTGTCATTGTATGTAATCCTTCCATGGAGATATCCCCAAGTTCATCGAGTTCGCCCTCGCTCATGACAGGAAAAGAAGACTGAAACTGCCAACCAGCACCGCATGCCCATCTCTACTCTCTTCCCGTCTTGTCCGGTACAGGGCGAAACAGGCTGGGTCTTCTTTATCAGTTTCGTAGGGTTGTGTGTGCGCGCGCCTCCTGTCGACCTGGTGCTTCCTTTGTCCCCCCTCTGCTTGGTAGGAATTACTTACTCTTTCTTTGTTTGTTCTTGTTCTTCTTTTTCTTCTTGAGCGTTGTCTATCTTACTGGCGGCTGTACAAAGTTTTCCACTCCGCCGAGCTACATTATTTGTGGGGCCACGTCCGTCTCGGGATCCTGAACTCTCTCTCTCTTTCTTGTCCACGCCTTCTTTTTTTTTGGGGGGGGGGGGCCGAAACCCAAAGTGACGGCCCTTATCCCTTACGGTGACCGTGGAGAGATCTGTCGGTGTACAAAGCATGCAAGGCTAAGCAGGCAGGCATGGATGGCTGGTTTGGAAGTGACACTTGCCAAATACATACGTTGGAAGAGCATGAGAAAGAGAAGGCGCTGTTGAATGAAGTATATGTTTAACAGCCCAAATTTCGGGTTCCGGCAACTAGACAGATCGTATAGGCGGCCCCACTACCACTACCTCCTTCGACCCAAAACCACGCATGAGTCGGAACTTAGGAGATGAACATCACTCGCGGCCACTTTGAATATACACACATACACAGCCTCCGCAGGTTGGGAGGGCCCCGGCTGATTCCAAGTCACCCTAACCCCATGTATCCATCCATCAACTATTGAATGCAGTCAAAGATTTGCGGGGAGCAAAAAAAAAAACCAAAAAAAAAAAACCTTACACTAAAAAAATAAATACAGCATAGACAACGTCCCCCCGTCCAAACCAGCGGTGATGATGTTCATCCCGCCTCTACGGATACTGCCACTCTGTTTTCCCGCCCCCTCTTTGACCTTATCCAAGCTAGCCTAGCCTACCTAAGGCAAGTAAGCCCGCCACCACTCCTTATTTTCTTCTTCCGCTTCCTCCCTTACATTGATCTCCCTTTCCCCGACCCTTGCCCTACCACCTCCAAAACCGCCATCTACATTCACACGTTTCCCGCATCTACACGCCACATCTGGAACGTTGCCGTCGCCTTCGATTGGACAGCTCCCTTCTGCCGCCCTTTGCTCCCGTCAAATCACTCGCAGACCGCCATCTCTTGTCACACAATCCCCAGAAGACCAAGAGTATTCCCCAGAGACAAAATCCAAAGACGTTATCAATGTGAAAAAAGAAAGCACATCCGCCACAACGCTCTCCCATGGTAGTCTAGCTACGGAGGCGTCCCAACTCTTAACTCTTTGCCGTGATTCCCCACGAGATTTAGCAACACGCACTTTTCGCTGTTTGTCACCCGGGCCCTCCCCACTCCCGACAGACAGAAGGGAGAAAAAAAGGAACCTATCCTATTTTGTTCTTAACCATTGGTCATCAGCCGTTTGACTATCGGCTCCAGGCTAGGAGATCGACAAATCAGCGACCTTTAGCTACACTTGGCAGTAGAAGCGGCGCGACCGTCGCAACCGCAGCCATTCATTGGATCATCCCGTATCGAGATCGCGGAGACTTGATAGATAAAAAAACAGACGGTCTGCGAAGAGCCCCGGCCGATCTGGTTCCTTGGCAAAAGCTTGAGTCGCAAGTCACCGTTGCTTTCCCTTCTTCCTAAAGCAAGACAAGAATTGCAGCAATGCCCACCCTTGCGCTCACAAATTTCAACATCGTGGTCGGCCTGCTTGGCGGCTGGATCTCGTTGTTCGGGTTGGTGTCGTTCCTATGCAAGGAGACGTACTACCTGTCCGAAGCCTGTAAGTGCTTGCGAGCTCCTGGAACCCCCGCAACGGTGAGAGGTCTAGAACGAATGTGACGTGCCGATAGCCCCGCCCTCCCGTCTCCTCTGCCCCGAATAACGCAAAAGCGGCTGACGCACCTCCGCAGTGATATCCCTCTTGGCGGGCGTCGCCTTCTCCCCCTCGGCGGCAAACCTCATCAGACCGCTCGATTACGCGGGTACCCCGGCCAATGTCGAGGCCGTCACCCTCGCCTTCTCCCGCCTCGTTCTCGGCGTCCAGCTTGTCCTTGCTGGTGTCCAGTTACCCAGCAGATACCTCCGCACGCAGTGGAAGCCCATGGCCCTGCTCGTCGGACCCGTCATGACCTGTATGTGGCTCGCGACGAGCCTCCTCGTCTGGGCATTGACGCCGCGCCTGCCGTTTCTGCATGCCCTGGCCATTGGCGCCTGCGTGACGCCCACCGACCCGGTGCTGTCAAACGTCATCGTCAAGGGACGCTTCGCCGACCACAATATCCCCAGTGAGCTGCAGAACCTCATCATCAGTGAGTCGGGCGCCAACGACGGCCTCGGGTATCCGTTCCTGTTCTTCGCGCTGTACCTGATCAAGTACGTCGGCGACGGCGGCCATCAGGCGTCTGGCGGCGCGGGTCTGGCCATGGGTTTGTGGTTCGGCGAGACATGGGGTTACACCATCGTCCTCAGCGTCATTTACGGCGCCGTTGTGGGCTGGTTGGCCAAGATATTGCTGAGGTGGGCCGAGAGCCACAAGTACGTCGACCGGGAAAGCTTCCTGGTTTTCGCCATTTCTCTGGCGCTCTTTATTGTCGGGACATGCGGGATGATTGGTAGCGACGATGTCCTGGCATGTTTCATCGCCGGGAATGCCTTCACGTGGGACGACTGGTTCCGTTTGGAGACGGAGGATGACTCCTTTCAGCCCACCATCGACATGTTGCTAAACGTGACAATATTCATCTGGTACGGCGCCGTCATTCCGTGGGACGAGTTTTCCCGCAACGACGTGATCCCGATATACCGCCTCATTGCATTGGGAATACTGGTGCTGCTACTTCGGCGCTTGCCATTCGTATTCGCGGTCCACCGCTGGATACCCCAGATCGAGCAGGCAAAGCAGGCGGTCTTCGTGGGCTTTTTTGGTCCCATTGGAGTATCGGCCATCTTTTATCTTTACGTGACCATCGAGTTTTTACACACGCTGAACGAGGGCGGTGAGCCCCGCGCGGATGTCGCTCACATGGCGGATGCCGTCCGGGTCATTGTCTGGTTTCTTGCTGTCTGCAGTATAGTAAGTCTCGCACAACGTAACACATCGAGGCCCGAAATAATCGTTCGTTTAGGTGGTTCACGGCCTGAGCATTCCACTTGGCAAGCTCGGCTACTACGCGCCTCGCACGCTGTCCAGGGGCGTATCCTTCATGAGCGGTGACGGCGAAGACAACCCTCATCCGTTCCGGATCCGGGGTAGGGTGTTCCTTCCGTTCGGCCGGTCGAGATCTCTTGGGCTCGAGGGGCCGACAGCCTATGATGCCGAGTCCCGGGCCCAGTCACCGTCGGGGAACGAAGGAAGCCGGCCGATCTACAGAATCGGCGGCTCAATCATCCCCCAGGGTCCGGCGGATGCAGAAGGACCAGGCGCGTCTGCCTCTGTGCTAAGACGGTCCGGCCAACCGGAACAACGTTTTGGCCCCGAGGACGGAGATGGTGCCCAGACAAAGGCGGCTGGCCAACACGAGGCGCCAGCGCCAGCGCCACCAGAGCTCCCGAATCGCACAATCCGGTTTCCAGACGAGACACGCGTAGCTCGGTGATTACTGAAGCAGAATTAATTCTGCAAAAGCATTCCGACCCGAGTGTCAGATACCCACGGCGCGGGTGACAGAACCAAGAGAATGGCATGGTGACTGACTGTAGAGCAACGCCGTGCGTGCAAGTCGTCTGCACTTGCAACCCTGGTGAGGTATGTAGTGTGGACACTGTCCACAAAAGGATAGGATAGCCGAAACAATAGAAGACTTCGTTGAATAACTCGCCATTTGATGTTGATTCGGGGCCACCTTGACGAGTGAATGTAATGAGCACGGTGTCAGGTTTTCACACGGAACCGTCTAGTAATAACGGGATGCCGCTCGTCGGTGAGTGTTCTTGGTCGAAGGCTACATACTAGGTTACCGCCGCCTCGAGAGCCCAGGTGACGAGCCTAGGGCGTTTCGATCAAGGTCAGATGGATAAACAGCTTTATGCAAGCCACCCCTGAGAGGGCGTCAGGGTTCACATAAGGATGATTTGTGCAATCCCCGTTTTTAGTGCGCAGTCTCCGGTCTATGGCGTCCCCGAACGGACAACTGGGTGACACGCGCCTGCAAAGGCTAATGTAGGTTGTGGTGTCGAGGCGTTTGCGCGAGCTTCGGAGCGACGTCGGGGCTGAAGAGTGTGTGCTGCATTGCATCCTGCGATGCCCTAGGAGGCTGGTAAAGCTGGTGGTCAACCCGCTCAGACAGCAACCGGGCTCGAAGCCGGGCTAGGCCAGACCCTCGACGCGGAGTTGATCGGCTTGTTGAATTGCTCAGCTAGGAGATGATAGTGATGCTGTTGGCGCAGATTTCGACAATCATCTGTGGCAAGGGTTGCACCCACTACTACTACCTAGCCCCCCCCCCCCCCTGTTCCTGAAGCTGGGAGGAGCGGTAGCCTATCAGAGGGCCGGCGATTTGACATCGGATGCAAGCAGTGCTGCGGGCTTACAGCTTGCCAACCTGCCTTTCGCCGGGTTTTGCGTCGTGCCTGCAAGTGCAGGCAACGGTGGCTAGGATGGCTTACGTCTAGTGTAGGGTAGCAGTTGCAATGGCTGATGTTGCAGATAATCGTTGTCTTGCCTCTAAACTTCAAAAGAAACGATGGATAGATAACAGGTGGCCCAGTGGACAAGGGATGTCTCCCGGCCGGAGGTAAGTTGAGGAGATTGTCTTGGATGGGCAAAGAAACGTCGGTCGGTTTTCTGGACAGCCGATGATTACCTGGGCTGGAAGGGACCGGCCGAAGTTGAGTTCAGGAGACGCCGCAAGGTTGCATCATCTGTTGTTGAGGAAGGCGGGCGGGATTGCTGCATAGCAAAGGCAATCAATTGGTGTGCCAAAGTGCCGCTCGGCCTCAAAGTTGATACATTAGGTTGACCGGGAAGGAGCCTAGGACGTAACCTTTGGGGAAAAGGCATGGCGGTCGGCGCATGTTTGGCCGTAGTGTAGCATCTGTGTAAGCGCTGATGCCTAAGACGAGCCGGCGCGCAAGTTAAGGTCGATGACAAGAGCCCGTGGGAGAGTTAGTTTCCCGCGGCACCGGGTTGATTCGGCGCAGCTCGAACCCTAAAGAATAGAAGGGGTCAAATCCCGTCGTTCCCATCCCATGGGCGGGCGAGCAGACATTTGTCTCGCCACGGTCCCAGACAAGTGTTAGCTTTGCGACAAAGGAGAAGGGAATCTCCCAGGAGTTGCCGTCCGTTGCGTATAACGAGGCTTGGCCGGACGCGTACCGGTGGAGAAGGTGAGGGGACCAGTCGGCGAGAGCGCGTAGGAACAAGAGTGAGATTGCGGTATCCGGATTTGAGAGGAGGCCAAGGAGGCTCTGCCTCAGCATCAAGCTGGGAGCTGCAAGATGAGGAGGACTGACGTTAGTTGTTGAAGAGGGGGCAGGGAGAGCTGCAGTGGAGGCCACTGCAAGTCTGCATCATGTCGCATCCTAGACTGACTGAGCCAACAGGGTCAAAGGAACTTAGGGCCCCCTTGGGGCCTTACCGATATGGGAATCAGTGGAATGAGGGGAGGCGATCCGAGGAATGCGTGGTGCTCTCTGGGCTGAAGTGGGTTCAAGGCTAGCGAAGTAGGACTGGTGCGGACGTAGGCGCCGAGAGAGGAACAAATAAAAGATGGACGGAGGGCCTCATCTCGCAGGGCGAATGCCACAATTCGAGAGGTCTCCGTATCCGAGAGGGGCCACTGGACGCGTGTTTTAGTTTCGGTGCCCTGCTGGTGTGTTTGTGTGTATGTGTGTGTTTTTGTGTGTGTGGTACAAGTCGAGTGTGATTGGTGTGGCCCTTTTTCGCCTGCCTGCCTGCCTGCCTGCCTGCTTATCGGTCAGTCGTCGACATCTAGCAGCAGTGGCAGCGGCAACAACGAAGGGATGGACGACGTGGGATGTGAGTGAGAAATGTCTCGACTTGGCTATTATTACACTGGACTCTTGGACGAGGCAAAGTCCTCACACTGTGCACGACTCCTATTGGTCGGACTTTTTGAGTGGCTCAAGTTGAATCAAGCGAGCGCACCGGGTGGGTGGACCACCATCTTAGCAGCGCGTGGCGCAGGTGCCACACTGTGCTTTCGCGTAAGCGTTCCGTCGCAGACGTACGGTGCCACTCGCGCGCGGTACGTACCCTTTCGTCCCGTGAGCGGGCAAGCCAATAGGTACGGTGCCTTGCCGGCGGATACCTGTAATCTCAACATGCCTTTCCAGTAATTGCACTCTGTTATCTTCTATCCACTCGGGCGGTGGATCTTTGCAGAAGCAAATGCAGGCAGAAGGTACGTAGCATACGTGTAATGTTGGAAAAGGCCGAGTAGGACAAGGCAGGAGGGGGAAAAAACATGAACAAGAAGTGAGATTTGCTACCTGTCTTGTCAAAGGTCCCCTGATCTGGCCAAGGGCAGGCAGGTATCCAGGGACACCTACCTGATAGATAGGTAAGTGTGTATTCCCGAAGACGGATACGATGTACACTACGTGTCTGTCCACGGCGGTCCCTCTTGAGATCCTAGATAGCTATGTAATATAGTGTATACTATTCGTCCACACCGTACCTGCTCTCGCGCGAGGGGTGGATGCCGGCGACACCGACCAATTTTGAGCGCCGGTATCCAAATCCAACGCAGAAGGCAGATGAACAGAAACAAACACCCATGCGTTTATTCGCCTGTTAGTTAGTTTGGGCAGGTGTTAGTGTAGACGGATTGACGCCTCGAGGGCATGGACTCTCGACTAGCAAACGTGACCCACGGCTGCAAGCGCGGGAG
Organism: Colletotrichum graminicola M1.001; assembly: GCF_000149035.1. Classification (NCBI taxonomy): domain Eukaryota; kingdom Fungi; phylum Ascomycota; class Sordariomycetes; order Glomerellales; family Glomerellaceae; genus Colletotrichum; species Colletotrichum graminicola. The sequence goes on along the minus strand of NW_007361034.1, from coordinate 418,991 downwards.
GAGCACAGGGCATCAGTCAGTTCCAGCTTCCATCACGCCAGTCAGAGTCGATAAGTCTAGCGTGCTCAAGGTGCGTCTACCTTGCTGAGTATCATGCCCAAAAGGGAAGCTTGAGCACTGGACGTCTGACGCCACAACGCCAGTTCATGACTTCAACTCAGGGTAAGGCAGGGATACATGACCCTCTCCACGTCCATCTCGAGGGAACTAACGGGACGACGACCCTGGCTAGGTCGTGTAGATGGCGAATAAGCCTCAGACCGGCCTGCCTCGTTGTCGTCCATTCCTCTCGTTTGGTTTGGAGATTGACTGAACGGAATGCCTCCTGCAGTATCCGGAGCATACCGCTTTGCCGCAGATTGCGTCAGGTCCAGGTACCTCGTCCATCCATCCATCGATCCAAACCCCAAAGAGCCAAGACCGTGCCGCAGTTCCTGAGCTTGGTTCCAACGACCCGAAGTACCTTTGACTACTGCAACTCGGACACATAGAAACAAGTCCTCTCTCTCTCTCTCTCTCTCACACACACACACACACACACACACACACACACACACACGCAATCGCCTACCTACACACCGGGCCTGCACATCACCAAAACTAAACTACACTACCAAAGACTCCCTCGATCCACATTTGTCCCATTTCACCATCAGTCGTTCTTTTTTTGTCGTTTCCACTACGTCTGTCTGTGTAGGCCTAGTCTCCATTGTATGATCAAGTACCACCGCCACCGCTCTCTGCGGCTCGGTGCTCACCTCCCGACATCATTCTCTGTAGAAAACATACTGTAGGTAATCAAGTAGTGAGTGAGGCTTGCTGCCTCGGAAATTCTACCCAGCCTCCGGTTACCGGGAGGGGTGGGAGGAAAAGCGCGTCCGTTCATCAGGGTGACACAATAGCGGTCGACAACCGCCGTCGTCTCTTATCATCGATACTCGGCCACCCGTCTGTCCGTCCCCCTTCTCTTCGAAGTTGGCTGCCTTCCTTGCCTTTCCTCTCAACGATCGCCGCGCCTCAGTCGGTCTGGACGCAAAAGCTGGAACGACGGGACGTCGGCTAGATTGATTGGCTTCGCCTGTCCCGGTTTGCATCGCCCTCACATATCCCCTGTTTAGTTGCCCAGCCCAATTTCGAGTCACCGCTTTCCAAGGGACTGGCCGCTTTTGAGACATTGTTACCGCCTCGACTCGACTCGACTCGACTGGGCAGAAGAACGGTGCTGCCCGCAGCGCATCGCACGTACATGCGCACCACGTCGTCGTCTGTCTTGTCTGTCTACCGGTACCCTAGGTACTCAGGCCCCGAACTTTCGACATACAATTTCCACCCAGGGCTTTGTTTTATTTTACGTTATTCTCCCTCCGCTCATCCTAACCCAACACGACCTAACCCAGTATTATCACTCCCCTCCCAACCCAGGAAAGAAAGGAAGGGGAAAAAACAGATAGGAAAAAGAAAAAAAAAATTGGAGAAAAAAATAAAACAAAACAAAAAAATAAACCCCCGACGAAGAAGCCGAGGGGGAAAAAAAACATACCGGTATTCCTTCCCCTCCTCCTCGTCCACCTACTCTTCCTTGAAGAGCAACAAAAACACCTAGAAAGAAAAGAACAAAGTAAAAGGAAACAAGAAGAGGAAAACACCCCGAGAGGAACGACGAGTACTCTGTACTTCGAACTCTGCGTGTGTTACAAGAAAACCAAGAGACATTCGCGTTCCCCTGCACTACCTTGTACTATTAGGACCCCACCTGTTACGCACCAAGCTCCGCTCCGCACTGTACGAACAGAAAGATTTGCAAGGGGCCTTGTAACCACGACGCTCAACCTCCCTCTGGCCACCTCACTGCCCAATTGTCCCGACGGCCGCTCGTCAGCAAACCCTGTTGTACCGTGTATCCGCGCTGCCCCGACAGGCCCGGTGCAGCCCAGTGCGACACCACTCTCTCTTACTCTTGCATTACGGAGTAGAGGGATACTGGACTTGGACTGTGGGCCCCCACTCCACCGCCTGGGCTACACCACTTTACCACGAGACGCCCTTTTCCCCACAACATCCCCAGACCGAGCTTTCACCTCCTCCCTTTTCGTCGCCATCTCCGTTTCCTCCGTTGCCGTCCTTGTCGTTGTCGGCCTCGCATCTACAACTGCACAATTCTCCCCTCACTGTCGCTGGCCAAGGTATGACGACTGCTGGTGCCGCCATCGGTGCCAGCCCTATGCCAGCAGCTCCGGGAATGTCCCCCACCGGCGAGTTCAACGAGTTCTTGGAATACGAAGACAACCACTTTGGTGGCTCGAGTCCTTTGCCAACAAACTTCGATCTTTCCACCCACGATACCCTCGCCCTGTCCGAGTTCCCTCAGTCCCTCCACGAAGCAAAGTCGCTCGAGTCCCAGACCACCACCCTATTGCCCACCGGCACCGTCGCCGCCGGCTCGCCCGACTCCCTTGTCGACTCCTTCCGCGATTCTTCCTCCGACTCTGCCTCCTCGAAAAGGACCGGCAGCTCCGCCTCTGAGAAAACGGCCTTGACCGCGGGCGACGTAATGATGACAGATGGGGCCGATATCAAGTCCGACTGGAACCCTACCCTCTTTGGCGCCCGTCCGGAAGAAAATGCCTTCCTCTTCGGCGGAAACGGCGACGCCACCCTGCCCGACGGCCTCGATTTCAATGATGACAAGTTCATGGAAGAGTCGTTCGACTTTGAGAGTGCCTCGAGCAGTCCCAACGCCGCCGGCGCCATGAGCATGGAGTCGCCAGAGATGCCCACCATCCACGCGAATGCACCCCAAAAGAACATCGCCCCGAGCAATACCAGGCACGCAAGCCACGGCAAGCGAAACTCAGTGAGTCCCCCTTCCCCCGCCCCTTGGCGCCACGATGGGAAGACGACTAATTCGCCCCAGCAATACTCTATATCACAGCCCATGAATGGCCTCAAGATGACCAATTCGAGGGAATGCTCTCCAATGTCCCAGAACATGATTACCAGCCACGAGGCATCTCCGTCAGCCTTTTTCAATAGCTCGCCGTCACCGGGCGCGCCCGACTTCTCAAACGCCGCAGCCATGGGTGCTATGAACCCGAACGGCTTCTGGCCAGGCAAGCTGGATCCTGCAGCGCACCAGATGGTCGCCAACATGTCCATGCAGCCCCAATACCACTCACACGACGGTCTTCCGGTCTCGCTGCCTCAACAGATGCCCATGTTTACCCAGCCGAATTTCGATTTCCTCAGTCGCGGCTGCCGGTTGACGATTCATCCCACACCGTCCAAGTCGCGAGTCGAAACGCAGATTCCCATCAAGATGACTCTCTTCCCGCTGCCTCCTGGTATCAAGCGCCTGCACCTTCCGGTACACACCATCTCGAAGCCCAAGCTGCTAGCGAAGCCACCAGCCGAACGGACTCCCGACATGTTGGAACTGTACACCATGCTAGTCTGCACTAGTGCAATGCAAAACGAGGAAAACAAGCGCAAGGCCTTCCAGCGCGCCGCAGCCGCCACTCACAGTCCCGTCATGAACTCCCGGTCCGTTAGCGATGAAGACGACGAAGAGAACAAGCCGCAGAACGGGGGCGAGGTGCGCATCTGTGCCGGCTGCATTACTCGTGAGCGTAAGCGGGCTGCGAGGAAGAAGATCAAGAAGGTCGAGGAGGAGGAGATGTGGAACCGGGACGAGACGAGACGCGTCATTGTTTTCAACACACAAGAGGTCAAGGAATGGCAGACCCCCAACGGTGTCGTGTCCGACTCGACGGTAACTGGTCGGCCGGAGCCGGTAGCTCCCCCCGGTGCCATGCAAGTTGATGCCCCCATGCGAATCGCCTGCTACTGCCGGCATCACGCCGAGAAGTTGGGTTTTCAAGTCATCTTCACCATCAAGGACTGGCAGGACCGGGTTGTTGCGCAGGAGATGTCCCAGTCCATCATGATCACCGACGACCACAAGACGCATCCGATTCCCCAGCAGCTCAACCCCCCCGCCACGCAAGCCTCCGACAGCACCAACCTCGTACCCATGCTGAACGCTCCAATGGAAACCAGCCCGCTCAGCTCGGGCGGTGCACCATTCCGGCTTTCTCATTCGAGCTCCGATCTACAGAACATGCACCGCAACTCCGCCCCTCAGTTCACCGCCCCGAACCCGACCGCCAAACCGCCGGCTGCCGCCGCCCCCTCGACCACGACGCCTCGGTCACTATCCCGGCCACAGTCCCCCAACGCACACGGTGGGCCGCAGACGAAGAAGCGCAAGGCCAGCACTGGATCACGGGTACCGATCGGAATGGCAATGACCCGCCTGGACAAAACGCCGCCGCCTACTCAAATGCCCGGAAATCCGGTGCCAGCCCCTGCCTCCGCTTCAACTTCGCCATTCACACCCAATCCCAACAACTTCCAGACCCCTCCCGAGACGGTGTTTGTCCAGAATAGTGCCGCGCCACCCATGCCTCAAGCATACGCTACCGGCCCCCCTACCCCCAACAGCAACGACCAGACATTGTTCACCAAAGCCAACCGCTCCGCTAGCATGGAAAACGTCGCGATGCCAATGTTCTCGGCGCCAGCCTCGGCACACCAGAGCCGCGCCGCGAGCCCCAACGGACTGCGGAACGGCGTGAACGCGGCGGTGTCGCAAAACCAGTTCAATACGATGTCCTATATGCCGACAAATGCTGTTGCCCCGGCTCGGCCGCAGCCGACAATTCACAAGATCATCCCCAACGAAGGCCCGAAATCCGGCGGTATCGAGGTTACGATTCTCGGCGCTAGCTTCTACCAGGGGCTGGAGGTGCTGTTCGGCGACCAAAAGGCTACCACGACCACCTTCTGGGGCGAGTCTTCTCTAGTCTGCCTGCTGCCGCCATCACCAGTCTCTGGTGCTGTCCTGGTCACCTTCAAACAAAGTCAGACGCAAGCTGGACCACCGTTCCCCGCTCTCTCAAAGCAGAACCAGATGTTCAAGTATGTGGATGATGACGAAGAGAAGCTGATCCGCACGGCACTCTCGATTCTGGGCCACAAAATGTCTGGCCAGATGGTCGACGTCAAGGAACTTGCCCAACGCATCATTGGTCAGGGAGATTCCAGCTGGGGATCTGGCCCAACAGGCAATGCTGGCTTTGGCGGCAGCACGTTCACCATGAGCACGGAGTCGCAACTGCTCAAGTGCTTGGAGCTGATCGACCTCGACGACAACCCCAGAATGTCCCGGCTTGATTTGAGACGGTCTACAGGCCAGACCATGTTGCACATGGGCTGCGCCTTGGGATATCATCGATTCGTTGCTGGTCTTCTGGCCCGTGGTGCCAACCCTGATTTGCGCGACAAGGGTGGCTTCACCCCCATGCACTTGGCGGCAATGAACGACCACGAGTCCATCGTGCGAAGGCTGATGCAGGCGGGTGCCGATCCCACGATTCGAAGCCTTTCGGGACTTCGCCCGGCCGACGTCGCTCGTTCACGCAAGGTCATCGGGCATATCCGCCGGTGCGAGCGTCATATCCGTTCCCGGAGCGGCGGCTCTCTGCACAGCAGGGCTAGCAGCGCGGCGTCGCTGAGGTCACTCTGGGATCCCTTGGGCATGTCCAGTGAAGAATCGGCAGACGACGGCGAGGAGAGCCCCGAGTACTCGTCTGGAGACTACGAGGACGATGAACAAGAAGAGGAAGACTCTTGGCTCGATATGCGTCGCCGCTCGAGCAACCATACGTTCACGCCGTGCCAGGACAGACAGCTACATTCACGAGGCCAGGATGAAGTGCAACCGGGGCTTGCCTCGCCCACCACTGCTATCGCTTCTGCCGTCAGGGACCAATTATCTGCTCAGATCCAGCAGATTCAGCAAGCGATGGCATTGCACTTTTCCAACCTTCCTCAGATGCCCGCTTTGCCCAGAATGCCGATGCTTCCCGACTATCACGCCTACCTCCAGCAAAACCCCCTCATGGGCAGAATGACCTCGCTCATGCCAGGCATGTCTGGCTCGCGACCGGGCTCAGCAGGTGACGAGAGTCCCAGGCAGATGGACGGCAAGTGGTGGGATCTGTCGTCGTCGTTCAGGAATATGAACAACAATTCGGTTCCGCCGCCGGCGTACGACGAGATCTTCCCCCAGGATGAACTTGACAAGAAACAAGCCGCTGCGGTTGGGGCTGCTGCCGAAGCTGCCGCGGACATGAAATGTGCCGCGCTCTACGACACCCAGACCACCGAGACTGCGGAGGCGTCGTCAAGTACGGCCCCGGTTCCGAGTGTACTTCGAATTGGCCGCAAGAGCGCCATCACCAAGGAGCAACAACAAGACTTCTTACGAGCCCACGAGGCCAAGTTCAAGGGGATGCGCAGCGACAAGAACCTGTGGTTCATTTGGGTAAGCCTTTTCCCCTCCAAACTCTGCTGATCTTCACAGACTAATGCCTCTTAGATCCCCCTTCTCACATGTATACTGGCTGCTATGCTCTACAGCCGTTTTCCTCATCATTTTGCCATGGCGTGGTCCGTGCTTCGATCTGTTGCGAGAGTGGATCAAGTCCCGGACATTGTAAGGAACGTCCAGGACCGTGTGGTTGAGGCCCTTTAGATCGGTTCGACTTGCTTCAGACAAAACACATGACGCATTTGGGCACACGCCACATCTTGCTCGCTTTTTCGGATCTACAGGGGAGAAATGGAGTTGGTATCTAGGGAACATGTGGAACAGTGTTCATCCCCTATATGCAGCAACTGCACGGGGGTTAGGCAGATGGCGGGCATGGTCAAGGAGTACCGCGCCGCGTTGGGTCAAGGGTTAGGGACATGGTTATTTCGCAGCGCCGACACGGAAAGAAAATCTTGACGGATCCAGTGCCCCATGTCACTGGGCATCTGTCCATCACTTCATTTTTTTTTATTGGTCAGTCCCCTTTGTTGTTTTTATTCGTTGGAGTCCCGTGGAGGAGTCTTCATTACACGTAGCTTGGCCAAGAGAGGCGGGCGGATTAGGTCTCGGGCACTGAAGAGGAGGTTGTATCAAGTATATATATGTGTAGCGATGGGTGTCTCTTTTCCCCCACATCCTTTTTACATAGAGTCAGACGTTGTGTAGACCTGGGATAATGTCAACACTGGTTCATTCAGGGTTCCGGCCGTATCCATTGATGTAAAGTGACGCGTTCGTCATTGTTTGATATGGTGCCTTTAGGGCCAAGCACAACGGCTGGTTCGGCCGATTATGGTCTACCTAGTCCCCTCCCTCGTGGACTTACCCAGCAAGGTTGGCACTCGTATCTAGGAGGTATCTTCCGCTCGGCAGTCCAACCCTTGGCCAACTGAAAGAGACCATCGGAGGGCCCTGCTTCTTCTCTTTTGCTGCCGATGACTCGGGGACGGTCAGAGGAGAGGATACTAAAACAGCGTCGTACGTGTGGTTCAGTCAGCGAAGAACGTGGTGATGTTAGGGGTTTCGACCACAGCAGGTCCTCTTCTTTGTGACCTCTCGTAGTTTAGGTGAGTAGAGATAGCTTAGGTAAAGAAGCAATAACTCTGTTGTCATGGCAGCCATAGAGGTAAAGGTGATACTGTAAAAACGAAAACTCGGGAGGACGTAAACGTTGGAAATAACGACAAGCCATTCCGATGGACCGTTTTGTCGCTGTCAACATTGAGACGTCAGGCATTGAGAGGGAAATTTGGGCACGTGTTGGACCTGAAGGTCAACCTGTTGGAAGTGTGGAGTTGCTTTTGGGCCTGCCTTGGCTTTGGGCAGTGGATGCTCAAACCCGAATTCGACAGGCTGTTCTTCAGATCGGGGATGCCTCGATCGGGGAAAAGGTTGTCAACATATCTGGGCCAGTGATGGCTCCTGATCCTACCTAGCGCTTGGTTCTGGGTCCTGAATCAGTTGAAGACTACGAACGGATGTTGGGAAACCATGATCGCCCACCGTTGGACATTGATGGGTCATCATCTGACTCTAACTAGGATGATTCATCCACTTCTTCCGAGAGCAACTCAGGCCTGTCGTCGGTTGTAACACGTCAGACCCCAGGAATCCAGAAGGGGAATCTGCATGTGTGAGTGCGAGTTTTCCCCACCTCTTATTTCAGACACCATGACCTCCAAGTAAAGAATAACGTCAAGAAGCCTATTCTACATAAGCTGGATCATTCTATTCACATAGGGTAAACAGTAAAGCCAAGGGAGACGTCACCGCCAGGTCAGGCAGAATAGAGCAACATCTAATACAAGATAGAACAATGCCGTTTTGACTTCACATCAAGTTCTCTATAACGTTCACTTAGAGTAGCATGGTAAAAAAGGAAGTAGGCCAGGTCATCTTGATATTGTACAGTGCTGGGTCATTAGTATTTGAACAGCAATAATGAGGACCAATCAACCAGCTAGACTTCCTCCGTGCGGTCCACACTTACAAGGAACTTGCACCGAAATATCATAATAACCGATTTACTTAGCCCTGGGTTATGTGAGACCGGCATCATGGGACCCTTATTGCTGTTCAAAAACTAACGACCCAGCACTGTAGCTATAGAAATGGATTTAAAGCAAGCCAAAGTCTCTATCTCTCCCTCTCTCGCGTGCTTCTTCAAGTAGCATTCTCTCGAAGGGCGGTAATAGTAGACTTAATAGTGGGATTGTCGTAGACGCGAGCCACAAAGGTCCAAAGTGCGGCTTCTTTGCCGAAGATTCCTGTTGATTCTCAATCTCGTCAAGGGGCTTCTTCGCCTTTTGAGCCTTTCGGATCCATGGTATTCTTGTCCCACTTCTCGGTGAAGCGGCCGTCGGGTGTACGGTAAGACATGCTTTGGGTTTCGGTTTCGTCAGTGTCTTCGTTTTCGGAGGCAAGACTGCTGGTGTTGTCGGGGTCTCCCTTGGGTGTCCAGGCGGCGGTGGACGCGGTCCAACGATGACGAATTGGGTATGGATTTTCCTCCTTCCAGCAGTCAGGCTGAGGATTTTGCTGGTGAATTGCTCGGGCTTCCTTCTCGTCGTCGGTGCATTTGCCGTGCAATTGCCATGGTTGTACTTCAAATGCTAACGCATACTGCGCCGAATTGTCCGTGATTGAATGGTCAATCGTCGGTCGGATCTCCGTCGTTAGCACTGTCGTCGAGCACCTCAATGACGGTGTCGGGCGAGCGGTCCGGCTCGTAATCCTCAAGTTGGATGATCATTTCCTTGGTGAATCCCAAGGCCGCGCCATTGTTTATCTCGTCTGCCTCCTGTAGCTCCTCCTCGGATGCGCTAGCGACTCGGTCCCATCCACGGGTATTGACGATGTGGAGTCTTGCGGACAGGCTTAGGCCAATTTTGTGGTGAGCCTGTTTCTGAAAGCGTTTGTCCATATTTTTCCACATCTCATCGGAAGTCGCGTGACGCTCCTTCTGCGTTACCCAGCGCGCCAAGGACGTTCCTGGGCCCAAGACCACGGCAGGATCGACGTCGGGGTGGACGGAGGCGCTGCCGTCGACGCCCATGGATCGCAGCACCTCCTCGCACTGCGCCGGCCACGCATGGTAGGTATCCTGACGCTGGAAGTCCCCACCTGGATATGTTAACCCTGGATCTATCTGGGCCAGCTGTCACCGGCGTCCGACGTGTTCACCCCTGAATACTGCCATGCCGACTCAGAGTGACGGCAGGGGTTGAGAGGGCGACGACAAAAACGACAACGACGACGACGACGACGACGACGACGGCAACAACAACAACGACGACAACGAAGACAACAACGACGGCCGCCACCACCGCCTGCCTTTGGTGGGCACAGAGTCAGCGAGGCATCATTTCGTCAGAAACATGTATACTGTCATTGTCACATATGTACAGAAAACTAATTTGTGAAAAGCAAAAATATCACTCGTACCCTGACAATAACACAAGCAAAATAACAACCCCCCCTCTCCCATAAAACAGAAAGATGATTTCGCTCCGAAGCAGGTTTTTGAGGGTATCACAAGAGACACCGTTTGTGGGTATTTCCCAAATTCCAAAATAATGTGGCCCCATACCTTGGTTTTTCTTTTGTAGCGCCTCCTTTTTCTCACCCCTCGCACGATCCAAACCTCGCGGTCGTGAAGTTGTCATTCTTCTTTGCGTCGTGCTCAAGTCCCCACCTGGATATGTCAGCCCTGGCTCTATCTGGGCCAGCCGTCACCGGCGTCTGGCGTATTCACCCCTGAATACTGCCATGCCGACTCCGAGTGACGGCGAGGGTTGAGAGAACGACGACGACGACGGCCACCACCACCACCTGCCTTTCAAAGGGTGGGCGCATAGACTCAGCGAGTTCGTGAAATTGTTATTCTTCTTCGCGTCGTGCTCGTACCCGTTCCGAAAGTTAGGCCTGGACGGGCTGGATCTGTTTGAAGATCTCTTGGGCGGTCCGCTTGACGATACCACCGGTGACGGGCAGGCTGGTGCACTGCTCGAGGAACAGGTCGATCTCGCGGGCGGCCTGTCTGCCTTCGTTGATACCCCTGGCAAACTTGTTAGCTTTTTGATCAGATTAAGTGGGTTCCGGGACGGTTGGTCTTACCAAACGATGAGCGACTGGCCACGGCGGCAGTCACCGGCAGCAAAGATACCAGGGACGCTCGTGCTGTACTTGCCCGGCGGGGTCTTGACGTTCTTGCGAGCGTCCTTCTCAATGTCATCGCCAAAGAGGCGGGTCTCGGGGCCGAGGAAGCCCATGGACAGGAGGACGAGGTCGGCAGGGAAGAACTGCTGCGAGCCCTCGACCTTCTTCATGTCCCAGCCGCCGGTGGCGGAGCGGGTCCACTCGACGCGGATCGTGTTGATGCCCTTGACCTTGCCGGTGCCGTCGTCGACGAACTCCTCGGACATGATGCAGTACTCACGCGGGTCCTTGCCCATGTGCTGCTTGACCTCGGTGTGGCCGTAGTCCACACGGTAGATGCGGGGCCACTGGGGCCAAGGGTTGTCACGGGCACGCTCCGGCGGGGGCTGGGGCAGAAGCTCAAAGTTGATGACCGACTTGGCGCCGTGGCGGACAGAGGTACCAATGCAGTCGTTGCCGGTGTCGCCACCGCCGATGACGATGACGTTCTTGTCCTTGGCGGAGATGTAGGCACCATCCGCAAGCTCCGAGTCGAGGAGCGACTTGGTGTTCTTGTGCAAGAACTCCATGGCGTAGTGGATGCCCTCGAGCTCACGGCCCTTAATGGGGAGGTCACGAGCGACGGTGGCACCGGTGGCGATGACAACGGCGTCGTTCTCGGCCTTGAGGTCCATGAGCTGGATGTCCTCGCCGACGGCGACGCCGCACTTGAAGTTGATGCCCTCGGCAGCCATGAAGTCGGTGCGGCGCTTGACGATGCGCTTGTCGAGCTTCATGTTGGGGATACCGTACATGAGCAGACCGCCGGGGCGGTCGGCACGCTCGTACACGGTGACGGTGTGACCGGCACGGTTGAGCTGGTCGGCGGCAGCCAGACCAGCAGGGCCGGAACCGATGATGGCGACCTTCTTGCCAGTGCGGACCTCGGGAGGGGTAGGGACCATCCATCCCTGCTCGAAGCCGCGGTCGATGATGGCGCACTCAATGGACTTGATACCGACGGGGTCCTCGTTGATGCCGAGTACGCAAGCACCCTCGCAAGGAGCAGGGCACACACGACCGGTGAACTCGGGGAAGTTGTTGGTCATGAGCAGACGGTTGAGAGCGTCACGCCACTGGCCTTGAAATACTAATTCATTCCATTTGGGAATGATGTTGGAGATGGGGCAACCGGTCTCGGACTGGCAGAAAGGAACACCGCAGTCCATGCAACGAGCGGACTGATATTTGAGCTCATCTTCATCGAGACGGGATGAAAGCTCGGCCCAGTCCTTTGTACGGGTCTTGGCGTTTCTGTACTTCTCGGCACGGCGCTGGTATTTCATGAAACCCTTGGTCTTGTCGAGGACGAGAGCGCGCTTCTTCTCAGCGGCGCTGTCGCCAATGGTCTCTTCGATATCCTGGAGCTTGGCGGCCTTCTCCTCCTTCTTGGCGTGGACGCCTGAGACGATGGGGAGGTTGTACTCGGCACGCTTGGCCTCGGCAGCCTTGGCGGCCTCCTCGGCCAGGACACGCTTGTAGTCGACGGGCATGACCTTCACGAAGCGAGGGAGAGCCCGGTTGAAGTCCAACAGGATGCGAGCGGCGAGCTCGGAACCAGTGTAATGGTGGTGGTCCTCGATAAGACCACGGAGGTAGGCGATCTCAGTGGGCTCTTCGACGGCCTCGGCCTCAACCATTTCGGTGTTGAGCTTCGAGAGGAAGTCCTTGTGAATGTCGAGGACGTAGGCGATACCACCGGACATGCCGGCAGCGAAGTTGCGGCCGGTGCTGCCCAGAATGACGATACGACCGCCAGTCATGTACTCGCAACCGTGGTCACCGACACCTTCAACAACAGCGGTAGCACCGGAGTTACGGACAGCGAATCGCTCAGCAGCAACACCGCGGAAGAAGCAAGTGCCCTTGGTGGCACCGTACAAGCAGACGTTGCCCACAATGATGTTCTCCTCAGCCTTGAACACGGAGGAGCGTGGAGGGTAAACGATCAGACGACCTCCAGACAGACCCTTGCCAACGTAGTCATTGGCATCACCCTCGAGCTCCAGAGTGACACCAGGAGCAAGGAAAGCGCCAAAGGACTGACCAGCGGAACCCTTGATGTTGACGTGTACAGTGTCCAGCGGCAGACCATCTTCACCGTAGCGCTTGGAGATGTGGTAGGACAGCGAAGTGCCCATAGCGCGATCGGTGTTGACAATGTCACACTCGATTCTGGAAGGCAGGCCCTTGTCCAGAGTCAACTCGGCCTCGGAGATTAGCTTGTTGTCCAGGCGGACGTAGAGCTTGTGGTCCTGCTTGCGAACGTTGAAGGTCGCGACGCCGGGGCGGAGCTTGTGAGCAGGAGTCAGGAGGAGAGAGAGGTCGATGTTGGCAGTCTTGTTGGTACGGAGGTCGTCGCGGACCTTGAGGACTTCAGCGTGACCAACCATCTCGTTGATGGTACGGAAACCAAGCTTGGCCATGATGGCACGGAGCTCGTTGGCGACGTAGTAGAAGAAGTTGATAACGTGCTCAGGGGTACCGGTGAACTTCTTGCGAAGCTCAGGATCCTGGGTAGCAATACCAACAGGGCATGAATTCAAGTGACACTTACGCATGAAGATGCAGCCCATGGCGATAAGAGGAGTGGTGGCGAAGCCCCATTCCTCAGCACCGAGCAAGCAGGCCATGGCGACGTCACGACCGGTGCGGAGCTGACCGTCAGTCTGCACAACAACACGGCCACGGAGATCGTTCAGGACCAGAGTCTGGTGGGTCTCGGCAAGGCCAAGCTCCCAGGGGAGACCGGCGTACTTGATACCGGTCCAGCGGGAGGCACCAGTACCACCGTCGTGACCGGAGATCAGGATATGGTCGGCCTTGGCCTTGGCGACACCGGAAGCAACGATACCAACACCGACCTCGGACACGAGCTTGACGGAGATGCGAGAGCGGGGGCTGGAGCACTTCAGGTCGTAGATCAGTTGCTTCAAGTCCTCAATGGAGTAAATGTCGTGGTGAGGAGGGGGCGAGATGAGACCGACACCGGGGGTGGAGTGGCGGGTGCGAGCAATGGACTTGGAGACCTTGTGGCCGGGAAGCTCACCACCCTCACCAGGCTTGGCTCCCTGGGCCATCTTGATCTGAAGTTCGTCGGAGTCGGCGAGGTAGGCAGAAGTGACACCGAAGCGGCCGGAGGCGACCTGCTTGATGGCGGATCTCATGGTGTCGCCGTTGGGCAGACGTTGAGAGCGCTCAGGGTCCTCACCACCTTCACCAGTGTTAGACTTGCCGCCAAGTCTGTTCATGGCAACGGCCAGAGTGGAGTGGGACTCCATAGAGATGGAACCGTAAGACATGGCACCAGTGCAGAAACGGCGGACGATCTCGGTCCATGGCTCGACCTGCTCGATGGGGACGGGAGTGCAGTCCTCGAACTTGAAGTCGAGCATGCCACGGAGCGTGCAGGCCTTGATCTGCTCGTACTGGGAGCGGGAGTACGCCTCGTAGGATTTGTCGTTCTTGGTACGGACCGCATCCTGGATGTTGGCAATGCAGGTGGGGTCGTTCATGTGGGCTTCACCACCATCGCGCCAGTGGTACTCGCCGGACTCCGGCAGTCCCTTGACACCGACGGTGTAGCGGGAGGGGAAGCCACGCTCATGGAAGCGGAAGCCGTCCTCTGCGATGGCCTCGAAGGTGGAACCCTGGATGCGCGAGGCGGTACCCTTGAAGCAGCGCTCGATGACAGTCTCGTCAAGACCAAGAGCCTCGAAGATCTGAGCACCCTTGTAAGAAGCGAGAGTAGAGATACCCATCTTGCTCATGACCTTCAGGATACCACCGTCGCAAGAGTGCTTGTAGTTGTGGATCAGAGCATCGTCGGAAAGCTTCTTCTTAATGAGCTTCTCGCGGTTCAGCTTGAGGATGCACTCCATAGCGAGGTAGGGGTTGATGGCATCGGCACCGTAGCCCAGGAGGACACACATGTGGTGGACCTCACGAGCCTCGGCAGTCTCGACGACAATGGCAGCTAGAGAACGCCACTTGTTGCTGACGAGATGGTGGTGAACCATACCGGATGCGAGCAGGGCAGAAACTGGAACGCGGTCCTTGGAAGTCTTGCGGTCAGAGAGGACGATGATGCGGTCCTTGTTCTCAATGGCAGCGGTGGTCTCGTTGCAGATGTAGTCGAGGTGGCGCAGGTAGCCCTCGGTGCCCTCGCTCTTCGGGAAGGTCAAGTCGATAGTCTTGACAGTCCACTCAGGGTAGATGGAGGCCATGTTCTTGATCGAGTTAAACTCGGGGATCGAGAGAATGGGGCTGGGCAGCAGAAGACGGCCACACTGAGAGCTGTCCATCTCGAGCAGGTTGCCCTGAGGACCAACGTAGCACTCCAGAGACATGACGATCGACTCACGAATAGGGTCGATGGGAGGGTTGGTGACCTGGGCGAAGAGCTGACGGAAGTACTCGTACAGAAGACGGGGCGCCTGGGACAAGCAAGCCAAGGGAGCATCGTTGCCCATGGAACCAAGAGCTTCCTTCTCGTCCGAGGCCATAGGAGCAAGAAGCAAGCTCACTTGCTCGTGGGTGTAGCCGAAGGACAGCAGAAGGGGGTCCTCCTGAAGACGGGAGGCGTCGGGCTTGGCGGCAACGTCAACCGTCTTGCTGACCGTCTCGAGGACGTTGGGCAGGACGATGAGCTCCTTGTCGATCCACGCGCGGAAGTCTTGGCGGCTGGTTACGGCCTCCTTCAACTCCTTGTCGTCAATGATGCGGCCGGCAAGTGTGTCGACGAGCAACATACGACCGGGCTGGAGACGGCCCTTCTGGATGACCCTCTCGGGTTCGACGGGCATCGTGCCGACCTCAGAAGCACAGATGATGCGGTCGTCATCCATAACGTAGAAACGGCAAGGACGCAGACCGTTACGGTCAAGGTTGGCACCGCAATAGCGTCCGTCGGCAAAGGTGAAGAGGGCGGGACCGTCCCAAGGCTCCATCTGGCAAGCAGCCCACTCGTAGAAAGCGGCCTTCTTGGGGTCCATGTGAGTGTTGCCCTGCCAGGCCTCGGGAACCATGAGCATGACAGCCTCGGGCAGAGACAAGACCCCATTGATGGTGAGCAGCTCCAGGACGTTGTCGAAAGCGGCAGAGTCTGAGCCACCATCCTCAACGATGGGGTACAGAGCCTCGAGCTCCTCCTTGAAGATGTCAGACTGCATGACACCCTCTCGGGCTCTCATCCAATTCTTGTTTCCACGGAGAGTGTTGATTTCACCGTTGTGGGCGGCCCATCTCAAAGGCTGAGCACGATCCCAGGAGGGGAAGGTGTTGGTGGAGAAACGGGAGTGGACAAGGGCGAAGTGAGCCTCATAGTCAGCATTGACCAGGTCGTAGTAGTACTGGTAGACTTGGACGGGGGCCAGCTGTCCCTTGTAGACAATGTTCTTGTTGGACAGGGAGCAGAGGTAGAACCAGTTCTGGAGACCGATAGTGTGGGTGGCGCGCTTTCTGAGGACATACAGCTGTCTTTCGAAGAGCCTGTCATCAAATTGCTCGGGGTCGACATTCTCGGGGGCGTTGCCCTGGCCGTAGGCGGAGATCAACACGACAAAGGGCTGCATAATGATGGGTTCACGGGACTTGGCAGCAGGACCAAGCAGGGTCGAGTCAACGGGAGGCCTTCGCCATCCCAAGACACGCAGGCCTAACGATTCGGCAATGTCTTCCAACTGCCTCACGGACTCTTGCAGAGTCTCCTCGTCTGGCTTAAAGAACAGGTTTCCCGTGGCATATTGTCCCAGAGGGGGCAACTTAATGCCTTCCTCCTTTTCAAAGTTCTTGACAAAGAATTTGTGAGGGATCGAAGTCATGACGCCAGCGCCATCACCGTCTCGTGCATCAGATCCCACAGCACCTCTGTGGGTCATGTTGCAAAGGAGGTTGCGCGCTGCGAGGTTGGTTAGCTGGGTCATTAAGCGATGGGGAAGTTACTGGGCCTACCATCGCTGACAATCTTGTGGCTAGGCTTGCCCTTGATGTGGCTGAGAGAGGTCAGCAACTATCTTGACGACGCGGGGTCCGGGGTTTCCGGGCATACCAAGCAAAGCCAACACCGCATGCATCTTTCTCCAAGCTCGGATCGTACAATCCTCTGTAAATATGTGTCAGTGCCAAGCGCCACTTATCCTTCCCCGCAAGTCGGGCTACACGTACTGCTTCACCGGCAGAGCACCCGCCCAAGAGGAGTTGTTGTCCGTCTGGTACTCATAGGGAGTGTATTGCTCTTTCTCAGATTCAATATGGGTTTGTCGGTCGTCGAAATCCTCGTGCAGGCCCATGCTAGGCGAGGATTCGAGCCTGAGTGTTGTTGAGGGGGGTGGTATAGGTCGACGAGGGAGTGACTATTCCAGTCGGCGGTAGTCGATCGGTAGGAGCAATGGCTCTAGTACGGATCTGCGAAGCCCAAAGATGGGTTTTGTTAGTGATATGAAGCGCAACGGAGAGGTAGGTGTCTGTCAGATTAAGTTCAGCGTAAAGTGTAGACAAGGTGTTCGTGGGTGCCCGACAGGACAACAGAAGGGTCGCAAAGAACACACAAGCTCTCTTGCTCCAGCGGTATAGGGTGCAGATGGAGAGAGATAGAGAGAGACGGGTGGCCGAGAGAAGTTGAGAAACAGCAAGAGATTGAGACAAAAGTGGCGGGTATTGTCGGAACAGTATGTTTTTTTGAGTGCGGGGAGGGATTTCCTTGGATTAAGTTCTGAGCTGCGCCAGACGCGCACGGAGGACCAGCAGGAGATTCCCCAGAGCAGCAGAAACTCTACTGTCGAATGGCTCGAACCGGACTGTGACGTGGGGTCGCAGCGGTAGAGCCAGGGAAATGAGGGAGACCCTTGAGGGGGAGGCTGCTGTGTTGTTCTCAGAGAAGCCCCTGGTCGGCGCCGTCGTACGCAAAAGCCAAGAAACCAGGACATGTATTCCGAGGAACCAAAAAGGCAGCAAGAAACAGCACATGCAACAAGGAAGTGCGGCGGTGGGTGACGACTCCGGGAATGACAATGTCGGCAGCAATAATAAGTGAATGTCGACAAGCATTCGAGGCCGGAAGTGGAGAGACAAGCTAGCACAGAGGAAGGCAAGCCACGATTCAGCAGTCCCAAAAGCAGCTCAAACAATGAGAGGCAGCATACATGACAGAGCCGAGAAAGCTAGGTCAGGCCGCCTCCTATCGCCGACTGCAGCTGCGAAGAGCCGGATGAATGGTTGCAAATCGCAGCTTGGAGAGAGTGTAAAATGCGGCGCCGGTGCCGACCGCACCCCCCCCCCCCCCCCCCCCCCCTCAATGACCACGGCGGCCAATGAGTGACAAGTTGTTGGCAAAGCATGCGGGCAGGAAGGGTAACGCCGGAAGCCTGCCCACCAGTGTATGGTAGATGATGGTGGGACAAGCACATGATCGCGCACACACCAATCCCCCGCCCGTGCTAGGCCGCTGCCGGCCGACAACCCCTCCAAGCACTTTTTTTTTTCTCTTCTTCTTTTTTTTTTTTTTTTTTGCGCCACGTTGTGTTGGTGTTTTGTTTTGGCAATAATTGATAGGCGACTGCGAGCTCCATTCCCGCGGCGACCTTACATCACTGGCGCAGGGATTGCGACCAGGGCCAGCCATCTGACCTGGGGTGTGCGTGTGGGGTTGGCCGCGGTCTATAGGCTCAAGCCCAAAAGTGCATGGGTAGCGCTCTGCAGAAAAGAATGTGCGTCTGATCCAGATGGAGCTGGCAACGGAGAGCGGCGGAAATGGCAAAATCGATTGTAATGACATGCTGCCAGAATGCGCAGCTTCTTCTGTAGTGGCTTGCTTATCTCGAGACCATCGCCATTGCGTCTACTGCTCCCGCGGAGGAGATAAGGCCCAATGTAACTCGCCGTTTTCGTCTTGGGTGGTGTCTTTCTTTAGGTGCTGCATCCTTGGTCCGTGATTGCGGTACTCGTATCTCCAGGTATTTCGTGCGCTGTCTTTTCTTCGTTCTCTCTCGTTTTCTGCTCCGGTGTCGTATTTTCGTGTATGTCTCTCTCTCTCTCTCTCTATCTCTCCCTCCCTCCCGGGGAATTGGGCAGTCGAAGAAATCATGTGCGTGCGAGGCTGGAATAATATGGGGGACAGGATGGCATGACGAGCCTCGGACACCAACATTGGCGTCCAAGTGTGCGTTTCTATGTGAGCGTAAATCACTTACCGACAAACGTTATGTATTGTAGTGGACCGTATGTGGTCGAGGTTGTTGCGCAGTGGGATCGAGAGGGTTTCTTTACTACCGTCGTAGCACCGCGCGAGAAGAGTGGAAGGGCGGAAGAAAGAGGGAAAAGAGAGAAAGTGTGGGAAGTGGGAGATGGGCAACCTTTTATGAAAGATCCGGTACTGGCCCAAGTGTGTGTGTGTGAGGATGGTCCGAGGGGAGGAGGAGGAGTAGGAGTAGCAGTCCTGAATCGGCGCTGGGTCCAAGACGAGGAGGGGGTGTGGTCGGAAGTGGGAGGGTGAAGGTGGTGAGGGGGAGAGCGGTTGCCGCCGGCCACCCGAACGACACCTCAGGAAGAATCACAGACCATAGGACGCTAGAGTAATTTGGATGAATAAGACAATTGTGTATGGAGACAATGGGAAACGGATATGGGGCACTGGAGTCTGCAAGAGTCGGCGGCCTGGCGGAACACAAGTCGAGTGAGGCTACGGAAGACGGACGACAATAACACGGTAGAGACGTCCTTTTTCGGGATATAGCCTTTTTCAGGCATATACGTACGCACTTTGTCCGAGAAAAGAAGAGAGAAACACAAACGGCCGTGGCAATAGTTACAATCAGGCCGACCGACCAACCAACCGAGCGCTATTACGCGCTCTAATTATTTCTGATCCACTGCCTCCTGTTGCCTGCTGCTGATACACTATTGGAACGGCGAGCCCTTGGACAGCCCCTCTTGTGTGATTTATGAGATGAGGACGAGAAGTGGAGATGGTGCAAGCCTGCCGTTGTTGGCTTTCTATATCGTAGCCTTTTCCTATTGTTATTATTATTTGTTCTACTTTTCTTTTTTTCTCTTTTCTTTTTCTCTCCCGCTCTCTTTTCCCCTCCCTCCCCTTCTCTCATCCGCTACAGAGGAGGGGCTGAAAAGGGCAGTGGGGGTCTGCAGCAAGCGAAGTGGGATGGAATAGATACGTACCGACTGCGAGTGACAGAGATGGGACGGGATGGGAACAGGCAGCGCAGGCAGGCAGGCAGGAGAGAGCGGGGGGTACGTATCGGCGAGTGAAGCCTCCGTGGACGGCGACATGCTACCTAGGTAGTTTGTGTCTGTGCGCTACTGCGCTGTGCCTTTCTCTCGGGCGAATCGGTCTTTCTTGTCATTGGTTCTCTCTGCCATTCCGCCTCCGTCTCTTGCGCTTCTCCCACAAAATTTTTATTTCACTACCTACCTAGCTAGGTAGGCATGTGCTATGTAATTAGGTAGTCGGCTGTCAGAGAAAAATAAAACGGAGACTTTGGTGGGGCTATAACTTGAAGCAAGAGACACACAGCCTCATCCAATCACTATCTCGCTCAATCCAACTCGCTCGTCTCCCATTGGCTTACCCCGGACACGATCTGAACGTCGCTGCTCGTCTCCTCCAAATCTCTGACTCTTGCTTGGGTAGACTTTCTTTACACTTTACCAGGTACACTACTACCTATATTACGTAGTAGGTACCAAATGACTTCTCCTTCTTGGCTGCCGGGCACGTCTTCACTCCATCCATGCCACCAGAAGGTGAGGGCCTCCTCTCCTCTCCGCCCCGCCTCCGGTTCGATGCTATGACTGCTTTCCTCGGTGCGCCGTTTTTCGGTCCATGACCCTTGTCGTCTCTCACTGGATGTTACTTTGACCACCATGCCACTACCTTGCTAGCCTCCGCATGCCTCCTTGTCTACCACGAGCGCTGTTGCACTACCGCCCTGCAATAAATCTTGGAAACCCCCTTCCTCGAGCGGCCTGTACGGAGTATACAGCCGACAATGGCCGGGAAAAGGACTGGTCCAGCACATCACTCGCCTCTCCACAGCTCTGCTCGGTTGTTTGGCACGTCCTTGGTGCTGTCACTGACCGGGGCCATGCCTTCCTTTGACCGAGTCCGGAACCTCCCAAACTTCACGGCAGAAAACACCGCACATCGGCCACGCCAGGACGCCATCGAGACCGCCCAACCTCGGGTCACTGGGATCAACCGGGCTATTCGCTCATCTTCTCTCGGCCTCCTACACGGGAACGAAAGCATCCTTACCAGCCGTTGCCCCTTTCAGGCCTTGCTCTTCACCCACACCCTCCCTGGACGATTTATCCCCACCTCCTAGACGCTATACATGCCGTCATGCCTACCTATTTCTCCCATGCACCAAGCCTCCGCCTCTAGCTACCACCATAGGCAATACATACCCTCAAGTCGAGTCTCCATGCGTCGCAACCTTCTCCAGGAACCCCGACTTGGCATATTCCATTACAGTGGACGTACCAACGTTGCTCTGTGGGGTCCTTCTGCGGGGACATGGATGTCGGCCGCCGCCGCAAACGCCTCCTTCCTGCAACGATGGGGTTGCTGGATTCACCCCAAGAAAGATGACGATCCTGCACTGCTGATTTGGACGACAAACGCAACTAGTTCTCTAGACTTTGTGTGCGCGCGCGCTAAATAACGGCATGCCTCGGGGGCTAGGCATGTCTTCCCTATTCCGCCAGAGATCCTCGGCCAATGACAGCGTCCCCAATCCAGATCAAAAAAAAAAGCAGGACATAGATCTAACATGCAGAGACGAGGCCGGAAACGAGTGGGGACTTGGACATCCTGCGTCTTCCCCTAGATGCGCCGTACCTACAAGTACTTGTGCTTCTTCGTATATCCGCCGCTTGCTTGGCTTGGATGTTTTTAGGTTCGCCTCGTTTGTCAAAGTCATGCCCAGCCCAAACAAAGGGCATCATCATGTTTTCCCGCGGGGTGTTGTTGGTAAGGCAGGTCCGAACTGTTATTGATATTATTGCCAGGTTGCTCCGTACAAGCACGCACCATCCCGGCGAATCCTCTTCCAGCCAAGGGCAGTCTTGGTCAATCACTTGTGTAAGAGGATCTGGATACAGAAACCCAACACTTTGGCCAAGTCCAGCGGCAGAGACGCACCCCACACACTCCATGCAGGCCGAGCAGGGGCTACCCAGCCGTTATTTGCGTCTCGCGAAACGGACCGGCTGAAAGGTTAATGTCATTGACGAGCGAGCTTTGAGCTTGTACCAATCAACTGGCTGCATTTCAAAGAAGCCCTTGGCCGATGTCGCCTCTGTCCTTTCGGCCCTCCCCCCGGCAGACCACCAAGCAATCGAACTGGACCCGGACCCTTCGAGGACAAGGGCATTCGAAGCACCGATGCGGGTGATTGGGGGTGTTGAAGTTGGGGGAGGAGAGGAGGGTTGTGAACCTCATTCCATCTCGAAAGCTGCGTTTGCACATGCCACTGAGAGGCTCCAATGCTTCGTTAGCGTGCCTGGCTACTACCACCCGTCAGCCTTTCGTTAGCGTCTCATGGTTTTCTTCACACGCTATTCGTAGTGGTGACAGCGACACTAGCAGATCCGAAGGGTGTGCCACGGTTGACAGTCGACAGGCAAACTTGCGTCATGGAGTAAACAAGGCGCGCATTCCGAGCTGCTTCCGAGAGTCGATCACAAACAGGCATGGTCGGTGCATCTCTTGCTCGCCTATCGACCCTCCGATTCACGGAAGTTGGTGGTGGTGATGGCTAGACAGCAACGGCCGAAGGCGGACCGGGGTGACTTTTGCTTTTCACTCAAGCGCCCGAGGCGTCACTGATCTTGGGTGGTGGCACACGAAGAGGCGGGTGAGTAATGAGCGAGGCTCGAGAAGAGACACATGCAGGCATTACGAGGAAACCAGCCATTGGTGGTCGGGCCTTTCGGTGTGCCTGGCGAAGACGGGATGTGACCTGTTGCTTTTTTATTTTTATTTTTTATTTTATTATTGCCATTCTGTACGACAATGCAATGTCGAATGTCATCAATGCCATCGAGCCCGTCTCCGAGATGCGAGGTGGTAATATTGTTGCCCAACGCCGAACCGGTTGTTGTCAAAAAATCGACAACGTAAAATTGGAGAATCCGGCCAATCATGGCTGAAATTGCATCCTCAGACGTCTTATCTTGGGCCAACCACAGTAGTCTGTCACTCACTCTGCACAGCTTGCTTCAGCAAGCCAGACACACCCTAGTCTCTGATCCATGCCAAATGCGACCCCGCCCACCGGAGGAGTTCAAGATCTCAGTTCCTTGCTCAGTACAACCCTGCTGCTGTCGCCGCACAGACGTTTCTGGCCTTTTGGCTTCTCGGAAAGCTGAAGGGTTGGAGGGGAGAAGAGGGAGGGGCACCCCGACCTCTAGCCTGCCGAAGCGCCCAGATGAGAGACATGCCTACCTACTACGATCGGTGATGAATCGTCCTGGAGGACCGCGCCTCTACCTACGCACGCTACGTTACGTCACGGATACCTTCAGCATGCATAAGGATGCCTGTCACAACGCACACAGAAGAGGGGGGGCAAGGGGGGGAAGGGAAAAAAAAGGAAGTTCCTGGTCTGAGTCAAACTTTGTGACAAAATTTGTTCTGCCCCGGCCAGGCTTAGGGTTTTTGACAATTCAACCTACCCATCAGCACGTGCCTGCTATCTTGAATCTAGATAGACGCACACTGCAACCAGATGTGCTCGCGGGCGGTTGGTCACCTATGCCCCCCCAAGGCAACCCTCCATCTCTGCATCCGAGTGCCTCAGCTCCAACTTCATACCTGGGCGTCGAAGGCCCATGCTGCTGATGTGAAGACGCAAACGTATACATAGTAAACAGGTCCATGAGCAAGGCCATGAATCAAGTGTCAATTGTCGTACCTTGTACAATACACAAGCCCCATTTGCCCCGAGCATGTTTAGCGTGTTTATGGCCGTCGACTTGAGCAACAGGAATGTCGCTGGAAAGGGGAGGATTTCGTACGTCTCTGTGGGGTTTCTTCTTCCCACGAGGACACGAAGCGAGCCTACCTACCTACATCGTACATAGGTACCTGGGTTATGTACGGCATGGCATGGCAGGCATATACCATACCCATCGCGCTAGCCAAAGCTGTCCCCCGAAATCGGCTCGGCCGTTCCCCCCCAACTAGGGCCGGGCTGATGTAAACCCCCCTGGAGGCGCCTTGGGCCCTATATCGGAGAGGCCACGCCATGCCATGCCATGCCACGCCACGCCATCCAGACGGTGTGCAGGGACTTGAAAAGACAAGCGCCGGCATAAGAACGGGCAGTAATTAAAAGAGGGAATCCACTGGAGTCGGCCCATAGCAGGGGAAAATTCCCACAATGCGGAATGATGGTATTTGAAACCTCCACTAGAACAGCCAATACTAGCAATTCCGATGTCAGCGCTGCTCCGACTTTTCCCGACGAACCGCACACTAACTACTAGAGGGCGGCGCGGGGCGACTGCGCACTGGTCCCTCGTCGCTGCGAATCGAGGGCAACGTCGCAGAATCACAGAGAAGGAGACGACGGGGACAAGGAGACGGAAGAACACCCAGAGACCCATGTTTTACCATTACCTCACGGAATTGGTAAACCTGGACCGAGGACACGCAGTCGCTCGTTTTGGGCTCCACGCGATTTCGACGAACCCTGGCAACAACCAGAGAAGTGCACTCCTTCGGCCATAGATTGAGGCGAGGTAGCACTCATTGCCGTAGAAGGAGCCGTAAGTCCGCCAGAGAGAAAAGACTCATTCAGTCTGGCAGCGGGGACGCCAATTCGGTCCTAGTATGTACCGTAGGTTTGGGCTGTTCTCCCGAGGGGGGGGGATGGCAGTTCCGGGCCACCCACACCTTGTGCTGCGGCGAAGGCGTCGTAGCTGCGAATTGGTGATGCTTGAGACATGTCGTTGAATTTCATGGCGGCTGACCACGTTTCTGCCGCCCGCAGTGAAGCATCGTGACTTTTGTTTTTTTCTAGCAGCATGGGTTAGGCGCGCTAGGCGCTGCGCGTCTGCGGATGTGGGGGGCCAGACCCTTACCCCGGCGAGTACGTACTTTGTTGAATGTTTACTCTTGCAACGTCGCGACGTGCACTTGCGGCGGGGTCATCGTCATCGCGGCAGAGCTCTCAACACTTACGGAGAATTGCCAATACAGTCAGCGAGACGCCAATCCGCGTCGTCACACCGTCCGAACCGTCTCGATCTGCCCAGCTGCCAATTGGGCATAGACAAGCAGCCATGTTCGGCCTCCTACCAGATCTGACACCACGAGACGTGAGCTCATCTCCCGCCCCTCGCTCCTCCGCACCCCCCCCTCGCTCCTAGCATCCATCTAACTCTGTCGCGAGCAGTCACACTCGATCTGGTACATCTCCTCCCGCAACCCCGTAACCCAGGCCGCCCTTCTCGACGCCCACGACCAGCGCGACAACAATCATGGCGGCCCCTCCCAGCAACAGCAACAGTACAACTCCTCCTCCCGCCGCGCGGGCCAGCTTCTGATAGAACGATCGGCGCTCGCGCGCCTCCGCGCCGACGAGCAGCAGATGGACCGCCGCCGGCTGCACGTCCAGAATTTCGGTAGCACGTGGCTGAAGCCCCCGGGCGTGCCTAAGAGCCTGCACCAGACGCGCGAGGAGAAGCGTGAGCAGGAGGAGCACGCCGAGGCGATGAGGCGGGAGCAGCTCGCGCAGGAGCTCGCCGAGGCCGAGGCCGCGGGGCAGGACGGGCTCGGAGACGTTGTCGAGGGTGAGGAGGCGGGCGAGGGGGCAGAGGAGGTGCGAGATCTGGACGATGAGATTCCAGACGCCGAGGAGAGTTTCGGGTTCGATGGTGGGGAGGATAGTATGGCGGACGAGCTGTCGAGCAGTGAGGGCGGCACCCTTGACGACGGCGACGACGACGACGACGATGAGGACACGGCAGATCAAGAAGATGAGGATGACGACGATGACAGCGGCACGGCCATCGACGAGGACGAGAGACGCGATGGGCTCGTGGCTGCGAGAATGCGCATGGCAGACGACGCCTTCAGACAGGCCATGGCGAGGGGCGACGTCGACGGAGACGACATGTACGGCGCGGAAGAGGAGCTCGAGGCCTCGGGCCAAGGCCACATGCTCGACGAGGAGGACCTCCTCGCCCCTGGTGAAGGCGGCGGCGACGACCTGGGCATGGACATGGACGCCGACCTCGACGACGAGATTCCCGAGGCCGGGGAGCTGAGCGGCGTGTACGAGCACACGGATTCCGAGGCCGGTCTGAGCATGATGAGCAGCAGCGACGCGCCCGGGGCGAGCTCCGACGAGGACGAAGAGGAGGAGGACGACGATGAGGGTGACATCAGTTTCGCGCCGCGGGCCGCGCCCTTGCGACCGCCGCTGAGTCCGACGGGCGATCGCGGGCGGGGCCCGAGGAGCAGCATGGACCTGAGCGGGCTGCTGTCTGCGGATGGGAGCAGTATGATGGACAGCAGTCCGAACTTTAGGGCGCAGAGGCGTTGAGGATCCAGGACGCGAGAGAGAGAGAGAGAGAGAGAGAGATAATGTTAGGCGGGATGAACCAAGATACCCCCTTTTCTGTACTGCATGCAAACTACAATATGGTCGACCTCAGCCTAGGGAAACTGATGGAGAGAAGCGCCGCCTTAACTTTCGGAACCCAGGTCTTGTTTTGGCGGTGACCCCCTTGCACAAACACCGACGGATAGACGAGAGACGGGCCACAGGAGTCTCTACGCGGACTGAGAAAAGTGTACCATTAGACGATAGACACGTTGTTACAAAAAACAAATTAAGCACAAGCCAAATTCTTCGTCTTTGTCTTCCCGATAGTACGACAAGTGAGTAAGAAACAGGTCACGCCCACCCCCTCCGGCCCCTACTCTTCCTTCTCCTCTACCACCCGTGCATATACGCGCTCCCGGTTCGTGTCGGAGCGCCCGATTCGTGTCGTTGTCGTCGTCTTCCCTGCTGACTCGTCCTCTCGCGGCCTACGCCGATTGTCGGTGGATGAGGAAGGGGGCGCATTCAGGGTAGGGGCAGCGGACGGAGGCTGAACGACGTGAAAACGCCTTGAACGCCGAGCATGCATGCAGGATAGTGCTACAAACAAACTCCTCGAGGACTATGCTTCGAAAAAGCCAACCCTCCCCAAAAACCAATACCAACGGCCGGCCCTATTTGCTTCGCTTCGGTGTTCGCGACAGAGACCCCTCTGAGACCGTTTTGTTCGGGCAAGTAACCAGGCACGTTGGGAGGATTCCGGCCGGCCCGGCCATGCGAGTCTTTGGTACGAACCCTCTGCCCTTGCCGCCCTCTCTCGCGGCGTCTTCGAAATCCCGATATGCCCTTTCGGATCGCTCGCCCGGTCTAGAACAGCCACACGTACATAAAGATGAGGCATACGGCCGCGAAAAAGCCGAGCCACACCTTCCAGCCGACGCCGGTGCGCTCGGCCATGAGCAGCATGCGGTTCATGGTGCCGCGGATGCGCAGGCGCGTCGAGTCGAAGGTGTCGTTCATCTTCTCGGCAAGCGCCGAGGACTCACGGATTTCGTCGCCGATGGCCACCGTCATCTGCGGAGCAACATGTCAGCCGGCTAGTTCGCCTTTCGAACGTTGTCCCGTGAAGCAAGCTCCTTCGTAGTAAGAACAGGGTTTAAGGAGGGAGGAAGGGGGGACGTACACTCTTCAGAATCTTGACCTTGCCCATGATGCCCTCAACCTGCGCGTCGTTCTGGCTCTCGAGCTCGTTCAGCACGGCGTCGCTATACTGGCCACTATAACCAACACCCGTCAGCACCCTTACTCTCGAACCAACACCCCCCTCTCTCGCCCGTGGCCGTCGTCGCCACGGCTCTGGATCAGCCTCAACCTTCGAGTGTGGGGTTTTCGTACCGTTTGTTCGGCGTCGCAGGCCGGAATCCTCGGCCGCCATCGACGCCAAGATGGCTCCCGCCCGAGGGCGGCGCGGGCGAAGCGCTGTTCCCCGCGTATCCGTACCCGTATCCGTACCCACCGCCAAGCCCTGAAGGCGAGGCGCTTACAGGCCGACGGCCGGTGTCGCCGGTGTAGCCCTCGAAAAGGGCGCTGCGGGAGTCGCGCTGGTGCAGCGAGGAGGCGCCGAATCTGTGCGCAACGGGGCAAAAGGTCAGCCTCGGTGTCTTTCCCCATCTGTCGAGATCCGTGGTAGATCGCGCAAGAAGAACGAGTCGTTGCTGGCGAACTGGCGGACAGAAAGCGGACGAGGTCGCAATACGGAGACGTCATCATCGCCTTCGAAGTCCGCCCCCTTCCCCGGGTGTTCCGGCTCGTGCCTCGCGACCTCCAAGTCTTTTATAATGCCATGCTCGCGTGGAAAGCGCGAGGTTGCATTTCTCGGAAACGGGGGGTGGTGATGCGTGCTGTGAGGGGAGTCGATGTACGCACCTTGAAGACATAGTGTCCAGATCGTCGCGTCAAGGCGCGCGCGCTGCTTCAGCGACGAAGCTCTCTCTCAAGACTGCCGATAGAAATGCAGGCGATGACCTCCAGTGCCCGCGGTGTGGTTTAAAGAGCAGGGGCTTGGAAGGGGGCTCGTTGATTGTCGGACGCCTGGGAGGCAACTGGTTTTTTGCTTCGACTTCTTCCCCTCCCCCTGGTCGAGTTGTCATTCAAAAGATCGGTAGCGCTGCTGCAGACCGGGGTGGGTTGGCCGTGAGGTGCTTGGGAAAAGGCGAGGCAAGCTGTAAGCGTCGAATCTCGGTTGGGGCGATCTCTACTGATTTAGCGGCCGGCCGTGCTGCTCGGCTCCTTAACCCCCCCTTTTTTACTTTTTTTTACCTTGTTGACGTTTTGCTCGGTCTGTCCGGCCCCTGTTCCGGAGAGAAGGTGGGTGGTGCTGTAGGGGTCGGGATTGACGGGTTGGTGGGTGGGTAAATAGGTAATGAGAACGAACAAAGCGCGATGGATTTCATGCGTGGGAAAGGGGAGACAGAGCGCAGTTCAATCAATACTCGACCAGCATGTATGTGCCCGTGGATGACGAGATGTTTGGGACGTGAAGCGCGGACCAGGAGAGGTTCTCGCGTAAAGTAGGTAGGTAATGGTCTAATGCCCGGAATAAGTGCGCCATCGGGGCGTACCTGTCAAAATAGTACAATGATACTTACTGTACGTCCATTTTGACACTCCTAGTTTCCCTCGCCGTCACGGCCACGTTCTTTGGGCACGGGAGTATCTTGGGGATACGTGTCACTTCGACATCCAATCGGAAACGGGCAATGAATCCCCAAAGAAAGATATTGGTTGAGCGCGAAAGAGACACCTTTTCTAATCGGACGTGGACAGACAGGATGTCACTGGGTTCGGCGTTGACCGAAAGCCTCGTCTGTGCAGTCGGACGTGGTTCACTTACCTAGTAGAATGGCAGGGTTCTAGAACATCGAACGAGCTGCATGTTCTCAGTCTCAGTTCGCCTTACCTTCCTGCACTTCCCAGCCAAGTCCTAGCGCTCAGAATACAATAAAAACGTCATGTTACTACTGGAGAATTGTGGGAAGACTGGTTTCTGGCTGTCCAGATTGCAGTGCACAGAGGCGGCAAATCTCCCAAGGGACCGAGTACGTACACAGCATTGCCAAGGCAGTGCCTGCTTCCAGCAACTTTACGATGCATTGATCGGCGACTAAGCTGGCAGCGTCTGGATCCATGGCTCTGTACTTACTACCTATCTAGCCGAGGAGAGTTTGCTTCCACGAATGCTGGCTAAGCACTGGTTGCCGCAAAAGTCAACAGTCCAACTAGATGCACAAGCACCAAGGGTCCATCCAATGTTGCACAATCTTCATTTCCATGGCACTCATAGTCAACATGGCGACATCAGAGGCAGGGCAGCCTATAGAACAGATGATGTCCCACGCAACCAAAATAACGGGCCGGACGAGACGACTGAACAACCCGTCTCCATACCTTTCGAGAGCAAGACCCCCACCGGCTCAAAATCACATGTCCAACCACCACCAAGTCCTTGTCATCGACGATGTAGGGCATGCAAATCGGTACCAAAGCCCTGGGTTCTCAAAACTTTTGTGTAATCCCCATTTTCCGTGTTTTTCGCATGCGCATAAAGTGTGCCTTTTGCCATTTCCCCAATGACTGTCATGATGAGAAGCCGTCTCCCTATGTAAAGGTGTGGAACGGCTGGAGGAAGAAGACGTGCTCGCTGCTTTAATCCTCATCCATCCTGGAATCGTCGGGGGCCTGGAAGTCGTCGTCCTCGTCGTCATCCTCATCCTCGGCAGGGTTCTCCTCGGCAGCCTTCGCGAAGTCGATGACACGGCCGCGGGTACGGCGGCCGCCCTCGACGATGTTGTTCAGGTCGATCTCCTCCATGCCGTCCTCCTCCTCAACTATAGTCACGGCGTGTCAGTCACAAGATTGCAATGCAGTTCAAGACGGCAGGTTCGTCCTACCAGGCTCGGCGACCTGTCGTGATGACGTTAGCTTCGACGCAAAACGGTAAAAGGTGTCGGCGACTTTATCTACATACCTCGGCGTTCTCCTCCTCGTCGCTAGACTCCTCGTCCTCCTCCATGGGGTCGCTCTTCTCAATGGGCTCCTCGCCGGCAACAGCCTTGCCCTTTCCCTTGATCTCCTCAGAAACGCCAGCAGCGACGTTCTCGTTCTCGGCGGCCATTGTGTAGAGTTTCGTCGGGATTCGTTCGTGCGTTGTGTGGTTGAATTTGCGCAGAAGCTGATCGACGTAAGACGCTGTCACAGAAAATAAAGAAGGGATGATGGTTGTGGTGGCGGAGAGATAGTTGGGGGTGGATGTAGGTGGGTGAAGGTTGAGAATGGAAAGTGGAGGCAAAGCCTTGCAGGCAGGCGATGGTTTTAAGAGTTCGATCGTACCTTCCCGGGTCCAGGTCCCAACTTTTTAGACTGTACAAGGCATTTGTGGTGTGCATGCGACTGCGCAGGTGTCTCTGGGCAACAACGCTAGTCTCTTATAGTGCTGGCGCGCTGAAAGCCTTTGTGCACGTGCCACCTTCGCTCCTTCCTGCCTGCCAGAGTAAACTACCTAGCTACGGGCGCCTCCATACTGGAAATTATCCAAGACGAGTCCAGGCAAGAGACGCTCAGCTGCCGACTACTTACCTCAGTACTTATACTCCGCTACAATAACTCATGTTTAACCATCCGGCGAGGAACTCTCATTCAGTGACAGGGAGAGCCCTATTTCGTGAGAGGCAGCATTGAAGTCGTTAATAGTATACCGAACAGGGACTACTTATCGAACAGCTGCTTCACAGTTGGCAGGCCATTTGCGTTTACGTGACACCGACTCCAGTGCCCATTGCCGAAGAGACAGGTGTAGAGTGCTGTGTGCAACTTCTTCAGGCCCAGGTCACTGATGGCTCATAAATGTCACCGTTTCTGTGCAACAGGGCAGAGTCATGAGTGCGTCTGCCAGACTTCGATGCCCAAAAGGGAACACATGCGGTAGTGAAGAACGCAAACCATCATCCATTGGGTATTCGTCATGGCTCTCCTCTATTTTCCTTCTCCCCCACCCGTAACCGTCATCAGCACGACAATGGCAATCACCCACCAGTACCTGCACAAACGTTAGCAGCTCCTCTCCCGCTTTCCAGACCGCCGACGCTTGCGGGATGGATTCAACATACTTTAACCAGAGCGGCTTCTCCTCCTGGACGACCTTCCTACCCTCGGGGCTCAGAACAATCGGCTTGTTCAGCTCGGGCGTCTTCCCTTGCACGCCGACCCGCACGACAGCCTGCGGGCCGAAATCCCTCGTCGCACCCGCATCGATCCGTACGCCCTTGAGCCCGGCACCCACGACGTCCCCCGAGACGCCGTCCACGTTGAGTATGATGTTGGGCGCGTACCCCTTGGCAAAGTTCTCCGTCGACGCCACAGACACAGATGAGGTCCACTCTGACGTTGAGGGGTCGAAGACGCCGATGCGGACGAGCTTAGGGGCCGGGCTGTCGTTGGCGCCGGCTCCGAGGTCGGGCGCCTCGAAGGAGGTGACGCTGGCGTCGGCGGGCTGCTTGGCGTCGTACTCAACCTCGGCTAGAAGGACAGGCGTCTGCGGTGTGGGCGAGACGGGTTCGATGTAGACCTTTGCAAGGCGCGTTTCGGCGGCGGCGAGGGTCGCTGCGAAGAGCGCCGAGAGGAGGGTGGTCGCGCGCATGGTTGCGGGATGTCTTTGTAATGTATGACCCGTTCGTGTATATGTGTATATGTGTGCGCGCGCGCTCTGGCCTCAGCTGCAGGTTTGTTGAGGGGGGAGATCCGGGTTGCGGACGAGGTTGTGACGTTGAATGGTGAATGACAGCAGAGAGGTTCGACGGGGGTCACCTTGCTAGAGGCCGGGATTAGCTCGGCTGATTGCCCTGTGTGCGTGCGCGCGCGCGCGCCACGGCTGGAGAGTCGAATTGTCAATCTGCTCGCTATTGAACACGCCTCGGCAAAAGATAAGAATAGGTCTCAAAGCATGACATTTCCAAAATGTTCCAAAATGTTCCAAATCAAGTGGTGCGTATTCTGCAAACATTTCAGAAGAACACTGGTATTTCATTGACGCTGTCACTCATAATATTTGAATAAAACAAAACGTTTCCCCCATGTCCAAACGCCGTCTAACCATGCTTCTTGAGGCAGCAGTAATGCCCACCCATTTTTTAAAATCAGAATGATGACTGAAACACGCCTTCCTCATAAAAGCTGTCTATGCAGCCTGTGAAGGGCCTGCACCTTCGCCGTGCGGCGACTTGGCTGGGCTCGCCTCGTCCGGCAAGTCGCCGCTGTCGTCGCATGCTTCATCAGAAATTTCCGTCGAGCCGCCGTCGTCCATCACGTCGGAATCATCAGCTTCGTCAACCGCATCCTCCTCTTGCAGTGCGTAGCCCGGACAGCGCTCAATGAGGCCGCGATAGTACGCCACAAGGATCTCGGGGTTCGGAACAATCTTCCAGTCCACCCTGTAGAGAAACTCGAGCTCCAACAGCTTGAGCTCGGCGACCCTCACTCCCCCAACCCGCGCGTACGTCGTGTTATTCCAGAACAGATCTGACAGGCCTTTGGCTGCTACAGTGGCTGCTGTTATCAAGAAGCGATGAACGGTAAGTGTGTTGATGGTGAATTCGGGGTATAAAGCGCATAGACGATCGATATAGTAGACCATGGATAGTAGCAGAGGCGGCGTCAGCGTCGCATGTTTTGCTAGTCTGTTGAGATATTCAAGAACCGAGATGCTCGGTGCGGTTCTGCCCAAAAGGTTGGTGAGCACTACAACATCACAAGGCATGAGGGCAAAGAGGGGAGAGGACATTGCTTACCTCGAGTGGAACCGGGTCAGGCTCCCGGAACGCAGGGCAAGCGCGTCATTAGTTTCAATCAGCTCGGAGAGCATGTGCGATATCAAGACAACCATATCTTCGACGACACAGAACTCGTATCGCTGCGGCAAGATTTTCGGGGGGGCAGCTGCGGGCTTGGGGCGCTTAGCCGCGCTCGAGGAGGACGACAACGACGACGACTCGCCCGCGGCGGATGCACTCGCCGCCTGTGCGACGGCCGGGTCCTGGGAATTTCGTCGCTTGCCAGGCGACGCAATAGTGGCCGAGGCCTCGCGGATGGCGGGCGCCACGGCGACCTGCGTTTGCGGGTTTGGTTTCCATTGTGTGCCGGGCGGCGGTTGCGGTGCCGACTGGTCTATCGGGTGTGGACGCGGCGCTGGTGGGGGTTCGGCAGGCGTCGCGGGCACAGAAACGCGCGGGTCGTTGGTGGCTTCAGCAGGAACATTTTCTGCGCGCTGCTGGGCCGGAGACTCCATGGGGGAATACTGGGTACCGGCGTCGACAGCTACATAACGTCGCGGGTGTGGTTGAGAGGAGGGTGAGGTCATTGAGGCGGACGGAGAAGATCTGGAGGCAGAGTGCCGCCGCGGCAAAGGGGCCGAAAGCCGGGCAGGAGACGAGTGCGGGGAGGGTCGCGTAGGGACATAGTGGAAGCTGTTGGGCGAGGCATTGGCGGAACCGGCGACGACGGGAGATGTTGTCAACATGGTCCCGGGCGCATCGTGGGTTCGCAGGCGG
Organism: Colletotrichum graminicola M1.001; assembly: GCF_000149035.1. Lineage (NCBI taxonomy): Eukaryota > Fungi > Ascomycota > Sordariomycetes > Glomerellales > Glomerellaceae > Colletotrichum > Colletotrichum graminicola. Next base: position 385,194 of record NW_007361034.1, on the reverse strand, counting down.
CAGAGAGAGCGGACCGGCGACGAGCTGGGAAGTTACCGTGAGAAAGCTAAGGATTTAGGCAGATTGAGGCGGGATAAGATATGGCCGTGCAGCGTGTGGTGCACGCGGTATGTGATGTAAGGCGGCGGTTGGAAGGTCCAGATTTGCAGATTGCCAAAAAGCTGAGATCAGATTGACACAGGCACACGGCCGAAAAATCGGCAAAGGAGGGGCTCTTCGTTGCCGACTTGGTGGACGTGATGGATCCGACAGACTGACGCTACTGCGCGAACTCCGGTATTGCCACCCCCTTGCCCTTGGGCAAAAAACCTGGCCAAGATACCGAGACTGGCCAGAGTCTGTCTGGACGGCAGTTCGGCATCAATCATGTACTAGCGGCCCCGGCAGCAGCATCAGCAGCAACAGCAAAAGGTGACCAGAGCAAGGGAGTAACAACACGAGGCCATGGAGAAGAACAGGAGAAGAAGCAAAGAAAAAGAAAGAAAAAAAAAAGAGAAAGAAAGTGGACTGAGACGAGTAAGGACACCGCCACGAGTCACTGTATGTCTACCTATGTGTTATGGTTACTGTATGTACCTTGGGTATGATCTGATGGTCTCCAGTATCGGAGAGGGAGTTGGAATGAATTACGGATACACTAACCACCTATCTCCTTAGGTACCCATCTCGGAAGTGCCCGTAGGAGCAGTCCGCTGCCCTACCCATGCACCGCCTGGCCAGTATGGATGTTGACTAGCATGGTTGGACATACCTACCTATGCATATCTGTGTATGCCGTGGGACATGAAAAGGGATGAGGGAGCGCCCTCTGCGGTCAGCCCAAGTCTTGCACTACTAGCTAGGCAGCTAGCTAACTACATCGGTGCACTTGCTGTGGGATAGTGGGGAAGATACAAGTACTGTGTTTCACTGTCACTCTGGCCTGCTTCTTCTTCTTCTTCTTCTTCTTCTCCTTCTCCTCAGGTACATCCGAACCGTGCCATTTTTGTTCGAACGTCCCTCCAATCCCGTTATCAATGGCAGCGCTGCCTGCCCTTATGCCCTCTCGTTCTTATGATTCAATATCCAGAAGGGGGTGGGGCCGCTCTTCTGGGTTGGGACACCGAGAGGAATGCCGCTAAGGCTGCTCTGGGGCCGGTGCTGCAACCATTTTACCGCTAGCTGGAGCGATTCCGCGAACCAAGTGCCCTCTTACGCATATGCTAGGTAACAAGGTCTTGGCTGGGGCGAGGCCTATCGACGACTGCAAGCGCCGTTTGGGGCGGCTCGGGCTCTGCCTCCCTTGAAGGAGGAGTGACTGATACAGGCTCGGCATCGTACATCGGGAAGGGTCCCCGGCGAGCCGGTTAGTTCCAGGCCTGCTCCAACAGAACCTCTCTGGACAGGTCTGTCTATCCGCCCGCCTGACTCGGCTTCAATGTGCAGGTATACACGAGGGCGCATTCGACGCCGTATGGGGGGCCAGCCCTCTACCACTGCGATATTTTCTGTCCTCTATTTATCGTATGCCGTGGGCCATTCGTCAATTGCCACTTCTCTTGCGCCAGAACATCTACCCCTCATCTTTACGACTGTGCCGCCGTGGTACATGTGTCACCGAGCTGGTTCGGTTTTCGATAGGCGGTTCGCGTTGTTCCCGGGCGTCATATTGGTTAGATATCAACGACAGGTTAATGTCCTGGCAATGGACGTCTACCTCCGATAGCATCCGTAGACCCCCTTGGTCCTGCAAATGTAGAGTATAGGTCCTCTCTATTTAGTACACTTTGACTAGGAGGCCTTTGAAGCAACTAAAACTATTCGATGTGGAATGCGGTAGGTATCTGGCTTAACGATGGCTACTTTTGCCCTTTTTTCTTTACTCGGCATCGACGCTGCATGTACTGCTCTTGTCTACAGCCGAATACCTGCAATAACGACCGTTTCGAGAGTACGTAGGTAGCCGGCCAGTCATACACACTCGTAGGACAGACGCACAACCGTGATTGTAACGGAGGCGGTCCGTTCTCATTTCTGGCGAAGCTTGACTGCTGGCTTCACCTAGCTACCCGCCCTACCTATGAGAAGACATGCAAAGCATCAAAATTTCCGAATGTTGGTTGAGTTCCCGGTTAGCTCAATTGGTCAGAGCGTCGGACTTTTAGCTATAGGTTCTCCGCGAGCCTTGCTGATGATATCCGAAGGCTGCGAGTTCGACCCTCGCATCGGGAGAATTGATTTTGCTGTTCCTGGCAATCAATCATGTTATATAGTTTTGCTGCGAGCGCGGTTTTGCATGGCGGCCTGCGATTACACTGATGTTTAGAACCGTGCCCGGTCCCTTGTGATCGGTTTTTAAACAATCACATACTGGAATAAGAGGGGCTGTTTCATAAACTCCTCCCTCTGGCATCCAAGGTTTATCTGTTTGTCAATGTTCCTGACACAATGAAGAAAGAGTCGCTACCGACCGCTCAGGGAGTCAGTGATGTCTTGTCGTCTTCAGCATATTATTGATTTCACTAGGTTAGTCCGACACGGACGGCCCGGGCATCAATCATTAGAATAGACCCAACAAGCTGCTCGCCCCCTTCACGACACGTCGAGCCGCCACAAGTTGCGTGCTCAACAAAGGCCTTGCGGTAGTCTATGCTGCATTTGTCGGGTGCTCTAGCCGCTTTCCGGCGCAGTCAGAAATTTGTTGATATGTATAGCAGTTGTTAGAAATTGGGCATCTGGAGCGAGGGGGGGGCCCATGAAGCTGAACAAGCACTAGTAAGTCGGCTTATTTGGCAAAGATTCCTTTTCCCAAAGTTGTAAGTCATGACAAGTACGGATTGACGTTGGTGGAAGGAGACAACACGGCAGAGACAGCCAAGCAGGGGTTTAGCCGCATGGCGGCCCCTTACCTCCACTCCAGCGCTGCGTTGCCCGCTGTCTACCTAGGCAGGTGCAATACAACCAGGTGAAGCTTCTACCAGACGTTGAGGTCCCGTCACTATTCGAGAAACCTTTGCATAATCAATTTGATTAGCGAGATTCCTCTTGCATGCAATGCCATGGTCTGATCGACAACCTCCTTGACCTCCAGCGCTGTTACACTGACACTGGTCGCTCTCCCCCAAGCTTCAGCTACCTACATACCTACCTTAGCATGTGAGAATCCTGAAACCGGCCGGTTGCGATATAAGGTAGAGAACGCACGTGCCTCACCCCAGGTTTTCCAACAGCCGATAGTCTCCCAGTCGCCCAGTTGCCCAAACCATCGGTCCCGACGTGATCATCCGCGATCTATTTCGTGGACGATATCCATCTTCGGTTCCTTTTGTTTCCAGAGGGACGATCCTCGATTCTCGACCCAACCCCCTCGACTCTCTTGGATAGCATTTACGAATCAAGGTCGTCGGGTATTGCCACACGCCTTTGGGAAACGCCTGGCCACGCCTGTCTACGGAGCACAGCCCACATTTGCCCTCTCATTGACCGTTTGCATGGACCTTGACCTCTGACGCCCGCAAGATCCATTGCCACAGCTGCACCACTTCGTCCTTGCAAGCACATGACGCCGTGGCCGAAAGACGATAGCAGACAACAGAAGCTCCCCTCTACATACCATATCAAGCCGCCCGCCGAAATATCGCCATGACGCGCTCGTCGAATCTCCCGATTCTTTCGCAACTATTGAGTGCAAGGAGCTACGCCGAGCAGACGGGTGCGCTACGGGCGCTTAAGAACGATATCGTCGGGCATGCACAGAAGAAGGAGATGTGGGCTGGGCTGGGCGCCCTGAACCCCATCGTCCAGATACTCAATGCTGCCCGATCGCCAGCCAAGGTCAACGGCAAGGACACTCGGCCCGGTGCCAGCCCCCGATATGTGAGCGAGGAGGAGAATGTGAGACTTCAGGCGCTCCAGCTGCTGGCGAGCTTCGCCAACGGTATGTCTTCGTCTCGCTGCCATGGTTCCCCTACCGCCTACTGACTGAGGTCTGTTCCAGGTGGCACCGCCTTTGTCGAACCTCTTCTCGTTGCCGGCGCCCTGCCAGCTGTGCTAGACAACATTTGCCCCGTCTCGAACGCTCCCTTGCTCGTTACGGCTGCTCTACGTGTTCTGCTCAACATCATCGAAGCCGCCGCTCTGGCGCAGCCGACCTCTCCGGTGGACACGCAGGCTTTGGCCGAAGCCATATTTGCTACTGAGCACATCGATTCCTTCAACAGCATATTATCCAGTACATCTACCACGTCCGAGCAACAAACACAAGTAATATTGGTAGCGAACATAATCAGTCAGTCATGTCGGGACGAGAGGCATCAACTCGCCATGGCAAGCCAAGGAGTGCTCGATTCACTCGCAACGCGGCTGGCGAGCATCGCCGTCGCCCTAGGGCATGTCATCCCGTACGCCGAGGTGCTCGGCCGGGTGGATCGAATGTCTGACTTCATCCCGGAGCCCGCACCGTCAAGCTCTACTCTGGCCCCGATCTTGGAGGCACTGGCTACCATAATCTCAGACTCTCGGTTCAGAGCTTGCATGTTGCTGTGCTCCCCGGCGATCATGGCCATCTTTCCCGCTATGAAGTTTACGCCATCAAAGGAAGTCAGGGCTCCCTGGAACTCTCTTGATGTTAGCGGCCTGGGATTTGCACGGCAGCAAAGTCTCAGTGCCGTAGACTATCTGCTTCCTGCCGTCCCTATCCACCAAGGCCGGGTCTCTGGTTCCCAGCAATCGCATTTCCCTGCTTTGGGCTCCTCCGAAGCGCGAGAGCGGGCTCGCTCAGCGGCGACCAAGTACACCTCTACGGCTTCCGTCTGGGAGGCTTCCCGGTTCGAGCTGTTTGGTAACGAAGGGGAGCCCGAAGAGGAGCAAGAGAGCCCTCTCATTCCTTGGTTAATTGTTTTGGTCAGGTCACGGCAGAATATGGAACGGTTGATGGCCGCCAACCTTCTCACCTCGCTCTTCCGGTCTGGGTTCGGCATTAAGTGCTTGAGAGAAGCCAGCCTTGGGTTACTGGTCGTCCCTGTGCTCATGGATATGTTGGACCAACTTCAGTCAGCGCCACCCATTGTCAAGTCGCCCCTTGTCGATGCGGATACGGCATTGAGGTGGGCAATGCTGGAGAAGACGCCAGCAATACTCGCTCGAATGATCACGGACAGCGAGCCGCTCCAGAAGGCTGCTTTCGATTGCGGAGCCGTCAAATGTTACAGCAAGCTCCTCAAGGATGCGTACGAGCCGATTCCAGCGTCGGCGTACGCCAAGGTTTGGTCGCCGCAAGTGGACCACGCCATGGAGGCGGAAGACACATCTCCCTCATGTGCTCTGGGGCCAGAAGGGCAGCCGCCGCTCCTAGCTCATAGAATAAGGATGCGCGAAAGCGCTCTAAAAGCGATAGGCGCTCTGGCGGCCGGCAAGGACGAGTATCGTAAAGCTTTCGTGGAGCAGGATGTCGTCGCTCACATTGTGCAATCACTCTCGCCTACGCCTGGCAAGCCGTCAAATCCCAAGGACCGCAGCAAACCCAACGAACCGGATGGACCCGTGGGCGATGGATCTTCATCTGACCATAACTCCGGGTACGGCAGCAATCCGTTGCCGGTGCTGATTGCGGGCTGTCACGCAGTCAGAATGCTGTCGCGGTCTGTAAGCATTCTCAGAACATCATTGGTGGACTACGCCGTGGCAGTCCCTCTCTTCCGGTTCCTCAGACATCCCGACGCAGATGTTCAAATTGCCGCCACTGCAGCGATATGCAATTTGGTCACCGAGGTCAGCCCCATGAGGGAGGTAAGTGCAAAGATGAGGCCCCGTCTCGAAAAGCATGAATGAAGCTGATGATTGCAGGTTCTGGCCGATAGGGGTGTCATGAAGATTCTGTGCGAGCATGCGCATTCCCTCAATCCCGCGCTACGCCTCAATGCCCTTTGGGCATTGAAGCATTTCGTCCACGCAGTTGACCCGGAGACCAAGAAGCATTGCTTGGAGGAGCTCGAGTCTGGTTGGCTGGTGCAGCTCATCTGTGACGACACGGAAGACGACGCACTGTTCCTCGCGAGATATAAAATGGACAAGCAGAATGCGGTGGACAGCGGGGACGACATGGACGGCGACATCGAAATGGACCAGGCAGACCCGTTGTCCAAGTCATGGATAAGCTCGACGATGCCGCCACAAGACGCAGATGGCAAGCGATCGGCTAAACTACGACAGGCAGAAGCCAGGCTAGCAGCTCTTCGCGAGGCTGAGATCAACCCGTTACGAAAAGCGCGAAACGATGACCTCGCCATCCAGGAACAAGGTCTCGACTTTATCCGGAACATGATAGGGGCGGCAGGCTCTGGATCAAACTCCGAATCGCCCAGCGACACCACGGAGATGATTGATTACCTCTTCAGCGAACTCGGCCAGGATAGATTCTTCGACATACTCGCCAGGAAGCTGCAGGCCAAGGTCCTCCACCCAACGTCGAGACGGTCCGCGGGGTCGGCACGCGAGACCCGGGTGCTCTACCCACAGGCCAAGATCATCGAGGCGGTGGTTTTCATCCTAGTCCACATGGCGGCCAGCATCCCGCGCCATCGGCAGCTGGTGATTGCTCAAACGGACTTGCTCAAATTGCTGGCGAACCACTTCAATAGTAAGGATAAGGAGGTGCGAGTTGCCCTCTGCCACCTAATCAGCAACCTCACATGGCAGGACGACGAGAGCGATACGCGAGCGTGTGCCCAGCGGGCGTACGAATTGAAGAAGTTAGGTTTCTTGACCAAGCTGGAGGGACTAGAAGACGATTGCGAACTGGACGTTCGGGAGCGGGCTAAGAGCGCGGTGTGGCAGATGAAACAGGTCAGCAGTTACTAGACGGCGATTCAGCCGGGGGTGCTGCCGGTTGAAAGGGTCTCATGCATGTATGATATAGATGTACATGGAGTTTTTTAGTTTTGTTTTGCTGTAGGGATACGGCACACGGTACAACAGTACATGATGAATCAAGTACAAACACGGGTTGACCAGACGTGCTTCAAGGATTGTCGAGGACCGGAACCCTGCGGGCCAACCTCGCCTGTCTCCCGGAAGCGGCGGATGGGCTCACCCCTCATGTGATCCGATGATGGTGGTAGGAACAGTAAGCTCTGGAAAAGAACAAAGGTCAAGAATAAAGTACGGATAGTGGCCGGGGGTCCACTATAGGTTCAATGAGGATGTGGGCGGTACGGCGTACGGACAGGGGTCCGACCCGGATCACGATCGACGGCCGGGGTCGCTCGGCACAGGGTTTGGTATGTTGCTGGTGGTACGATGCCCCCCTCCTTGGGGGAGGGGTGAGGAACCACTTTACAACAAGGGTACTGGTAACCGACAGCATCGCGAGTGCAGGCTGATGGATCTCCCTGGACGACAAGAGCACGGATTTGCGACGTTTCTAGATGAAGCATGATGCTGCTTCGTAAGGACTACCATAATAGACAGTTTAGGAGTATCTCCCAAGTGGGCTTGCGCGCCAGCTTACGAGACGGTGGGCAGTGTGACTAGGACGGGTTTTGTGGTTCAAGGGAACATCAACCCTCCATCTCGAGACTGGGGCCACCGCAAGACGCCTCTGGAAATCACGAGATGAGTACGTACGTGAATACTATTGGATACCTTGGTTCGGGACATCTTCTACCAGCTTCTTTACTTGTATAAGTGCTCGACAGAGGTAGGTAGGCAGGTAGGCAGTAACCAATGAAGCGACACGTTCAATTTTCATTTCCTTTTTTTATTTTTCTTCTTTCTTGTCCTTGGGTTCACACGACGGCGGCGTTGCTTGGAGTATCATTTGCGAATGACTTACTATTGTATACTGCTTGAGCCTTTAGTCGATGCCGATGTGATGACACCCATTGAGCTGTGGCCCTCATTATTAGCCATCGTATAGGCGAAGGTATGGAAGTCTAATGGCGGCCTCGGCCGGGCCGGGCCCTGAAAGGCTCTGAGTCACGCCAAGTGGTGTCTAGATCGCCGACGTTGGCCGTTCATTACGTCAACATTATCGTTTTCACCCTCATAGAGAAGCGATTTTTGACCTACAGATACGACATTACCTAGCCTTCGGCATTGACGTTGAGGGAGAGAGAGAGACACAGAGGCGTTCTGCAGCTTTGCGGAGCAAGGGTGACATCCACCATCTGCTCCATCCGGCGGCGTCGTTGGCCCACCAGGTCACCCTTTCTTGCATCTTGCGCTGTTGACTTCGACAAGGAGGGCCTCGTTGGGCTGCGAGTGGAGGAGGGTCGGCGAACGGCTCGTCTGTGCATGTTCCCCGGCCGGCACTTGCTTCCCTTTCGTTGTTCGGCTGCCGGCATTGGCCGCTACATAACGGGTGAGCAAGCTTCGTTTGATCATCGGGACGTCTGGATGGCGTATGGGCGTATGTACGCTACATGCAGTCAGCAGAGATCAGTACTCAAACGCATCGATCCCGGGACACGTCGGTCATGTTTGCGTCGAGATGATGTACGAGGCTAGGGCCAGCCGGTGGGCGGCGGCGTGGCTTTTGCACATTGAGCTCACTGGAATAAGGAATGGGAAGTTGTCTTTGAGGAGAATGATTAGGTGCATGATTTGATGCTCTCTTCCTTACCGAACCGGATACCCACACCCTCCTCATGTGGCGTCTTCCCAGATACACCCGTGAACATGTACCGGAATGGTCTCCGGCATAGGCGGAGCTGGCGCTCACATAATCTCCAATCCTGGCAAGCCGTTAATGATCTCATCCTCGACCGATCACTTCCCGACAATACCCCCCTTTTCCCCGCCACGCTTTCATCTCAGCCATCGAATTGGAGGCAAGTCACAAACGAAATGAGATCTCGGCCCAGTGTGCCCCTCGGCAGAGTATGATGCCCCTGGCGCTCATGATTACTCTGCACGTCCTGGTTGCCTCGCCTTGCTTTGCCAGACAAGGTAGGTCTCCTGACTTGAAGAATCTGACAACGAGATGTTCTTTCGGTTTCCGAGGTGGACAGAACCTTCTGTGATCCACCCTGTCTTTCAAACAACCCGTCCATATGTCCTTGGCCACGACTGTGTGCCTCATCGGGGGTGTACCAGGGTTCTTCTCATTGTCAAATCGCAGGTTTGCACCATGCGTGCGAGACAGGAACAGCAATCGGCGAGTTCGGGCACCAAGGTGGTATCGGACTTGCAGCTACGACATTGTGCCATCACCTTCCGGGCCAACGGTCAAATGTTGCCATGAACTGGATGGAGGGCGCTTGTCTCGTTCAGAAGTATAAGATGATCATAATATTCTCCCTTTGACAGACCTGTTCTGTACCATAATCCTGCAATCATTCCAACCAACTAAATCCATCGCAGCCCTTCCGATACCAACGCAAAATCTTGCCTGGTTGTCTATTGAGCTTCTCCAGGATACACACCACCTTACCAACACTTGATCCGGATAGTCGCCGTCATGGGCCTAATTCTCAGGAGAGATAATGACGCACTCAACGTCAACCCGCTCCCAAATATATATGAGGAACTCAGCGTCAATGGCTCCGACTGGCTTTGGGCTTGCGTCGCAATCTACTTGTTCTTCTTTGTACGTCCCCCGAGCACGCCTCTCCCGACTCTGCTAACACGCGCCAGCTCGGTGTCTATGCCCTGTCGTACAAGCCCAGAGGTAATGAGAAGATCTTCCACTACCTCTTGAACATCGCCCTGCTCGTCGGCGCCATCACCTACTTCGCCAATGCCTCCAACCTCGGCTGGTCTATTGTGACCCAGGCCGACTCGAATGGTGCCCCACGACAGATCTTCTTCAACAAGTACATCAACTGGGTCGTGGCTTTCCCCATCGTCAACATCCTTCTCGGTCTCGTCGCAAACTCCTCGTGGGCCACGATCGTTTGGCACATTGTCCTCTCCTGGGTCTGGGTCATCAGCTACCTGGTGTCCGCCTACACTCCTTCTGTCTACAAGTGGGGTTTCTTCGTCTTCGGCACCGTCGCGTATCTAGTCATGGCCGCCTCAACCTGCGGCGAGGGAAGTGCCAGGGCGAAGCGTGTTGGCACCCAAAGAGACTACTATGTCCTCGCCGGCTACTTCAATCTCCTGTGGCTCCTATACCCCATTGCCTTTGGTATTTCCGAGGGCGGAAACACCATTGGCGTCACTCCCCACTTTATCTTCTTCGGCATCCTGGACGTCCTCATGATCCCCTTTGGTGCAGTCATCTTCCTGGTGCTCTCCAGGAACTGGGACTACAACGCTTTGAACCTGTACTTTACTCAGTACGGCCGTGTCCCTCAGGGTGGAAACTTGCCTGAGAAGTCGACGCCTTCTGCTGCCGCGCCTGCGACGGCGGCCCCCGCCGGAGCCCAGCAAGTCTAGGCGACATATTGAACACCGCGTAATTCTAAGCCGGATACCGATCCTTGCTTTCAGATGATTCAACACCCTCAAAAAAAGAATAAAATAACATGATCGAATGCGGAAAGAGAGCACATTCATTTCAGAATGGTCGTTGAAAGGGAAGGTCGTCATAGACCGGGTGGAGTATGGACTGGAGATACCCTCGCTCGTTTTGTTTTAATTCGGATTCCCCTCGATGGTTTGAAAGTTGAATCTAAATAATTTTAATGGGGTAACGGTAATATGTCGTCGGAATAATATCTTGACTGTAGCATTCAGCTAGGTTTGATCTCTACATACTTGTTGGAAAACTACAGTGGCTGGATTGCCAACACTCTGATCGACGATACCGAAGACGTGGCTCGAGAAGTAAGAGAGCGAGGAATTTACATATCCACCGTAGACATCAATAGAGCCAGATCTATTTCTAGGTGCCCGAAGTGTGACCAGCGTTTCGCTCACAGGCTGTGGCCACGAAACCGCCATGAGAATCACGGACGATATACTGATCCCAGAGAGAGGGGAAACTTCTTCAAGGTCAACTGGCATGCAAGCATTCGTGCACAAGTCGATCATGAGGAAGGGCGGAAGCGAGAAGAGTGGCAATGTGGAGTTAAAGGCTATGAGAACATGCCGGACTGTTTGAAAGCAGAATAGACACTCATCGTCCCAGCATAATCAATAATTAACATTTCCTACATTGTAAGAAACAGTAAAGCTAGTACAGTAGCCCAGAATGACTGTTAGCAGATGAGAAACACCGCCGGGTGCTCTTGGTCTCGGTGGCATTCATCTATAGCCGTACGGCACTGCAGCGTTCTGTTCTGTATGTCGAGGCTCAACAACCAATAACAGAGCCCCTGAACCTATTGAGGGTATACAACGGCCCAGTCCAAGCAGCCTTAGTCGACATATTCGTCGGCGGACACTACATCCCAAGATGCCCATATCGGGCGAGGGGTCTCCGCCGCCAGCTCGGCATCGACCTAATCAGTGCACTTGAACGTCTTTCTAGCTCTCGACTACCTACTGTAACATACGTGGAAGAGGAGATTGAAATGTCGCAGAAGCCCTGGATAATAATCGTACGACTTTCGAGCCACATCGTCCGATGCCGGCTCCATACCAGTATTGGTCCTAGACAGCAGCAGGATGCTAGGGCTTTTTTGGGGGGGGGAGGGTTTCTTCTAGACTGACTTTCATCCTAACCTACCGACTTTTTGTCCGCTGAGAGTCTCGATCATAGATGGGCCTTGAAAGCGATTAGATGCACAAAAGCAACCCTGGTGAACTTCCCCAACCAAAAGAACCGACTCAACAAGCTCAGGTTTCGTGCCCCCATCACCGCCCGTAGGGTTCGGGGCCCGAATGCATTGGAGGTCATGAAGAATTGGTGCAAATCTCCAAGGCTCTCCGGTCTTTTGTCGTCTCACACACGACTCTACCCACGGTCAACTGCAGCACCGTCGAGGGCAACTATAAGCCCGCCAAACGCATACATACGCTCGACGATGGAAATTGCCCTCTTCACTAAAACCACTCTCTCTCGTATCCGGTCAACTGCGTTCCAAGCAAGGCATGCATGAACCATTGGTCTTTCTCGTGTTACTCCAGATAACCATTCAAGACACCGTCTCACTTTCTCGCCCCCAAAAACAATCAAAGACACAAGAAACCTACGGCCCGCGACTCGGCTGTGTCGATACGGGGGCCGGAACCAGCCGAGACGGCTTTGCCATCATCTTGCACAGTGCTCCCTATGTAATCTTCTCCCGGGCCGACCTCAGAGACTTCGAGACCCTCCTACAAGATTCCTATTCGATCGCCCCCACGTGGTCTCGCCTGGTCCTGTGCCGGAAGCATACTGATGCTTCTGATTCCCTTTGCACACGGCCTTTACTAAGCGGCGGCGAACACCCTACCACCACTCTGCGTGTGCTTCACCTTGCGGGAGCGAGGCCGTGCCACAGAGCGCTTGTACACACGAGAAAAACAGGCCGTATCTCCATGGTTCGACGGCTCTCGGGTACTATACGTTGCGTACATTCCTGGGCCTGTCTTGCTCTCCCGCCAAACTCGCGAGTGTAGAGCAAATGGGCCTTGCTATTGGGCATTCCTCTCGATAACTGACGCCGGTTTGCAGAACGCTGTTGAGCCCGAAGGTTCCATGACTTCGTAGCTCCCCTGCCATTCTGCCCCTCTCTCTCAAGAAGTACTTGCGCCATCGCACTGTGTCTAACTCTAACACTCTCTCGCCCCGACCAAGGGCCGTCTGCCCTGATGTTGTCACCGCACCCACATCCACTCCCGGCATCGATAAGTAGCATTGCCTTGTTGTCGTCCTCCGGCCCATAGCCCAACCGCGGGGCCGACGGGTTTCTTGCCGCAAGGTGCGGCGCCGCCTCGCCGTTGTTGTTGATCAGCGTCGCGACGTCCAGGGGGGGGGGGGGGGGCCGTGAGCGGCGGCCGTGTGCAGAGCCCGGCCGTAGCAATCCCTTGCCGAAGCGTCCGGCCCGGCGGCAGCCACATCGACCTCAGCCGCAATCGGGAGCCCTGCGGTTTCTCCGCACTCCGCACTGATAGCCGGATGAGGTGCGGCGAACTCACGAGAGGTTATCCTACTAGAGATACCTGCTTCGTTACGGATGAGTTCCGCCATGCGCTCATGGCCGCCACTTGTTCACTGCTCCATGCAGAGATCCAGCTCGGACCTCCCTAGGCAGACGGGACAGGCTTGCTGATTCGGGCAAAAATGCGTGTTTGGTACGCGAGGATGCAGATTTACGAGAGTGAGCGCAAGCAGGCCGTGGAGAGGCAGCATAAGCGGAGTGTTCTCTTCGTTTGCATTAGGGGTGTACGGGTCAAGGACTCACCGCCGTGCCCTCCCCAGTGCGAAGGTACTTCTCTTTTTACGCTATATTCGAGTCCGAAGTGTCGGCGCCATCGAGCTTGGACTAGCTGGACGAGCTGGATGCTCGTCCAAGGAATGGTATGTATCTACGTAAACTGGAACGGGACCGAGGTAGGAGTGACAGGCGTCACGGAGTTTCGTTGATTTAGTCGCCCACTGCGCGAGGGAGTCGCGCCAGTCGCCGGAGCACGATGAACCTTCTCAATGTCAAACAGGTTCGAGCATCCAACTGCCTCTTGTGAGTTGGATTGCCCCCAGCGAAGACCTAGACTTGGCCCAAGGCGCCAAAACAGCCTTCGCAGAAGTCTCGGGGAACAAACTTGGGGATCGGAGCGCGAAGGAAAGTCCGAGCCTGCGAGGGAAAACAAACCAGAGGACTATGGACCAAAGCGATCGCCCCCTTGACCGAAGATCGCCTGAGGTGATGTTCGGCGGATGCTCTCGCAGAGCAGGCCGGCAGCCCGTGGTGCCTGTCGTCGTCGGATGTCGTTGGATCCCGACATCCGACGACGGGAGCTCACGAGCCGACCCCCCCCCCCCCCCCCCGGGACGGGCAGGCATCCGATCAGTCTTGGACGAACGGAGAGCCCGGCCGGCAGGGTTGCTTAATCCCCAGAACAGACGACGCTGATCTTGGGGAAACCGCGGGGATCGGAGGCACTTCTCTGAGAATGACGACCCCGGCATGTTTTTCGAAACCAGGCGACCGATCATTCGTAGACGGCAGCTGGAAGCAACGATGCAAGAGGGTGCGATTGTGACGCAGCCATGTTTCATTCCGTCTTGGCCAAGAGAGACAGCACACGCTGCTTTGGGGGGGGCGGGGGGGCTGGGGAAAAGCCGTCGCAAGTAAAGCCATCGCCGCGTCACCCGGAAGGGGACCAGTCAACGGGAGAGCCCGGCTGGCAGCTGGAGCGGTGGCGACGTTCGGCGAATACGTCGAGTTGCACGTTTTTGTCCCGCGGGCGGAGGGGGGGGGGGGGATGATTGCCTCCCGTTGGAGCTTTTTCATCCCGTTTGTAACTGGTCTGCTCTTCGGGTCCTGGGCCATGTGGCTTTCGAGTCAAGACGCATAACGAGCAGCCCTCCAGCGCAGGACGGGGCACTCCTGGAACGGGGATATAGCACCGCCCCAGCTCCGAAACTGGCCGGGCACACGGGGCTCTGCCACCATCTGCCGTCTCGATTTCCGTCTCTCGCCGGGCTGGTGCAGGCAGGCAGGCGGGGTGAATGGCGGCAGAGGGAGATCTAGTCAACACGAGACTATTTGGACCGGATACCCACACACACACACGCACGCACGCACTTGACCTTCAGGAATGCCAGCTAGCTGGGGCCCTGGGGCTCTCGGGGTTGTCCATGTCTTGTTTCCTCTCACGGCCCCTGACGGGAAAACTGTATTGGAAAGGCGGGGAGGGCATACACACACACAAGAGAGCGAACGCCAAGACTGAGAACGACTTCAGACGTCTCATGCGTTGGCGGCGCACACACCGCGGGACGAATATGTAGTGTGCCTCTTCTCGCTTTCTCGGCACGCACCTATTCTTCATGGTACGACCGACCACGCTGCACTCCGCGAGTAATTCCCACTTGCAAAGTCAGTGTCACGAAGAAGAAAATAAGGATTGGGGAAAAAGATGGAGGGGGGGGCAGGGCGAGACGGACGACACACCACCACCCATTGGTAAGAGGTTTACCGGTAACCCAAGAGAGTTTGCGCTTTTCTCTGTGGCGTGAGCCAAAGCTTCTGCCCCCCTCTACAGCTTCTTCTTATTTTTTTGAGACAAACGAGACAAGTTCGGACACATACACACACCAGAACAAGGTTAAAGCCTGCCTCATGTCCTCGCCCTTTCGCGCCATGGTGGTTCGACCGAACGTTTGTGACTCGCCCTCACAGGCAACGACCCGGTGCTGGACAGATTCCTCTTGTTTCAACCGCCCAAGTCCGTGGGGGAGGGAGGGAGGGTTTGGAGGTTTGAGACTATGGGCTTAAATCGTCTCTTGGTATAGTCTAACAGGAATAACAAGAAGAAAATGAAGATAAGAATAAAGATTTCGCGTTTGTTGGAGAACAGGTAACGTCCACGCGGTCGTCAGCTTCTCTCTCTCTCTCTCTCTCTCTCTCTCTCTCTCTCACCATTGTTTCTCTCCTCCTCCCGTGAAACATGGCGTCTCTGGTAGCGATGCCACTACCCGGCAGAAACCAACCGATGCTGAGACATCAAGCTTCCAATGTTTAAAAAAATAGTTCGCCACAGTCAAAGTTGCATGCCTAAAAGTAAAATAAACCAAGAATACAAGCCACGCGCCGGGTGAGTTCCGGTGTCATGCTACGTCGAAGGCTGCGTGGAAACATGTTTCTGGTTCCTGCCCCCCCCTCCCCCCCCCTTAGCCTCAGATGTTTAAATATGTTTGTAACTCGACTATAAAAAAAACACTAAAAAACTGAAAGTCAAGGTTGAACTTGATCGGTTTCAGAGAGGCGTTGTGTGAACGAGACTCAGGAACGGCGCCAAGGATGTATCCTTGGTCGCGGAAGGGTTCATACGACAGTAATTTCGAGGCGGTGGTTGTATAGCACTGGCAAATATTCGTTGGGCGCCGATAGACAGAGAGTCAAAGAGTGAGAGAAAAAGAGAGAGCGAGAGAGAGGTTGTTCCAACCGCAGCCATGAGAGCAACATCGGATGGTTACAGGGTCCGTTGAACTCTTTATGGCGCGAGGCATGCCTGCCCTTATTCACGATGCCGATGAAGCGGCCGAGAGACCCGGCAGCAACACACACAGAATACAATGGCATGCTCGGTGTGGGCACGTATGTCCGCCTTGAAGCGACATTATTTGAATACATGGGCGGCCTGAGCCATTGTTTGCTTGCTTCGCGCATGGCTCCTGGGGCGTCTCGATAGCTTTGCAGCAGGCTGTGCTACCATGGCAAGACGGCCTGAGGTTTCGATGAGGCAGGGCAGCCAGACCTGAGAAATACGAGCTTGCAAGATGGTTGGAGCAGGAGAGCTGGCAGAAGACGATCCGGGACATGCCGCCCAACGGGACACAGCAGGCTGGATATGGGACCACCCCAGCAGCTCTTGCTCGTCCAGAGAAATCGGCAGTGGCCTTTCTTCCTTTCAGTGCTCTGCATCATGTTACGCGAAATTACAATTTCACTTGGGGAGCGTGCGAGCCCCGAGACGGCAGGAGAGACGATGGATGATGGAGAATCGAGATGGTGTTGTCGAGAGATGTACAACCGGTACAGTTTCTGGGCCAAGGTAGTCTGATGGTGTGTGTGGCCGGCCGTTGCCTTTCCGGTGCTTGGGTAAAGTGAGTGGGCGCTCGACACAATCAGTTGATGGTCGCGTGCAATCGAGTGACCTGTTTTCCCCTTGAGTGCCATGTCTCAGGCTGGGGGGGGGGGGGGGGGGGGGGGTTAACTGCGACTCGGTGACCACGCACACACGTTGCAATGTCGTTGGTTAGACGCCCAGTTAAAGGAGGGTTCTTCCAGGAGCGCCTCGTGGCGGGATGGCGCAGCCTTGCGGTCTACGCATGTACTGGCAGAACAGGGACTGTGATGGGCCAAATTAGTACATGATAGTCAGTCAGGAGGCGCATGTAGGGAGCAATGGCGGGCGTCGACTGACTGTGCCTCGTGGTGCCTGGCTGGGTACCTTGGCTTCCCAATTCTCGCGGCTCGATACAGCCGGTAACGGTGTTTGCTTTCCTCAGCTTGCCGGGATGGCGCAAATGCATGCGTTTTGTGAAAAACCTAGCATATCGTCGTCCACTCCCTCCGATGCCGTTGGTGGTGTGCAGTGGACTTTGCGTGACGCCCCGGTTTCATACCTTGACATAGATGGTAGGTGTGCGCGCGTGTGTGTGCCGCGGACGGGCAGGCCAGCCGGGCGGTAGGTGTGAAGATGACATTCATCAACTGGTCCTCTGGGCAACATGCGAGAACTGAGCACGAGTGATTTGGAGGCGGCCTTGGGAAGGAGACGAAAGCTCTTGTGCTGAGCCAAAGCTGGCGTATCTATATTGGTATGGCGACCCGATCACGTATCACGTATCAGGTGTATGTATGTATGTAGGCGAGGTCGCCGCCAGGCGGTTGGATTATGAGACGACGACGACGACGACGACGACGATGACGACGAGGATAAGCGTCAGTGGCTTTGCAGCACGGGCCACATGAACAAGTCGCGTGTAGGTAAGGCAAAGCAACGATGCGCCTGGCACAACTGGGCGGCCGCCGGATGTGGTCCGGGACGGTTTTGTGCAGTCCCCCCCGGGTTAATTGCAGCGCGGGATTGAGCATCGGATCATGGGAGTGGGTCCAGATTGGTCTCGCTTGAGGGGAAGGTCGCATCTGAGGTACCTGCCGCCTCTAGATGTCTAGATAGTGTGGGTGGTAGTATCCGTATACCTAGATAAATGGGAAGGAGGGAAGGAGCGTAAGCGAAGGGACGCAGGTACAGTGCCGGCACTGTCCTCTCGGCTGGCAGGGACGCGGGCAAACCTCATCAAGGAAACAGCTGGAGGAGGACTGGGCAATGGAAAGGGCGTTTTCTGATTGGCAAGGAATGAGTGGGGCCCAGACAGGATCAGGGGAGGAGATGACAGATGGGGCCGGGTGGGGTGGAGGAAGGCGCAACATCGGACACAAGATCATGGGTCGCGAATTAGGCCCGGCAGGGTCAAGGGCGCTTGTAGTGAGGTGAATGAGCCAGCCAGAGGGCGCCACCAGCCCGTCGCTTTCGTCCCTGTTTGAGTCTGGCACCGGGCGAGACGATGGGTGTGGGTTCCTGTGGCGCGCAATCGTTACAATCAACCGCTCCCTCCATGGGTATGGACCGTATGGTAGTGTATTGTAGTAATCGTACTATGTATGTATGGGTGATGGGTGGTCTCAAGACGGGAGGTCGTGCTCGTAGTGGACTGGCGCAATCGTACGCGGCCGGTTAAAATTCTAGTTTTGGAGTTGAAGGAGGAGGCCCGGACGCTCAGACCGCCGGGTGAGCGACGTTTGTACTGTACACGCATCCGTCTGAGTCGTGCTCTGGATATTCACCTATAGGTAGGTATACCTATACAAGAGATGAGGGGAGGATAAAGAGGGACAGAGAAAGAGAGAGAGAGAGAGAGAGCCCTAAACTTGAACAGAATTCGAGAAGGAGCTTGGTTTCCAACAGGCATACTCGGCAAGTAAAAGGACGATGATTCCATTTGGGTAGGTCGTACAGTAGTAACAGCAAGAAAAAGAGAGAGAAAAAAAAAAGAAAAGAGAAAAAAAAAACCAGAACCTCGCGACAAGCCCCCCCCCCCTCCCCCCCCCCCGGGATTTTGCAGGCTCCCAGGTCCATGGCCAGCAAACCTTGTGGATGCCTTGGGCTGGCGGCGGGGAGAGACGGTAGCTTGGTACACTTACTAGGTATTACTACAGGTATACCTAGTGCTACTCCGTACTTTATCCGTACCCTACCCGGACTTAGGCTGCGGATACGGGACTGCCTCAGTGCCCATGCCCGAGGAGCACCCACCGTGGACGATGCAGGGCGCTCTGCTCCTCGTCCGTCTCCGACTCGAATTGTGGCTCAAACATCAACAGCACGCATCGTGTCGCGCATCCGCCTCGCCAATGGGAGACGACGCCTTGGGATGGCAGTTACCCGATGTTATGGATTGCATAATCAATCAAGCCCAGCCGACCCGGGCAGGACATGGCCCAGGCGTGTCTGCCGTCTCTCGCGCTCTTTCTCTCTTTGACCACTCGCCTCATCTCACTCGACTCCCGAATCCACGGAACGACTGGACACGGTGGATGAACAAAGCGCGGCCCCTTCCCACTTGGGGAGGGAAAAAAAAAAAGAAACAAGGATCCATGTCTATGGCACTGGGAGTGGCGAAGCAATTTAGCCCCACACAACACGATCTAGCCCTTTTTGGCCTTCGGTCGGTCTCCCTGGAGCAACAACTCATTCATTCCCTTCACTCTTTCTGCCTCCACTGCCTACCTGTACGTGTCGGTAGGCATGTCGGGGTAGGGGATGGATGTCTCGCTCTCTCTCTCTCTCTCTCTCACACACACACACAAGACAAGAGAATGCCTCGCTTCAATTTACTGGCCCGGGAGTTGTCTGTTTGTAGGCAGTACTGTCGTGTACTGCACTGCACTGTGTACGTGGTGCAACCACGCAACCCGATGACTTCCTGCGTACCGAAAACGCGGTAAGTTCATGCCCTTACTTACCTTAGCAAACACCCGACACCGTGGACGTTGGGAGCGCCGACCACTCGACTAGCGGCCGCTCTCAAATGCATTGCCATTCCCCTTCAAAGCGCCGCCCCGGTCGAAACTCGACAAAGACGGGACGAATCCGTCATCTTGGCTTGGCAACTCAAAAATGTCAAGACATTCGGTCCCGACGAACCCACTTCGTGCCCGCCTTTGCTCGTTACTCCCCCCCTTCAGTGTCTGCTGCTGCAGACACGCGTGTAACTAAAACTCTGTACGGAGTAGTGATGATGACTTGATGGAGCAGCAGAAAGGCGTACGTGCAGATTAATTACCATGACCATGACCATGACCCTGGCCTTTGCCTTTCAGCTCCCCAAAGTAGACAAACCCCAACACGGACGCTGGCGGCTCGCGCTTTCAGCTAGCCCAGCAGTTATTGCCTCGGCCGGTCGGCTTCTGGGTGCCAAGCGCAAGCCTTGGCACCGGTTGTGCACTGCAGCCTGCGCGCCGCATTCAATGACACAGTACTCTTATACGTAGTATGTGTGTGTGTGTATCCGTACACTACCTACTCCGTAATGCCCTCGCGCCTTGGTCTCCATCTCATTCGGGGACCCGGACATGGGCAAGATCAGCTCCTCCACCCATCACCCTTTGCTTTTTCCGGCGTCTGTTCTGTTTCGTTCTGCTCTCGACAGTGCTCCGTAGATGGCTAGCCCACCGTATCTGACACGGTGTATATCTATGGTTCGATCTGCCACTTTGCCCAAATTACCCATCCCCCACAGTCCACGGTCCACGGTCCACGGTCCACAGTCCGCAGTCCGCAGTCCCCGTGAGCCATGACCCTGACCATTATGGATTGGACGTCTCGTCCGCCAATACCAATAAAAATAAATCTCCTCGGCGGGGGCCCCTAAGGGACTCGGTAGATGCTGATCACTCGGAAGTGCCCTTGATTAGCGCTTCAAACACTGGATGCCGACGGCTCCTTTCCACCCCTCTGTACGGAGTATGTATGTATGTACGACGGTACCAGGCCGAAGTTAATTACCCCTGTTAGGTAACTAATGCTCACCCCCCTACTACAGGACTTCACTTTTGGCGAATATTCACCCTCTATTATGATATCAGCTGTGGGGGGTAACATCATAGGGGTAATTAACTTGGCCCTGCCACCCTGTATGTATGTATGCTTATTTCGAGTCTTTCCACCAAGTCCCTCCCAGTCAGGATGGCCTGGCCTGCGCAGCAACACCACGAAACACGCTCTCAGGAATAACGCAAGTGGGAAACGGCATTTCTGCAAAGACCTTTCGGCTTATTGTGGGGTCACGATGGGTTGTGTGTCCTTGGCCGCAAATCCCGTTCATGCCCATCTCGGACATTACAGCCCATCCACCCACCAGTATCCGTATAGTACGGATACTCCGTACGGATACATAGTATATACATACTAAGTAGTGTACGCAGTAGTTTACATACATACATGCACACCCGCCAGGCCGGGTTGTCGCTGTTGCCGGTTGAGGGTTTCCATCACCTTTTCTTGCAAAATGAAGAAACCAAAAAATAAAGATAAAAACAAAACCCCCAGCCAATGCGCCAAGACCAGGAATGGTTGCTCGGGTGCTACGGCGGTTTTCTGGGGCCGACGAAAGAGAGTTTACAAAAACTTTGGCCGACCCAAAGCTCAATTTGAAGCACGCAGCAAGACATGACGTGCGGTGCTGCTGCTGCTGCTGCTGCTGCTGGGGTTTGGCCATTCCCGGGGGAGGGACAGCGTTGGATGGGACGAAAAAAACCAAAAAAAAACCTCTGTGGAGCCCACGAGCTACGATGTATTATCCGAATTCAGAATCGTCAGTGCTGGCCGGGAACGAAGCAAATGACGACCGGCCTATGCCCTAGGGGGGTTCAACACTTTTACGAAACGCCCGCTTCAACCACCATCGTTCGACCTGTCCCACTCAGCCGGGATGGGGCCAGGGAGGGGGGCAGATATAGGTATGCGCTCCAACGGTGGGCCTTCGGGCATATGCCAAAGACAATCGTCTGATTTGAGGTCTGTTATATCCGTGCAGGCAAGCTGCTGGCTCTGTCATATGTGTGCGCGCAGCGCGAGTGAGAGACGGGCGGCGAGGGCTTGAGATGCGGTGAAATGAGAGAGACCTGGGGTTACCTCATGCGATGCACCTGGATCGCGTCGGATATCTAAGCCTCTCATCAGTGTGCTGGCCGAGCGCGTAACACAACGGCACGACACAGCTTCCTGGGAGGGGGGTTGAGCTCGGCCAGCGACTTGACAGACGGGACGATATCGTGCGATGGCAGAGAAGACTGGCAAGTCCGGGGTAGTCGGTCACTTTTTTCCTTCTTCTTTTTTTTACACTTACCGTCTGCATTACATGGAGGGGGGAAAGCGACAAAAACGCTCGCACACGTCTCGTCTTTCTCGCCTTGGTGCACCAAGCATTGGTGGCCGGGCTGTGTACGTAGTATGTGTGTTTTCAAGGGCGGCGGCTGCTGCTGCTGCTGCTGCTGCTGCTGCGTCGATGGAAGCGATGCTGTCCTGTCAGTCTGTCTGTCTGTCTGTCAGTCTGTTAGCCTGTCAGTCGAGGCCACTGCAAGACAAGTCTCGCGTACGTAGAATGTCTCACCATGACGGGCGTATCTTTGCGGCACCGGTGGGCACACCGTGGTCGGTCTGCGCGACATGGAAAGGGCCATTCATGCTCGACCAACCAGTATCACCACGGCGAATTTCATCGTGCCAGACCAGTAGAGGCGAGCAAGCGGGCAAGCAAGCAAGCAAACAAGCGAGCCAAGGCAATCAATCACATGGGGGGAGCCTCGTTAGCATGGAAAGAGACGGCTACCCCTCTCTCTCTCTCTCTCTCTCTCTCTCTCTTTCCCTCTCTCGCGCGCACTGTACTTGCGACCCAAGTGACAGGGCCCCTCGATGCATACTGAGCGGCTCCCATTGGTCGCATCTGGGCACGAACCAGGGAAGGCCCGCGTTGCGACAGGCATGGGTGTACGGCAACAACGACTGGGACGGACCATGGTTCAGGATTGGCTTGTTCAGCCCCCCCGGTGGATACCAGCCAGCCCATGGAGGGGGATAAAGGTGACAAATGACAGACCCGGAGACCATTGCTGGGTACATGGCGCCGCGAGAGCGACGACACAATGGGCCGAGAAGGCTGCGTGGCTGCATCGAAGTCGTGCGCCGTCCTGCGAGTTCGACGGCACACCTGCACCGCACCGCACCTGCACCCCAGCGACTGAAAGCCGCAATGGAAACAGCGGCCTTACAGTAGGCTGCAGATGCATCATTGAATTGGGTGGGCGGGTTTGGCGGGTTTAGGCCAGGCTCGGGGGGTATGGTAGGTATAGCTGAGAGAAAGGAAAGAGGAAGAATACTCACTCGATTTTTCTTCTTCTTCTTCTTCTTCTTCTTCTTCTTCTTCTTCGTCTTCTTATTTTTTTCTTCTTCTTATTTTTTCTTCAGACCAGACCTGTCAGATTGTTCGGGGTGAGCATGTTTGGAAAAGGCATAAGAGTCGGTTCTATTGACTGGACCCGACCGAATGGGATGTCTTTTACAGCCATGAAAACAATGGCGTGCTCTCTTTCTCTCTCTCTCTCTCTCTCTCTTCGCACAGTCGCAATCACAGTGCCGTGGAACCCGAGACTCCGGCTCGTTATGCGTCCTTTGGGCTGGCACTGCACTGACCGTTTTCCCACTTGACACTGGAAGAAAACAAGAAAAAAAAAAGAAGAAAAAAAGGGCCTGCCACGGGGGCGGTCCTAGAACTCTAATGCTGCGCACGCTGCCTCGAACCGCCACGCTGGGAAAGATGATGAGTGATGATCACTGACGATCGCCCAAAGCGTTTGTCTACCTCTGCATCATAGATAAGCGTAGCAACCTTTTTCGAGGGAAATGTCCGTGATACCGTATCCCTCCGCTCCCAGTTTAGCGCTGCTTAAAAGCAGACGAAAGGTTACCAGCCAGCCATTGCCCTGCGAAGCATGCGAAGCAGAGAAAGTAGGTATACCGGTAAATGGGCACCCGACGCACCGTCACCCCAATCTCTCACTCTTCCAGCCAACAGGATGCTGACTAACCCAATCCGCGCAGATCGTCCCCCTTCTCCCCCCAGCACAAACATCCTCGGGTTCGACACGCCAGCAAAAGAACCCAAGCCAGCGCTTCGCTAGCATCTTGCTTGGTGTGTAGTAGCGTCTTCGCTCTCCCCCCCATGTGCGGGTGACGAAGTGCGCGACGTCTAAAGACTAGATCTGAATCTAGCGTCCGCTGCCCTACAGAGGTAGGTGCTGAGGTACTTGTCCAATGTCTTGGTTGATCCTCTCGCTCGCGCACTGGGTACAAGACGAGAAGCCCAGGAATAGACGCCCGTCGCAGGTATCCATCCATATTACTACATGGTATGTACGGATAGTTGTCGTTTCTCAGCTACCTACGGAGTATGCGGATACTTGCCTACCTTATCCGTACCTGCCTGACAGTGCCGCAGCATCACCCCCCTCCCCCCTGTTTGAACTGCGTGCTGTCTTGCCCCCGTACGCCATCGTGGGAAGTCAGCCCAATCTAGCTTCGCAACAGCGCCGTCAGCACCATCGGCACCTCCCCGCCCGACCAAGGTTTTCCAAAGAGGTGCACCATTCGCATAAAGGTTTAGCCAAGGGCCGTACAGAATGAATCAAGCTCTCGTGAACCCGGGACAGGACCGGAGGAAAAGGGGGGTGTCGTGCTAATTACGGATACGCATGGTCCCAGTGTGCCTTCAATGAAGAGGGACTGGAGGACTGAGCACCATACCGAGGTAGTATCCGTAACCCAGGTGCCCTACCTACCCTACCCTACCCTACCTAACCTTACTACTACATTAGGTACCTTACTTACCTGGGTAGATGGCGGGTACGGTACGGGCTGTTCTGAGTTTGGTCTCGGAGCGGCCACCTTTTGTCGCCTTATCCCTACTCCTCCTACCTACTCCGTACACTACACCACACCACCTACCTACCCAAACACAGCAAGCATACATACCTAGTTGGTACCAGTTATCGCCGAGTCAACTGGGGCCCCAGTCCAAGGCGTTGGGTCCCTCTCCCACCCAGACCCACACCAACACCCAGTGCCAACTTACGGGACGACATGTGCACCCGGGGGTGTGTCTTCCAGTTCTTTGCTCCCTTCTCCACCGTCGTCCGCCCCCCTTGGCAGCGCCAAAATCCCCCCAGTTCAAAGTCGTAGGCCGCCCTGCCTGCTATTTAGTCCCCTGTTTGTGCTACTGGGCACCCCCCCCCCCCCCTCCCCCAAGCAAGTCTACCTCCGTGTGACACACTGTCTGGTCCACCTCGTGCCAGGTCTACTAGTACTACTACAGTAGGTATGTAGTAGACAGGTAAGTGTGTGTTAGGTGGTGTATTCTTACATACCCTCCCTCCACCCCCCCCCCCCCGTCCAGCCAAGTTCCCAGCCATCAGAACCTCTGACGCCTCCAAAGCCAATTGCGTCCCTTCGCTTCCCACTCTTTTCTATCCACCCTGTCCCACTCTTCTCACATCGCTCTCCTTCATCAAACCCCCATTCCCACCCGCCGCTCTCTTCCCCTTCCTTCTGTTCACCAACCGCACTAAGTCGTCCGCGATACTTCGACAACCTCAACAGTCGCAGTCGCCGTTGTCGACATCGCCCTCTCCCCGCCCCGGCTCTCTACAGCCCCCCGACTCTCGACCCGGTACGAAGCGAAAGGGCTTGCTATTTCCAAGGACGGCCACCGTTGAATTCATTCTGCTTTTGCGTGTTTGGTAAGTCGGTCACTACTGGTGGAGACAGCCTCGCGCCCTACGTTCCGCTCTGTTGGGGCCAGCATTCTACCTGCCGGATTCTCCCTGAATCCAGGAGGGGGAGGGGGAGGGGAGGGGGAAACGAATGAGCGCAGGCGTCGTTTTGGCCTGCATCACGCATGAGCCACTGGACCGGCCACTCGGTGTCTAACGCTCGACCAGACTGGTGCACGGCTGTCGATCGACCTCAATCCGATCTTGCGAGGTAGATCCGCATCGATTACCACCAACAACACCACCCGATAACCCTACAACCAACCCTATCATTCACCATTCACAATGACGCCCATAGTCGAGCACCGTCCCCCGGTGGACACCATCGGAGAGTCCGAGACCTTCACCGAAAGGCCGACGAGGAATGGCAAGAGAATGTTCTACGAGCTGAAGGTCTTGCAACAGCCTGAGCGTGCGCGTGCTTGTGGTTCCGGCCAAAAGTGTAAGATATACATCTCAATGTCTCTGCTGTCTTGTCTGAACCGCCTTCTGACATTTCATGATACACAGCTGCCGCTGACCGTCGTCCTGTCGACCCCCCTCCCGTCGTGCAGCTGCACGTTTACGAGGGCCCTACCAGAGAGGAAGCCCGCGATGTCACCTTCATTTACAGGGCAAACTTCTTCCTCTACGCCGAGCTCTGCCCTGCTCGCCCCATGGCCCATGGACGCGTCAACACCCCGGCCGCCACCTCGGCTCCCGTCTTGACCGGCATGCCCGTCTCCGGAATGGCCTATCTCGACCGACCTAGCGAGGCCGGCTACTTCCTCTTCCCCGACTTGTCAGTTCGCCACGAGGGACGCTACGTCCTGGCCTTCCACCTTTACGAGGACATCAAGCAGGAGGAGGATCGCGACCCGGACGGTGATGCCGCCGACGAGGCCCTCAACCCGGCCTTCATGTACAGACTGGCAGTCAAGTCGGTTCCTTTCAACGTTTTCAGCGCCAAGAAGTTCCCTGGCCTCACGGAGAGCACGAGCCTAAGCAAGACCATCTCGGAGCAGGGATGCCGTGTGAGAATCCGCCGCGACGTACGTATGAGGAGACGTGACGGCAAGCCGGCCGGAAACGATTTCGAGAACAACCCGGAGAACGAGTACAGGAATAGCAGGAGAACGCAGACGCCCGAGATCCGCAGCAACGCCGACCAATTCCGAGCTCGATCGACGAGCAACAGCAGCGAACACCGCGCCGCATACCCGCCTGCCCCCGAACGGAGGCCTTCCGCCGTCGAGTCGTCGTTCCAGGCGCCGCCGCCGCCGCCTCCACCGCCGCCCATGGCATACGGCCCGGCACCGCCGTCGACGAATGTTCACCTGCGATTCGGGTCCGACACGTCGTCCAGCGCGCCCTACCCCCCTCACCAGTACCCTCATCCTTCGGCGCAGCCACTGCCCATT
Organism: Colletotrichum graminicola M1.001; assembly: GCF_000149035.1. Lineage (NCBI taxonomy): Eukaryota > Fungi > Ascomycota > Sordariomycetes > Glomerellales > Glomerellaceae > Colletotrichum > Colletotrichum graminicola. Next base: position 358,388 of record NW_007361034.1, on the reverse strand, counting down.
TCGCCCACGGCCACTTCCTACCAGTCCAACCAGCCGTCGCCGTACCACTCCACCTCCACGTACGGCTACAGCCGGCCCAGCTCTCAATACGCCACGAGCAACCCGCCGCCGACGCCCCGTGATGTGTACGACAGACGCCCTTCCGCCATGATGGTGCCGCCGTCTCCCTCCGTCTACGGCTCGGCGCCCGGCGCCAAAGACATGGACATGACCAGACGCGAGTCCGAGTACAGGAGAGATTCACTGCCTCCCAGACAGTTGGCTCCCGTGTCGGACGCTCCCCCTCAGATGGGCACCAAGCTGCCACCTATGCTTCCTTCTATCGAGAGGCTCACGGGACCTTCCCATTTGGCCGGCCGCACGGATTACATCGAGGCCGCACCTCCCTCGATGTACAACCCGGTGCCCGAGATTGCTCGTGCCGGCGCCAAGCGTGGGTACGGGGAGACCTTCTCTGAGGACACGCGTTCCCTGTACGACAGACAACGCCCGCAGGAGCCTCACCACAGCACCTACAACCCCTACCATCCGACCGAGATGCAATACAAGCGTGCCGATGGGTCGCAAAAGCTCAGGCAAAACAACTCGTTTGTGCCTTGAGCCAGGCGGGGGGACGTGCGGTACGGTACGTGTGTGCTTCAACGGCGTTTCGGCAGCTTTTCTTGTGTCTGTAGGAATGGATATATCCGGCATCAGGGCGTTCTTGGTTGGGACAGGCATCCAGGTGTGTTTGGATGGGCGCGGGCGGGGGGGGGGGGGCAGCAATTCATCAAACTGTATAAACCACTGGGGGGAGCCATTCGCGGCGTGCTTTGGCCGCTTTTCCTATGTCATGCTTACTACTACGCGCAACAACCTCTCAACAACACTCTCTATGATCATGACGGCTGTTTGTCTAGCCACGAGCGATCAGAACATTTTCCTTGCTATCCTGTTTCATTCTCAGCAAAAAGGCCTTGGGCTGATGGGCCCTCCCTCGGCTTGATTCAAATCGGGGGTTGAAACCCGATCAATGGTGGTGGTGTGAGAAGATGGGCATAACAGATGTGTCTTGAGGTTGCCCGGTTGTCGTGTGCTGTTATGCGTGTTCTTGGGTATACGGATATCGCGTACGATGGCAGTGGTTTGGGAGGGGGGGCGGTTTCTTTTTCTTTTTCTTTTTGCCCATTGGGCCTTGAGGGCCGGGGTAATAACATTTTGGGTACTTTTTTTTTCTTTTTTTTTTCTTCATTTTCATTTCTATTTTGCATAGGAAAATGGAAAAGGTTTCAACAGTTGAGTACCATCTGTGTGAATTGCTGGCGAGGATTGTCGCGTGAACAAGCAGCGTGGTGAGTGACGATGAGTGAAATGAGAGCGCCGATAGTGAGAGTGACTGTGAGAGTGACTGTGAGAGAAAAGAGAGAGAGAGATAGTGTGTGTGTGTGTTAGTCAGTGTAGCAAAATGTGCAAGGGGCCACATGGCCAAAGCTCAAGACGGGTTTTTTTAAGGTGAGAACGGCGGGTGAGGGCAATACGCCAAGTGGAGCGTGAGAGGGTCGCGTCCAAGGGACGAACAAATGTGGGCGGCCGGACCTGTTTTGTTTGCCCGAGCAACGCAACGAGCAACAAAGGGCCATTTCCCCGGTTTGTCCCTGTGATCCGGGGGAGCGAGCAAAGCTTGCAGGCAAGCAAGTAGGTAAACAGGCTAGTTACAAGAGTAGTGAGACAGCAATAACAGGCTACTGGACAACAGCAAGGGGGAGGAGAGGGAGGCAATAGAAAAACATTACCCGTTGTACTGCGTAGCTGGCTGGCTGTCAATAGCGGGGACTCGACATGCGCGCCCGGCCCCTGTCAACACACCCGGTCTTGATCGTTGCCCTTCCAATCCCTCTACTCCGTAGTCATACAAGATCAACACGCCCAACCACGCGACGGCTGCCACCACGCACCTCACCTTACACACACATACATTCCGTCCGACTGCTCCCTCTCAATACCTCCGCACATCCCCGTCTATCCCCTCCTTCTCACCCCACTCACTCTACAGTCTTCCTTTCCCTCCTCTCATCGCCGTAGGTATTTATTTCATTATAACTACATCCTTTTCCAATATCTGCTGCAGCAGCCGTGCAAGGGAACAAGACCGCGACGACAGAGAGACCACAACAAGCGTGTACATGAGCATGTGGCATGTGTAACGCTGGAAAGTAAACAAACACCTTTCTCGGCCGTAACAGCAGCAGCAGCAGCAGCACATCGGCGTCGCAACCTCCTCCTTCTCTCTCGCCCTCTTATTCATCAAGCTCGGACGACACATTGCACCTCTCTACCGACTCGAAAGCGAGGGCGAAACGGTCGCTGAACCTTTCAGTTGACAAGCCGCAAACACCACCCATCCTCGTCATCACCACGCAGGTAAACCTCTCTCAAAACATCGACGCAGAGCATCACGACGTCAGCGACAATGGGTATGGGTGGCTCGTCAGCGCCGGGTCCGCTGACCTCCCACCCGATCACGGGCCCGTCGCCAAACATGTCAACGGCTTACAAAGCCCAGCGGCCCTCAGCGAAGCGCGCCAACTCGATACAGCGCGCCAACTCCCGCTTCGTCGAGGGGTCCATGAACGACCGTACCTCGGCCGCGCCGCCCATTGATTTCCTCGGCCCCGAAGACTCCACCGAGATTGCGCGCCGCTTCCACATGGACTTCTACGTCGAGGCCCCCGACGCCGGAGTCTTCTCGCCCGAGAGGCTTCAACGCCAGCAGTACCACCAGCCGCTGCATCAGCACTCCCAGCCGCTCCTGCACCAACCGACCGTCACCTACGGCCACGTCAAGAGACCCTCGAGCTCCTCCGGCAGCCAGGGCAGCAAGAAGGGTTTCTGGGGCGGCCTGCGCGAGAAGCTGAGCTTCGTCAGGGACAAGGGGGCTAGGCGTCCTCTCAGCCTCGACAGCAAGCTTCTCGCCCAAGAAGGCGGCAGCGACAACGAAGTCGGTGTCGGTGCCGGTGCGCCGCCGGTCATGGCTCCGGCTGGCGGCGGCGGCGGCGGCGTCGCGGGCATGCCCAGCAGAGAGGAGATCATGGCCAGCTACCAGCAGCTGATGAAGGACGGCTTCTTCGATGCGCATGCCATCCGCTCCACCCGCCAGCCGCCCCCATCCTCGCTCAACTCGTCAACCACCATGTATTCGATCAAGCCGCCTGTGGATAAAAAGTCGTTCGCCGAGCGCGTCTCGGGCCAATGGCCTCCTCCGCTGACGGAAGAGGTCGACCCGCTGCCCGAGTCCCGCGACGGAAACAGGAAGCGCGGATTCCCCCCGGGAGAGTACTCCCTTGCCGCCAAGAAGCTGCGCAAATCGACCTCGCGCGTGTCCGTGGACCCGTCCACCCCTGACCTGCAGAAGCGACGGTCCCACGCGCAGCCTGCCTCGTCGGATTCCATGCCTCCCCCGCCGCCGCCCAACTACCTGCCACCTCCCCGGCCTCCTCGCGCCGTCGGCGGCGGCACCGTCTTTGTGCGCCGGTCGTTTAGCAACCCGACGGGAGCGAACAACAGGCCGGCCAAGCACGCGCAATCGTCCTCCCTCGGCCCCGTCCTCATGGATACCGACCTCGAGGTCCCGAACCCGCTGTACGCGGCTAGCACCCGCAGCAGCATCGACTCCGACGGCTCCCGCCGCCCCTTTGCCGAGACCGCCCGCGCGTGGACCTCGCGCACTGCTCGCAAGGCGGCCGAGCCGCTAGGTCTGAGGCCCAACTCGAACCACGGCACGGCTATGCAGTGCGGACCCGATCACTTTAAGAGCCGCGGGTTTGGCTGCGAGGGAGAGAACCACATCGCCGTGCAAGAGCGCGAGTTGCCCAGCCGATGGAGGGGCATGCGTTTCACATAGGGGAAAGTTGTCTGCTAGACGACCGCATACATGTTCCCATGGGTTTTTGCCAAGCTTGGTAAGGCTACAGTGGAAGGGAGGGGGTGTTGAAACCCAGCACACCGACTTCCAGGACGAACGAAGCTCACGACTTTTGACGACTTGTAACGACCTTTTTTGTTCTTTTTTTTTTTTTTCTTCTTTTTCTTTTCACGAAATCTGCATCGACCGCGCGGTACGAGTTTGTTGTCTTTCCTAACGACGGGTCCGGTATCATGGAAACCCCACCAAAGCTCGGTTGCCCCGGCAACGAACCGCCACTCACGGCACCAATCGACTTTTAGTGTTCCACGCACAAAGCGAAAACAAAGGACGCGAGTGAGGGAATGATGGACGGACTCGGGCGGGGGGACCCCCAATCTATTGTGTGGAAACAGAAAAAAAAAACCAAAGAAAGGGGGAAATGGTGTGGGCGTTATGAGGGAACGGCCGGGGAGGTTCTTGCTCGACGGTGGGCGGGGGGGCCTTTGCTTTCCCTGATGATTTCGCGATTTCCTGTCGTTGAGGAAAGTCTGTTGTTCTTTTTTTGCATTTCTCCTTCTCTTCTCTCTCCATGGACGTATGTAGCCGACACCTGCGGTCCTCTCCCCCGTTCGTCTACCTCTTCTTTACAGAGACACACGGGCGGGATGAGGGGACACACCGGGGTGTTCTTTTTTTGTTCGTTCCTGTCATTTGCGCTGCCAGTTGTCGTCGCCGCCCTCGAAGAGGGGGGCCTTACGCAGTATATAGATGGCCTGGATGTGTTGATATGGGATGGGTTGGACTGAAACTGCCTTGGCCCGCTTGTTGGAGTTGTCATGCTCACAAAAGGCCCACGTTACGGCACCGGCGGTGGGTTCTCTGGGGGAGGAGAAGTGTAGTCGAGAATCGACGGGGCCATACAAGATAGGGGTAGGGGATAGGATGTGTTGTCGGTTCGGGGGGGAGAGGAGACTCTCCTTCCGACGTGACGCCACGCGATGCGGATGAATCGAAACCTGGCCCTGTCGAACGTGGCTCTTGTTCATTCCTCTTTTCTCTGTGTGTGTGTGTTTGTGTGATTGGGTGCGTGTGTGGTGTGGCTTTACTTGTAGACGTCCGAGGCAAGGCAAGGCAACGTTTCGACTTTTCGTGTTCCACAGGGGTTTGTTCAGGTCGTTGAGGCTCGGTGATGGCCCCGGTGGAAGAGAGACGAGGGGATTTCGTCCATCAGAGGCCGGGTTCTTTTGGGTGGTCTTCCCCGACCCCTGAATCAACACTCCCCCTCACACTCTTTCTTCTCGGGTCAGAAACGACTGCTGAGTGCTGTTTCTGGCAACCGAAGACGGCGGTCTCCGAACGGTCTGTCTCTCCCTCCGGAAAGGAAAAGAAATGCCACCGAGAAGCTCCGGCAATGTTATAAGGTGCACCGCAGCCACCCCCCACCGCAACCACAACTATGAAATCGGCAGCCGTTCTCGACAGCCGCGGCACCGCCGACCGAGAAATACCAGAGATGGCATGCTGAAGAGAACGAGCGACGTCGTGGTCCCGCACCCGTAAACGGGCCACTCAGCGATGGGCTCGAAACCATGGAGCCGACCGTTTCGTCGCGTTGGTCAGCGATGCCGGACCCCGTCACGTCGGGTACAAGCTCGAGCTCCATGTCGCGACGAAACTCGCAATATCAGCTACCACCGACGACGGCCCTGCATCCTTCATTGGTGTCGGCGTCGGGACACCCGGCCACTGACGACCCAATGGACTTGGGCAGGTCCAGGAGAACGGGTGCGGTTGTTGATATCGCCAGTAACGGTTCATCCGTACTCGATATCGACCTATTCACTTCCGTCAACGACGGCACAGGCTCTGATATGGCCTTCGATTGGACAAATCAACCGCGTTCGGCACTCGAACCCCTGGACAACCTCCTCCTCCCCTGCCTTTCACCCCGCTCATTACCTCACAGCGACTTAGAAGAAGACATATCCCCCGCAGAGCTGAGTGCGCTGCACAATCACTATTTCGAGTCCATCTACTTCTCCTTCCCCTTCTTGAACAGAGATCGGTTCTTGGCAGAGTCCGCGGCCGGCGGCGGCGGCAGCAGTAGCAGCAGCAGCCCTGCAGTGTCCGCTCTGGTCTACGCCGTGGCCCTGGCCGGCTGCGCTCATTCTCCAAAGGGCCCCGGCAAACAGTCCACATGCTACAGTCTGGCACGCAACTACGCTGAGAAATGCGGACGAGACGGCTACCTGAACGACCTCAACTTCCTACAGGCCCTGCTGTTCATCGGCCGCTTCGAGGCCATGGACCGAAAGCTGGAGAGGAGCTGGCTGACGCTGGGACGAGCCGCCATGCTTTGCACGCTTCTGGAGCTGCCCCAGATGGACCAGAGGGGCGAGGGCGGCGGGATCCAAGACGGTGATGGGAGGCAAAGTGGCTCTCGCTTGTGCTTGCCGCCTACGGACGATTCCCGTCCTTTTGGAAGAGCGACGACGCACATTTTGGGGGCTGTATATATTGCAGAGTTACGTCAAAACACGTACAGGCTGGCAATGCCATCTCGGTGATGTCAAGGTGAATTTGATCCATCCATTCGTCACGCACTTGAAGGCAGGTCAGCTGACAAAATGCCCCCCCCCCCCCCCCAGAACTTCCGAATCAACCTGCCGTCCCCGGGCCTGCTGAGGTCCGATCTAGTACCGCGGGAAATGCCATTCCTGTCAAACATAAGCAGCGAGTCTGGGCACGAGATCTCGTCTTACGCCGGCTGCGTCCTGATGGTCGAGCTAGCCCTGCGCTGCTTCGACCACGGACAAGAGCGCGCCTCGGCCGGGTTCTGGGACGGGTACTGCGCTTTGGTCAAGACCACGGACGAGCTGTTCAGCCTGCTCAAGAGGCACCTCAACGCCACGCCCATCCGCGGAGACCCGGTCGCCTTCAGCATGTACCCTGAACCTGCGCGCCACCGAGATCTTCTCGCACGAGTCTGCCATCGCGCGGAGCGAAGAGCAGGGGCTGCCGCCGCTCATGACCGCCGAGAGCCAACGACGCGCCACGGCCGCGGCGTTCCTGATATCGAGCGCGGTGCGCCTCATCCTGCCGTCGCCGTGGAAGGCGCACAACAGCATCATCATGCTGCAGGCCATATTCATCGCGTGGCCTCTCACCATGGCCCTCAAGGCCTTGTACCGGGAACTCGTGCAAGGGGGGAACCGCGAGACCTTGAACGGCGTCGTGGCTTCGTCGAGGTTACTCCTCGCCTTCTTGGATCACATTGAGGAGTCGGGAGGGCACTGGCACCAGTGCGTGGCCCATGTCGAGGCGAAGCTCCAGGAATGGAATGAAAAGAACGGTTTCAACTCCTTGGCTGTGTAGGAGGCTTGTGATGCGTGTGAAAGCTCAACAGACGAACGGGAATGAATGCTTGCTTCGGATGCCTGCGCCGAGGAAGTTCCTATAGATGAGGTGGCAGTATCAAGACAAGGAGAGAGGTGTATACCTTTTTGGCTTTCATGGAGTGAATTTAGCGTTGCTAGGAAATTCTATGCGAGAGTAACGAAGAATAAGAACAGTATCTAGACCAAAACTGTGCGCTCTAGCCGTAACCCGCTGACTACGAAACTTCGTTGACGGAATGTAGAAGTTTTCTCGGCCTTCTGTTTCAACCGCATCATCCTTCAGACTGCTGGTAAAAAAGAACAGGAATACAGCGTCACGAGACGCGCCCGAAAGAGAGTAATCAAAGAAATATCAGCCGCCCTGGTACTGCTGCTGCTGCTGCTGCTGCTGCTGCTGCTGCTGCTCCAGGATGGCGACCTCGAACGAGTCCAGCAGCGCCTCTTCCTCGATGCCATACATGCCCATGCGCTTCAGAGAGTCTTCTATCTCGAGGTTCTGCGCCACGACGCCGACTCCCAGGACCATGGGAAGAACCACGGCGCACGCAGGTTTGCCTTGGGAGCGGCGCAGACGGGCCAGCGCGTCCGTGTAAGAGTTAGCTGCAGCGTAGTTAGCTTAGGCCGGCGTGCCGAGGACGCCTAACGCCAAACTCGTCATAAGGAAGAAGTCCAGCGGGAGGTCGGCAGTCGCTTCGTGTAGGTTCTTGCTGCCAAGGACTTTTAGCCGGATAGACGTCGTCCAGCTATCATAAGGCATGTTCTGGAACAGGCCGTCCTGCAAAAGAAAAAACTGTGTTAGCATGGAGTTTGAAGCAGCGACATTCAACGCGTGGACCAGAAAGAGGTACCTCGAGCAGGGCAGGAAGCACTCGTACTTCATATACGACTACATTCCGGTAGGTAACATCATTTTTGGTCATGCAGAAGGGCAACGCGTTGCCAGTAAACAAGGCAGCATCGCGCTCACAGCTACGGGAGCAGTACATTGACACGCTCATGAGGGATCTGGGCCTCAACCCCTTCCACAAGAGCAGTGTCTTTGAAGAGTGGTTTGTCAGGTACAAGCCAAGCGACTACCGTACCATTCTCGATGAATATCGCAGCATCCGACGTCATCAGTTGGAAACGCGGCCCCTAAATCGTCACGCCAAGGCATCAGGTCAGGGCACCGCGGAAGCAAACGGGCATTCGGCCTGGCCAAATTGAGCATCGCTGGGCTGAAGCTTGGGACAGGCCTAGGACATCAAGATGGAGATAGCGGCCTTGACATTGGAATATGCCGTAGCAGACAGAAAATCAGTAGATATTTCTATTATAGGACTGACAAGAACCATTCTCTAACATTCCTTGTCATCGATTGCTCTATATTGCTATCTCGATGTGTATAGCAGACTTCTTAAACAATAAGATATTGCACTTTTGGTCCAGATACTTTGATATGCGTCTGGATCAGCTGTTTGACTGCTGGATTCTTTTGTCCAGATCATCCACTGTCATTAGGTATATAGGTACTCTGTACCTTTGGTAACGGCCTAGGTAGGTAGGTACTGTAAGTACGTACCACGGACGCTTCTAGTCTGACCAATAAGATGACTTCCTCGGTGTAGAGCGGACTAGCGCCCGTAGTGGATACCCTGATTGACGAATGAAAGCTCTCCCTCGGCCGCGGAAGCCCCGTTCCTCGGCATGAGTGGCCTGTGCGTCACTGTTTTCCAGAGTGGGTCCCTTGGCCTCCGTCTCCGTCCCGTGCCCGCGCTCCGTCTCCTTCACCTTCCCGGGCTGCATTAATCTGAACACACCCTCTTTTTTTACCACACAGCATGCTGCACTCACCTTACTTCTACCAAATACTTCCTCACATCTCAGCCGACAGCCCATCACCGACATGGGTACACAACACCTCTTACTGGATTTTCCGAACATGAGCCTCGAAAACATGTCGCCGGGCCGGAACGGGCCCCACCCCGAGAAGCATGCGGACACTGCGAATTCCGACTCCCAGAGTCCCCCCGGGAGCGCAACGGCAGCAGCTGCGACTATCCCTCGGTCGAAAAGACTAGTGCTCGCAACATTCATGGCTGGAAGGTGAGCAAGCCCCTGGCCTCGATCTGGCATAGCATAGCGTTCGTTATGCTTAGGCCTGGGTATCTACCTATTGCTAACATGACCCGTTTTCTCCCCTTCAGTGGGCCGTCGCTTACGCCGCAATGCTCTCCAAAACCTTCCTCTTCTCACTCGATAACATCATCGTCGCCAACATCCAGCCGGCCATCATCAACGACTTTGGCCGTCTCGAGCTACTGTCGTGGATCGGCACCGGCTTCGCCCTCGGCACCATTTTCATCCTGCTTTGGGGCAAGGTATACGGCGTCTTCAACATCAAGTGGGTCTACATCTTCAACATCTTTCTGTTTGAGGTCCCCAATCAACTACTGACTCTGTGGGCCTTAGATCGGCGGCGCCTTTGCCGCAAGCAGTGCCACCTGGAGATGGGTAAATTTTTTTCTACTCTCCCTTTCAGTTCCTGCCATGCCACACAAGTGCTGACCAGCGGCGGTCAGGGATTCTACGTTAACCTCCCGGTGGGCGCTGCCTTTGCCCCGGCCTACTTCCTGTTATTCCCAAGCGTCGACCCCCATCCCACCAAGACCCTGGCCGAGAAGTTGCGCCTCATTGACTGGGTCAACTCAATCATCTTCATCGCTGGATCAGCCTGCCTGACCGTTGTTCTCACATTTGGCGGAGTCATCTACCCTTTCCGGTCCGCTACCGTCATCGCCTTGTGGATAGTCACGGGCGTCCTCTTGATCGCCTTCGTCGTCCTTCTCAAGCTGAACCCATTGGTCTCCAAGGAGAATCGCCTGTTACCCCTGCACTTCTTCAAGCAGCCGATCCTGATCAACATGCAGCTTCAGGTACTCCTGTCGTCGGGAATTGTCCTCGTAGGCTATCCCTCTCCCCGCCCTTTCGCACATGGAGCTAATCGTTGCAAGGCCATGACATACTACGTTCCGCTCTACTTTCAATTCATCAAGGTAGGTCAGTAAGGCTTCTTGGCTCTTCGGGAACTGATTTTTCAATCACTTAGGACGACGGGGCGCTCGACGCTGGAGTCCGCTTGCTTCCCCTGATCATGTTCATGGTCTTCGCCTCCATGGTCAACGGCTTCTTGATGCCGCGATACGGAATGATCCCCGTCTGGTACATTGGAGGCAGTTCACTTACGCTCATTGGCACTGCTCTCATGTGTAAGTCTTTTCATACATCCGATACGTCTACTATCATAGTCTCCTCGGAACCCTCAGAAGCACGAACAACACACCGGCCTTAACCACCATCCCACAGACACAGTAAATGACACTACGGCCAATGCCAACATCTACGGATACAACATTCTCGTAGGAGCCGGCACCGGATGTTACATCGTGGCCGGTTTCGCCATTGTGCAATCCCTGGTCCCTGTTCACGACATTGCAAATGCCGTCGGCGCCATGACCATCTGTACGTTCCCAAAACCCTTGGTCGTACGGAGAGAGCTGACACAGTTCATCACGCCCAGCCCAGGACCTCGGCATGGTTCTCTTCCTGGCCATCAGCGGAAGCCTCTTTCACAACATAGCCGTCCAGAAGGTCGGCGATGCCCTCCCGGCTTTCCCCCACGCCGAGATCGGCAACCTTATCGCAGGAACCAGCAGCAGCGCATTCCAGGAGTTGACGGACGCCGAGAAGGCCCTGGTGATCCCCGAGATTGCGAGCGCCATGACCAGTATCTGGGCGTTTTTCCTTGCGGCAGCCGCGCTGAGTGTGGTGTGCTCTGTGCCGCTCCTGGTAAGCAAACATGGCTTGACCTTTTCGCGTCCATGGCATTGTGACCCTAACCTACATGGCAGAAAGCCAAGTTGGGCGGTGGCAAGATTGCGCCAGTCGCCGCGGCGTAAGAAATGACGCAGATTACCGACATCTCTGGGAGGAAGCAAGATGCACCGGGTGAAAATGAATCACCGACGTTGATTTTCAGGCTTTGAGCCATCTGGTACAATCCTATACCGGGGGATTAGGAAGCGAGGGAACATCATCGCTGTTTCCGAGGCAGTCCCACGGGCTACATATCTTCAGATACCTGAATGCGAATCACTGTTCCGCGTAATGATTGCGGTCCAAACATAAGAGTGAGCTCTTTACGCGATCAATGTCGGTACGAGAAACCATAGAGACAAGTTTTCAAAGAGTCTATCATAAAACCGAATTCAGTCAGCCATATCAATTTTCAAACCATTCCCCCCCCCCCCCAGAAGAACAATACAAGTAGCTTTTCGAGTCCAAGTTCAACTGTTTAACATGATGCGCTCGCAGAGAAGTATTCAGACGGATGGAAATCCCAAGCCGATGCTAGAGTTGCATTTCACTCTCTTGGAGCGCACGTAACGATCGTTCTACTCTGCCATCCGGTACGTTTCGTTCTCTCCTCCCGCCAAATGCCACGCCTCCCTCTCAAACCCGCAAACGTGCTGCCTGGAGAAGGCAAGGTGGAACAGCCAAATCGCCGACCACAGGACCGTCAAGGCCCCGAGGACCTGGGGGAACACGGCCTCGAAGCCCCCGTTCCAATCGCCCCACGATATCATGAACCGGCGGCCGCCTTTCGCGTGCGCGTTCCGCTTCCCGCCGTCGTCGCCGCCGCCGCCGCCCCCCCTCTCTCGCGCCTCTCGCTCCTTCTCGGCGGCCAACGTGTCCTGTCAGGCTGCGGCGCTGCCCGCGACGGCGTTGGCGATTCTTCTCCAGCCGCTGCTCGTTTTCGCCCCGGCGTGGATGGGCCGCGGCGGAACTGGTCTGCATCACGGATGCATCGCGCTCTTCCGGGTGGCTCCGGTAGCCGTCTCGGCCTTCTATCTCGGTCTTTCGTCGGTTCTGCCTCGAACAAGCGCAGGCACGTCGCGGTCGTCGAAGAGACGAGTCGTCGCATCTCTCATTCTCGCCGGCACCGTCGCATCGGCCGTTCACTTCTATACTGCGGCCGGCGCGCGGCTTTCTCGAGACGGAGATACATCGCTGACGAGACTGTTTATTCCAACGAGCGGCTTCGCCGACCCCGTACACTCTCTGTCGCAGACGGACGGTCTGCCCGCCGAGTACGCCGCGCTGTTGGAGAATCTCCACTTGTTCTCGCAATGGGACTGGTTGAAGAGGGCAAAATTTTGTGTTGAGAGACAAGGATTGGCTGTGCTTGACGATGTGGTGGATAGTGACTTAAACAAGAAGCGCAGTAACGAGAAGGAGAGTGCCTGAGGAAACTCCATCTAGATCTATGTAAAGTGGCCAACAGGAAATCTAACGCCATGGCACCGTTGAATAAATCATAGGTTCATTCCGTTTCCCATGAGGATTCGTCTGCAGAAACAGTCTCCTATAGGTAAGTTACACACGCGGCAAAACGACCGTCTCTCCCCAAAGCCGAAGCAACCTCGTCCATAGGGGGGCACCGGCCGCCTCAGGAACCTCCCGAGGCAGCACCGGCTATGATCATCATCTGGTGCATCCGCCGCCGGTCCACCTCCTTCTTCAGCATGCCCACGCAGCTCGCGACGACGAGCGCCTCGACCGCGTCCCGCGCGCGGCTGCCCTTCGCGCCCGTCCACCGCGACAGGTCGACCGCCAGCCTGCCCCCGTTCCCCGCCGCGCTGCGCCCGGTCCCTTCCGTTCTCGTGCCCGGCCCGCGCACGAGCTGGGCGACCCGCGCCGTCGCGTAGAGCGCTGGTCATTTCACGCGAGTCGGATGCAGACTGTACTCAGGGGTGCGGGTAAGAGGTCTGCCGATTACGGTTTAATGGCCCACTACTCTCTACTTGAGCGGTGACCCACCTCTATGCCCTATAGGCACTCTCCCGATTATCTCAGGACACGCCGCACGCCTGGCCGTAGCCAATTACGGTATTACGGTGTGGATCAACGCACATCACCGGTTGAGCTGAAGGATTTCGAACCTTCTGGCGATAAATCTACTGTACAGAATACTTAGCTGGCTGCGAGTTCCTAGCATTTGTAACCCTTCGTAACGGCACTCTCTGCAATGCCGTCGTCTACCCCACACTGCCATGCCCGCTGAATTGGTGGTAAAGCGTCCCTTCAGTCACTGACATTTACGGCGGTAACCCTGACGCGGCACGACATGCCTTTGCCCGGCGACAGTTACAGATCATGCGCCACGATGATCTGCGAGCGCACATTGTACTCTTAGTTTAAATACTACAACACCCTTCTGCTCATAGTGGCCCCCCCCAGCTCGGGGACGAAGTCTGGTTTGCAACTTCCCCCGCGGGGCGGCTTCCCTTTGCGGCCCGTCCACGGGACAGGATCCCTGGTCAGGTGAAGCTATTTCCCACGGTCCGGTCCAGAACGTTCCCTACCGATGCGAAAGCACGGCACGAGCTGGGCGACCCGCGCCGTCGCAGGGTCAGATACGTGAGCCCGCCGGCGCGACGCGCGTCACGAGCTCGCAGACGAGGAGGTCGAATCTCTAAGTTATCACCCGGCGGCGACCTTCCCGGCGAGAGGCGTAGCGCCACTGGAACGTCCCCAGGGGCGTCTCGAGGACCTGGGCCCGCGACACGAGGGACTTTGGCATGACCGACACGTCCAGGTCCCCGTCCGCCGCGGGCTCGCCCGGCGGGGAGACGAGCGCGCGCGGCAGGCGGAGGATGGGCGGCTTGCCCGGCCCGAATCGGTAGAGCGTCGTGCACACGGGCGACTGCGAGGCGTCGTCGTCGCGGCCCCTCACGAGGTGGCAGCTGTTGCTGCCGCGGGAGAAGCGGAGGGAGACGTACGCCGGAGTGGACCCGGGGGCCCGGGACCCCCCCGCCTCGACGCGGTAGATGGGGATCGGGTCCGGCCGGGTGCCGACGGGCAGCGAGAGCCACGGCTTCCCCGCGGTCTCGACCTGGAAGTGGACCGTGGGCGCGAAGGGCACCCGCGGTGGTCCGTCCGGGCTCCCGAGCGTGTCATCTCGGCTCGCCGTCGCTGAGGCGGTGGCGGTGGCGTCGTCGTAGGCGGGAGGAAGGCTGGCAGTCGACGCCGAGGGTGCGATTTCGGTCAGCTCGACCTCTGTCGCGCAGGCGTAGGTGGGCAGGGCGGAGGTGCCGTGGATGTCGTGGGACTTGTCTGCGAGGACCGACATGGTGGGTTGCCAGGGCTGCTGGCTAGCCGTGCAGGAACCGACTATTACTCGGAGGAAGGGCTGCTTGATGTGTCGGTATTGCTGGTTGTGGCTTTGTCTCGATCGCGCCTAGTCCTTCAAGAGCAATCAACAAGCAAATTTCGTATAGGACTGACTCCAAGGGGAGCTTTTGCAGTGGGTAACCTTGGTGTGTTTGGTGTAGTGGTCCTGGGTCCGAAGGGGACGGTATGCGACCTTTATTATATGTTTCGCTTTCACGGGTGCCGACTTCAACGTCGAGCAAAAGCCGAACTATAAAGCCTCAGGATGAGGAGGGGAAGGGGGAAAAAGGTAACAAAATCTACGTGTGCGAGGAATTCTCTGAAAACGTAGCCCGTCCAATCGAGATTCTAGCATACCGTGAGCGTCCGAGGCGCAGCAAGCTTCACATCAGACCCGTGGATGGCTCGGGTCTTGCGGGCTCGACACAAGGCAGAAAGAAAGCTTGGCTTTTCCCAAACAAGAACACAAGCAATGGTTTTTGAGCCCATCCCTCTCTCTCCCTCCAACCCCCCCAAATGACCACATAACTCCGCCCACGCTAACCTACGCGTCGCAACCGTATTGCTCGCATGTCTTACTTCTTATTTTGTTATATTTTTACGGTGGCTCGGTACGCCGAGGAACAGGAGGACAAGACAACGCTATTCTGTGTTGGGGGTTAGGACGGTCGGGTCGGTCAACCCCCGCCCCGAAGCCGGCCGTCACAATTGGCCGACGGCCCCACAACCGACCGCGCCGCATTCCTCGTTTTGTCAACCCTGACCAATCAGATGCATCGTCTCCCGGGAGGGGGAGGGAGGCGGCGGTGCGGTGACGACGGGGGGCACGGCGGCCGCGGAGAGCGAGAGAGCGAGAGAGAGAGAGAGAGAGAAAGAGAGAGAAAGAGAGAGGAAGAGAGAGGAAGAGAGAGGGAGAGAGAGAAAGAGAGGTGGGTCACATCACAACGCCCGCACTGCCTGATGAGGATGAGGATCAGCAATATTTTTGGACCTGTGATCGGCCCATGGGATGAAGAGTGCTTATCTCGTCTCGCTTCTGTCGGAAATGACACGCATGGTCGGTTGCTCGATGATGTGGAACCACGTGGATCGCATCGATTGATCAACAAGGCGTAGGGCTGGGCATGCCGTGCTGGGATTCTCGGATACGGCGCGAAGCAGTGGTTCGTAACTTGACTTGGAAAACTGATCAAACCCTTCTTGACTTGATCGGCTGGCTACGGAATGGAGCACTATGGCGGGTTCGGACAGCTGTGAGAAACACCCGCTCAACCAGACGCGTGCGTCCCAGACTGGGAACCGAGGGACAGTTGGTTGGAACATGATGGTTTCCTCAAGACTTCAAATCGTCCACTCTTCTATCGCACCGGCTGGCGCCACTATTCAGCATCTCTTTCCGAAGAACCCCAAATCTTGTTTCAGCCGTGCCTCGACCCATACCGGCCACCGATTGTATATGAGGTGCTCGTGGTCGACCTGCTTGTTGAGATACCCCAGCCAGCGGATGGTGCCCGGGTCGGCGGCGCTCTCCTCCTTTGGCGGCGGCGCCTTCTCGCGACACTCGTGCTCGGCGTTGGTGATGAAGGCCATGATCTGCTTCAGCGCGATCCAGTGGCTCGCCAGGAGGATCATCGTCTGGTTCCCCGTGTCGATGACGCGCTGGAACTTCTCGTGCGGGAGCTGGATCCACCAGCCGTAGTGCTTTGTCAAGGTTTGGTATGCTATGTAACGCAGCGCTCGTCAGCATTTCCACGTTCAGCATCGGTCGAAGCGACTTACCTTCCCATGACGACGTGTGCAGCTTCGTCGCCATCGCCATGATGAGTTCGAAATACTCAACCTCCACCACGTCCCGGCAAAGCCCTCTCAGCCCACCAATCGCCTCGACCGCGCCGTCCGCCCACTCCCTCCGAATCAGCGGCAGGTCGGCCATTCTGGGCTCCAGCACGGCGCTCGAATCCTCGCCCATGACGTTCACGAAGATGGGCTTGATGCCCTTGATCCACATCAGCGTGCCGACGATGAGGATGCCGCGGATGAAGGTCATGTACTCGGCCATGCCGTCCTCCAACGTCACCGACTGGAACGTCAGCGCGAAACACGTCGCCACCAGCGCGTTGGCGTGCTCCGAGGTCGTGCCTGCTGCCGGGCCAGCTCGGCCAGAGACTTCTTGATGGCCTCGATGGCCTTGATGCGGTGCGCCATGACGAAGACGAGGAGGCTCGGGTCCGTGTTCATCAGGTCGCAGGCGGCCATGCCGAGGATGGCGTGCATGAGGAATTCGTACTTTGGAGGTTTTTAGTAGGTAGGTTGGTTGCCTGGACGGGCGAAGAAAGGGGACCTACGCTCTGAGACAGGCACGGGACCTCGTGCGTCCAGATGTTCTCGTTCCCTATGGGGTGATGTGGATAACACCGCAGCATGAAGTGCTGGAAGAACCTCATGTCTTGTAGACTAAACAACGGGACTTGATGATGCGGCTAGGCGTGATATCGAATCAGAGAGGCGGCACGGGATTCACCTGTCGGCACATACCTGATGCACTATAGCCGGGGAGTTTGGGTATTCGCATTTGAGTCCCGATTTGGCGCAATGACCGCAAGCCGGGTGCGTCTCCTGGCACTGCAAGCAGAGTTAGGGGACACATGCCAAAGGCTCATCAACTTGAAAGCTTGCCTTGATTCGCCTTCTCTTGCAGTTGAAACACCCCCTTCGGCTCTTTGTATGTCTTCTCCTCTCAAGTCGCTGTCTCGGAGCAGTGGAGTTCTGTATCGACCCATCTCCGCCCAAGTTCCCGGCTCCAGACTGAGACGCTCTGTTCGGGGACGATTCTGAAGGCGTCTCGCTCGAGTATATATTCTCGTCCCCCAACAGCAGCAGCTCGTCACTCAGGAAGAGAGCTCCGTGATCGAAATCGTTCAGAGCAGGCGCGGCGGCCAGCAGAGGAAGGGATGGCCGAGCAGTATTGTTCATGATGCCGCGGGTATCGTCTCCCGGAGCAGTCCGGGTGAGCAGTAAATTCGGCTCCTTTGACAATCTGGCAAAGGGATTATGCACCCGCCAGGAGCTACGGAGAAGGGCTTGGATCTGGGCAAACCAGCTTCAACGGTCGAGCTAGATTTGACCTGGCGTTGCCTTCAGCTCGAAGCGGGCACGACGTCGATGGCTAGGCAGCCCGGTCACGTGTGGCGTTATCAACGACTGTCATTGTGGCAGGGCGTCGGGCGATTGATAGCCCGCCGTGGTGTCCGTACTAGTCTCATGTTCGGCGATGCCGCGATGTCATTGGTCACTTGTAATCTTCAGCCGTAACCGTCATTGGTGTAGCCGTGGAGGCTGCGCAAGGCAAGGCTCTCTAGGAATGTTGCTAGTAGATACTTGTTTCTCGCCGAGCGAGGCCTGTACGATGTCGGCACACGAGGTCTGAACGGTCGTGGGTCGCCGGTAAGCGAGAACGACGATATCGGGGCATAGGTTCCTCCCGGGAATACGGCATCCCCGGAGGTGTGGATCTCGACCGGCCTACCACCGAGCACGGTAGCGTTTTTCTTCCAATACACTTTGTCAGAGTTGTGAGTGATTTCTGTGGACGCGTCACTTGACTTGTTGTTGAAGATGGAAGATGGAGGCCGAACATCGAGATTTTTGCGACGTGGTGGGCAGGCACCCGGGATTTGATTGATGCATACGTCAACAGCCTTTGGAGGATTGACCGAACACTGAGAACCGTAAAGCGAACATTGTGGGGACTCTGGGGCGGACAAACGTGTTTTCCTGTGCAATCGTCGTGCATAAACTCAATCTTCAAGATAAGAGGTAAAAGTAAAAGCAAGTGACATCGGACGAATATTAATTGTTGTGCTGCGTTTATGCTCTGCATCTATCCGAAGCCCCCGTGTTCCGAACTTCCGGTAGTTGCTCCATCTTGCGCGCCTCACGGCTCTGAGTCGTATGCCCGGGAAGTCGGCTTCAGCCTCAGTGGGGCCACTGTGCCAGAATAAGACAGGCTGTGAGCGTCCAGAATGGTGCTGATTGCCCTGATCGAGGACCGTGGCCGGCATGAGAGCGTCGAATGATGGAACCGAAGGGGGGGCATTCCAAGGGTCTAGCGTCGGCGTGGCGCTGAGTTAACCCGGGCTGGCCGTCTCATCCTGGCACATTGTGTCCTCAGGAGCTGGTCGAGTGTCAAGCGCGATCGTCGGGCCTGACAAGCTTTGGATAATCCGGAAGACCAGGCATTCTACGGTTGGTGTACGGATACCTACACTAGCACTAGTTTGCCTTTTGGGTAGAGCAGCAGCTGGGCGGCTGTCAGAAATGGGCCAGGGAAGTGGGCGCCAAGTGGCAGAATGGGCGTCATCTTCTGGGATGACGGATGGGATTCGCTGGCTATCTGCCCCGCGGCTGCGGGAGCTCATTTCGCTTACGGTTTCACAGCCGGCGCACTGGGGTCGGCCCTACAGGGTCCATCGATGTGTCGAACAGTCGTGTGCTTCTTGGATACGATGCCAACTCCCAGGCCTGGGAACATGAGTCTGGACCTCGTATGCCGACAGTCCGCCCTAGAGATCCATCAGGTTCCACGTACTATCTAGTCAGGTCAGCTAAACGAAAAAGGGGATAGGCGCGTCAAAGCACCAAGTAAGTCGACGACGATCACGTGGGTCGGCCCCAGCCCAAAGTGGTGAAACGGGGACCTTGTTGCCTCTCCCGTCGGGCCCATTCTCCCATGACAATAGCACTTACAACCTGTATTACTAGTCCAGACTGACTGTCCAGCGGCTTGCCCCAAGCGCGGAGCCGCCGTCCCAACTCCGTCTGACACTAGCGCCGTGGGACTGGATACGGGACTCTAAAGTGCAGGTACGTGTGTCCGTAAATGATAGGGCTCTGCCTGCCAACCCTGGCTGACGCCTCCAGCCCAGCTGAGCCTGGCCATCCAACCCAACCAAGCCCCAAGCCGAGGCTTCGTCAGTATTGGGGGGGAGGGGCCGCGCGGTTGCTGGCTGGCAACGACCTTCAGGGAAAGTGACTCATGGGTTGTGAGGCTTCACCCACCCCCGAGAGGGGCCGCGTCAGGGCGGACGAAGACACGAAAGGGTGGGCCGCGCCTTGGTGGTAATATCCGGTGATGGCTCTGTCTCTGGCGCATTGGAGATAATTTTGCACGTCTCCCTGGTGATGTCGTAGGGCTCTCATCATTAGGGGGTAGAGAGGGAGCGGGGTCCAAGACCATGGTGACGAGTTTTTGAGTAGAAACCTTTCGGGGAGGAGGCGAATAGAGGGATTTTCTGTAGGGAGAATTGTCATCGATAGCACCACAAGCAAGACGTTGGTGGAGGCACCGACCTAATGGAGGGAGGTGTGTGAAGGGGGTTTGGCAGGTTTTCCCCCCTTCACATGCGGCCAAGCGTCAAGTAGAGGCGTCGAGGCTTTTTGCACCCGGCAACAAATCTACACTACCCAACACTAGGGAGTTGATCCAGAGCCAGAACCCGGCGGCAGACGTACCTAGATGAGAACGCCATACGGATACTGCGTAGTCACCCAAGAGGCGGCTTCCGTCTGGCCCTCTCTCACCTGCATCACGCCAACCGTTGTCACCGTTTGTCTGAGGTGAGCGAGGGACTTGCGTGCAGTAGTTCCGTCCCACCTACGTATTCGGTACCATTGACTGCCACCTGTGCTTGTGCCCGTTGCGTTGCCAGCCAGAGTGCAACTACAACGTGTTGCCAATCGCTGACTGGTCCGGATGGGGGCCTCCTCGAGGGGGGCAGGCGGTTGAGAGTTGGGAGGGGTGGTAAGCAGGGAACAGGACTTGCTTGGCAATGTAGTGTAGGTATCGTTTCGCAGTGGCGACTGGTAAAAGTTACTTGGCGTCGTTGTACCCTATTCCGTAACGTGTGCCCTTCGCGCCCGGTGTTTCCAAAGGGTTGCGCCGTGATGCCGGTTCCTGCAGCATGTCGCCCCCCCCTCGAACGTGTACCTGCATAAGCCAGGGGCAGAAAATGGCGCTTCTTGCTATTGTTCTTCTTTCAAGCAGAAGCAGGCCTCGGTCGTACTCTTCCCCCTCTTTTTGGCCGAAAGGTCTAGGTAAGCAAGCTACCTAGGTCCATGTCTATGTCGCTATTCGTAGTTATCGCTGGGTGTGGGTGGGTGGCAACCCCAAAACTGCCCTGCTCGTTTCTCCCTCGTTTGGCACCAGGCGGAGATGGCTAGCGATGTGATTTTTGCCAATAATGCGCGGTAGAGGGCAGAGGGCCAGTCAAGCGAGACTTGATTGATTAAGAAATAGACTCAAACTTGCCGGAGGAAAAAGAAGAAAGAAAGGAAAAAGAAAGAAAGAGCAGCCCTCCGTTCACCCGGTCGTCCTGACTGGTCCTCCTATGTCATTGTGGGGCCTTCTGCTCCTGCGATGCATTGTGGCAGCTACTCTCCGCTCTGGACAGCAACTCTGGGGCATCATCGAGTTGGCAGAGTCGAGGAAGTCCTTGGTAATCACCTGTCATCAGGACGCAACGCCAGCACACCATCCACGTGCGTTCGTGCCCAGTGCGTCCCCCGTATCTCCCGTATTGTAGTGTAGGTATTGTCCCCGCCCACTGGGGCGCCTGCAAGAGTGTCCAGACCACAGGGCTATGGAGAGAGGGGCCACAAAAACACAAAAGATAACCAGGATCAGCAGAGAGAAAAAAAGCATGTTCGTGAGACGCTGATCATCCCCGAAACCAAAAGAAAGAAATCCGAACATGAAATCGGATGAAGAGGGCAAAGCTCTGACGAACCACCAAGGGGGGCGACGGTTCCCACACTGACCAGCTGGTGTCGGTCAATCACCACTCAGGATTTGGCCGACAACAACAACAACAACAACAACAACATCAACTTCCTTCTCCCAAGGGGATCTGCTCCGAACGGATAGTTGACCAACACCGTTAACGAAGGAATGATGCCCAAGTCTCGATCTGGAAAAAGAAAGGGCGCGCTCCACCTGCTAGATAACGATTTCTTGTGCTGTTCGGATGTGGCAAGAGAAGAGTAGCAGCAATAGCAACCGCACTACTACCTTTCTCGGAAAGCGCGATACACACTTCGCACGTCCGGCCCGCCTGCCTCCCCCTGCTTCTTCTCCTAGTGTGAGCGGATAGGCAGGTACGGAGGAAGGGGCCATCTTCGTTGGTGGACACTTATCCGTACCCAGGTACCTATAGTAAGGTCGTACGGATACTATGGCGTTGTACCTCCATCCCCCACTCCCCTCCTTCCTCGTGGTGAATCGCAAAGCAGCCCCGACCCATCGGGACCCACGCCCATCCCAGTTCCAGCGCAGCGCCCAAACTGGCAACTGCCAACCGAACCGCACTTGCATCTGAGGTTGTGCCTTCATCCCCGGCTAGCCTCCCTCGCCTTCCCACCACCTCTTCCAGGTTTGTTTCCTTCCACGTCCCTGTCGTATTTGTTTCCTTCCCATCGTCTTCTTAAACTGCCTTCTTCCCCCCCCTCCCCACACACTCCTTCCGTTTTACTGTTCCCCCTTCCTCACACCAACCGGCTTGCTTGTCTGTTCCTTCTTCAGTCAACACACACACTCCTTCACCAACGGTCGCCAGCTCCGACCTTGTGTCCCAGCAGTTAGTTGTTCATTCAAGCTCACAACAACAACCGCATCACTTTCCTTATTCGAGTCTTTGACAGACTGAAGAACCCACAAGCAACTGAATCACTCCCTCTTTCTGTGTATATTCACAACCAACGATATATCCACCCTCATTCCAAAACCGGAACTTGGTCTCTCCGAAGCACCTGGACCTGGACTAAGAGAAGAATCAACAGCTTCCTACCCAAAGCAAAGGCACCTACCTTCCTTGAAACTGATACCCATCAACAATTGCAAACATGTACGCCAAGAAAGCACTTTCGGTTATCGCCTCGCTCGCTCTTGCCGAGCAGGCCCTGGGCTTCAACGCTCATCGTCACATGCACGCCGACAAGCGTGCTCTCAAGGTCGAAATGGTCACCCACTGGGTCACCGTAACTGTCACCGATGGCGAACCCATCCCGACCAGCTCCTCTTCTTTCACTCCCATCCCTCCCGCTCCGGTTCCTTCCGTTGCCCAGCTTGTGGTTCCCCAGGCCCTGAACACCACCTCAACCACCACCTCAACCACCACCTCGACCACCTCGACCACCTCGACCACCTCGACCACCTCGACCACCTCGACCACCTCGACCACCGCCCCGGTCGTCGCCCTGGCCGTCCCCCCGACCACCGCCCCGACGACCACTTCCACCTCCATCGTGGTCCCGACCCCGACACCTCCCCCGGTTGTCGCTGTCGCTGCCCCTAGCACCACTCTCGTTGCTGTTCCCAAGCCCTCCTCCCCTTCCAAGGTTCCCGTTATCGAGCAGGCTGCCATCGCCGTCCCCGCTGCCTCGTCCGCACCCCCTGCCAAGGTCTCTGCCGCTAGCTACAGCTCCCCTTCCACTGGTGGCAAGCGCGGTCTCGCTTACAACGATCCCACCAAGGTCAACGCCTTCATGACCGGCGCTTGCAAGGAGTGTTCGTGGGCCTACAACTGGGACTCGCAAGACAACGGCCTCTCTGCTTCCGGCGTCGAGTACGTTCCCATGCTCTGGGGTCCCATTGACACCCACACCGCTCGCTGGACTCAGAACGCCGATGCCGCCATCTCCCAGGGCTCGACTCACATTTTGAGCTTCAACGAGTGTGACAATGTCTCTCAGTGCAACCTCGACGCCGGCTCCGCTGCCGCCGCTCACGTCCAGTACATGAACCCCTATGCTGGCAAGGTCAAGATCGGTTCCCCTGCCATCACCAACAGCAACGTTCCCGGCGAGGGTCTCGACTGGCTCAAGTCTTGGGTTTTCGCTTGCGATAAAGCCGGCTGCATTTACGAATTCTGCGTCACCCACTGGTACTCCCCGTGCGATGCCGCCTCCACCCTCTTTGACCACCTCCAGTCGGTCCACGAGATCTGCGGCGGCAAGCCTGTCTGGCTCACCGAGTTCGCTCCCTTCGGCAGCAGCGACCAGATCTCCAGCTTCGTCCAGACCAACCTTCCCAAGCTGGACAGCCTCTCGTTCCTTGAACGCTACTCCTACTTCATGGCCAGCGATGGCGTCCTCACCTCCGGCTCTGGCCTCAGCGCTCTTGGTCAGACCTACGCCTCTGCCTAAGTCTTTTGGACCGGTGGTGAACGAATCTTCCGATTATGGGACACGTCCAGTTACGAAGGGCTGGCGCCAGGGTTTTGGGTTTTTCTTCTTCTTTAAGCCACCTGGGTTTGTGGTGGACAGGCTTGTCTGAAAGTGGGCAGCCACGCTTCTCACTTTGTCTTCTAGTGTATATAAGATACCTTTTTTTTTTCTCTTCGGCACATTCGTTTTCGCATTCAGGGGTGACCACTCGCTGAACGGCTATCCCAGGTGGATGGATTTTTTTCGAGTCGGGTTTGGCTCACAGGATACCCGACACAAACAATGGTGTTTGTGGTTTTTTATTTTTATTTTTTTCATTCTCCTTCTAGAAAAGGAGCAATGGGCTCAGGGACGATCCCGATGAGATCCAAAAGGATAGACTCACGAGCTACGAACACATACAATGCAAAACCAGGCTATACAAGCCCCGTCGTCACATTACATACTCGAGCCCTGGAACCTGTTGCATTTCTGCTAAAGTCGTTTCTTGAACGGAATCGCACCGATCTTGAGCCTCTTCGAGTTTTCTACGTCACTCCTGATGGCTTGCCTGTCCGCCTGCTTGCCGGTGCGAACAGCGATGCCAAACATCATCATGTTCGGTCTCGTGCCGTGCTGCTGTGCTTGGCCGTTGTTACCGGTGCCCGGCGCTTACCACTCGGGCCATCCGGCATTGATTGGACTGAGGGACATATATCTAGTCCCCTTGGGGATGCCAGTTTGCCTCTTCGGAAGCAGAGAGCAGTACATTAGCCAGGGTTTTAGAACTCGAGGTATTCACTTCTGAAACTTTGCAGACGAGAGCCTAGAGACCCGGTCTCGAACACCGACAGATATTATACTGGCGAGCCTTGTCGTGGGGCATGGAGTTTACGGCAAGAAAGGGGAGTAGTGGCGATTTGATCAGGGCTCAATCTCCTCTCAAACTCTGGTGGTAAATCAAGAACTACGGCATTGGTGTGCGATGGCTGATAATAGTGGTGCAGGGTTGATCATGGCGATTAAAGGCGTCGTCGTGTAATGACGACAGGGAGCGGGTCTATCTAATCCATCTATATTGGCTTCTTGCTGCTATCCCAAGACTACAAATGCTGGGATAACATCACATGACTGTACGCCACCGGACAACAGTGTACAGAATGAATACGGAGCACTTAGTCAACCAAGGAAGGGACTTATGTATCTCCGGTCTGATGGACAAATGGGAGTGCACACAGGATATATATATCTTAGTTCGTACAAACGCTATCTTTGTACCTGGAAGAAAACCCACGGATAATACAACTTTTGTTGGACCAGTATTTCGGCCGAATCGTACGCATGAGTCAGTCACCATAAAAGTCCACAAAACCGGCCACTTTCTAGCCAGCCAGACCAACAAGACAATCAGAAGCCAGTTACAGCCGTTTTTTGTTGACGCATCAACCCATCTACAGTCCTTCCAACAACTTTGGTTCACCCTACATTTGTTTACCTCCGGTACGATCGTGCCGGACTCTCGCCAACTGGAGAGAGTGAGATGCATCCAACAGCAAACGTATATACTCCACACAAGGTTGACAGAGTTTGACAAAGATTGATATCCTCGTTACGGTGACGTGAGAATGTGATTGGTAGCATGATAGGGTGCACCGCGACGCTATATACGCAGATGGACAAGTAGTTTCCTGGACATTGCGAAAGATTCGCTCCTCAGCACATATACCCCATCTAGGTGAGGTAGCAGATGTCTCGATATCGCACGCGGTGTTTCCAGGGAGTCTGTCTTGGTATGCCAAACGCGACACCGCATTTCGTGGTCATATGGCTAGGGTCCAAGAATGAAACACAACAGGCAGTCGACGCATGATAGTCCAAGACAGGGACGTCGTAGCTGGAGAAAGAGGAAGCAGGCCAGCGCGATGGACACCATGGAAGCCTGCGAGAGAGGCCAGCTTGAAGGGGCGGTTACATGGTAAGAAGGCAAGTAGTACGAATGCGTGAGAAGAAGAGAAAGAAAGGAGGACAGGCCTTCGAAACGGCCGCACGGGGGAGAAAGGCTGCTCACATGCACCATGGCCCGCCCTCTCGGAGTCAAGTCATGAGACCCTGACGATCCAGCTATCAGACGAGTAAGGTCAAGGGGAGACTTGACATGCAACCCGGTCAAACGACAGAGAGGGAAAAGAGAAGCCTTGGGGGGATTTCGAAGGAAGAAGGGAAGAAGACGGGTAGGTTTGGCTCGGGATAGGACAGCACGGACCGGTCTGATGGAGGGGCGGAGGCGGAGTGGCGGTTACGGTTCAGCCCAGCGAAAGGCGAGTAAGTCGAGAGATAGCCCCAGGGTAAAACTCCGACGGCGCTGTAATGAACGGGGATGAAACCCCATACGACTCGCGAGACACAAAGAAACGGCCGCTGGAAAGAGCATTTCTTCGACAGTTTGCTACCAGACTAGGGGGGAAGAGGTCCAAGGAGGAGAGAAAGGAAACGAAAACCCGGTACGATGGGCCAAGGACGCAAACGTTCTGCCGTCGGGGGGCGGGGAGGGGGGGGCGGAACGCAGGCTGAGAGAAAGCTTCAATGCCGCTTGCTGTCATCGTTGGAGGGTACCAGGTTCACGGGTAGCTCCGAAGCTAGGGACGGCCCGGGGCGGGCGTTTCCGACCTCCGTCGCGAGGGTGGGCGTACCCGTGTTAGGGTCGAGGGTCGAGGGGGGCTGGGACCCTTGGCTACCTGGCATGCGTCCAGAGGCACGGGGAGCGGGTGTGAGAGGGAGGACGGATAGGAGGTGGTCAGATGGACTCACTTGATTCATCGAGCAATGCCGTCGGAAGACAACTCCTGTAGGCAGTGCGTTAGATGTGCCACAGTAGAACTGGCCCGGCATATGCTTCTCTCTTTCCCGAGATGGCTTCCTCACGCCGCTGCAACTCTACCCTCCCTCAGACCCTCCTTGCTGGACCTTGGTGTGTCCTCGTTATCCCTTCTCCCACACATATTGAGATTCATGTACTAGAACACTAAAGAGGACGAACTGATTCAGACTCGACATGAGTTCGACGCACTCAACCGGAACAACATCTCCCAGTTTACCCCCCTCATCACCCAGCCAGTTGGCAGCTCGGTTTCACCAAACTCAAATGTCGGCGCGGTTCCTGACTTACCGGCATGATACGGAAAAGGAGACAAAAAGAAGAAGAAAAAGTATACGTGGTGTAGTGATCTGCGGCCGGCGAAACCGAGTGCGCAAACTGCGATGCAAGCTTGCGGAGGACCCCTCGGCGAGGGACAATCTCCGTTTCGCCTGCCCTCCACCCACCCACACACCGTCCTGGTTGCCCACTATCGTAGTCATCCTTCCACGAGAGTTTGTCTCGCCCAAGCACCCATTCACCCAAGACCGTTTCCCGCTGTGTTGGACAGAACTGCTGCTCTCGGGTCGGCACTTCGTGGTATCCGATAGTGCATGATGCCTCCTGTGCTGCTCCATCGCCACCAACGCGGGCTTCCAACACTTGCCTGTTACCCTGCCATCTGCGCGTCTTCGCCGTGGTTTGTACACGATGGTTCCCCACGCCTAAGCCGGGTCCTTCTACAGTCACGTTCCTGCGGTAGACTCAAGACCAAGTGAACGACACACGGAGCTGGCCCCGGAATGCGTCCTATGTCTTGATAAGTAGATGACACGGATGGCAGGGTCCCCTAACCCAACGACGATCTTGCATGAATCCGTCTCCTATACATGAAGCCAGGAGGTCCGAGACCGGATAATGATGATGCATATGTTATGCCTTGCAAGATGAGGAATCAATAGAAACATCAGTCGTGCCCGGTAACGACACCGAGGGGGGGGGGGCGAGCTCCATCACACCCAAGTGATCGAGGCAGCGACGGAACCATTTACAAGCGCGGCAACAAAAGAACTCCAACGATTTATCGGGAAACAACACGAGCGCGGCTTTCTGGAAGCAAGCCAACTGCAGCCAAGGTGTGTGCTACAGGTCCTTATCCAACCCCCTCCCCCACGCCAAACTCTGCTGGTGTCCCCCCCCCCTCGCCTCACACAAACTCAAGACGTCCCATCTCTGCTCTTCGTTATGCTATGCCGAGGGAAGCAACGACGGGGGAAGGGGGGTTGGGGACAGGGGAGGTTTTGTGCGTCTTCCTGGATAGTAGCAGTATTACAATCAGACTTTCCAATATGGTATACCTACCGCAACAGCGCTATGCTACAACAGGCAGGCGAACCCAGAAAGAGACAAGGTTGTGTTGGACGAGAAGCTTGGGGGAAACGGAAAAATAGAAAAAGGATGAGCAGAAGTCAAAGTCGTACCATTCTGTGTGAGGGAGAGGGAGAGAGAGAGAGCGAGAAAGAAGCGAGGCGTCTTCTGCCCCCCCGCACAGGCCGCATCGGTTGGGCGTATCCGGAGTTGATCACGAATCACAGCCAACGGTAGAGAAAGTACAGGGGAATCGCCAACAGACGAACCGGAACACCCAGAGATAGAGAGAGATAGAGAGAGAGGGAGGTAGATAGAGACGGCTGGTTTGTCGACTTTTTCCATATTTGCCCCAATCCCTCTCTTCCCCTGCTCTTAAACGGTACTGTCTCATCATACCGACGGAGGCGGGGGGACGATAGACATGAGTGGCCCTGAATTCGCCCTGCCACCGCCCTTTGTGATATGGTCATCTCTTCCTATGCTGGAAGCCCAAGGCCAGCACACACCAGAAAACTTATCACCATCATCATCATCGACAATCAAGTTCCTGTACCAGGGGGGGGAATAAAAGTAGACATGGGTTCCTAATCCGATAGATTGTTGGTGGGACCGCGTAACCAGGACTTCTGTCCCTCAAAGCCACACTGATATACACATATACGCCATGTCTGCCTCCCCACCATATGTCAAGTGTAGATCCAGACGAAGAGAATAAAAATAGAGAAACAAGGACAATGGAGATGTGTTGCCGAACCTTTTCTCCCGAGGAGGCCTCCCCAATTCCCATGGTATGATATCAAGAACAATAAAAAAAAGAAGAAAAAAAAAACGCCGCCGCCGTCATCGTCCTAGAACCCTCGCGAGGGCAGTCCGAAACCAAACAAGACCCTTTTTTTCGCCTCCATTTTGTCCGCTTTGCGCCGTAAAGAGAGTAAGGCCTTCTCCAGAGTATGACACCGCCCGATGGGTTATATAAAAAAAAGGGAGAGAAACAAGCGTAAGGAGAAATGCAGTCGAAATGGCGTCCCGTCGCCGCCGCCCACTCGACGATCGCGGACTCGAGGTCCTCATTTCTGAAACCTTGGCATATCGTTTGATATGCTGTCTCATACTTGCCCATCCGGGCTGGACCTGTTCGGCTCTTCGTGACCATCTTCAATCATGATCTCTTGGGAGATGGCCGGCATGGGTTGTGACCCGCGCCGGAACGCTGTCGTGGCCACGGCGCCGGTTCCGGATACAGGGCTCATGGGGGATATCTCCTGCGTCGTCAATTCCGCTTCAGATGAATCGCTATTGCTGGTGACATTGTTGGAGAAGACGAAGTTGTGGAGAGAAATCTCGGGGATGTCACCCATGACGTGCTTCTGACTTGGCGGATTGCGCGGTGAGTACGCGGGACGGCGGAGCTCTTCGAACGTCTCCCTGTTGGAGCCGCTACCCGACAAGCGTGCGGTGGCAACGTTGTCTTTGCTGGTTACCCATTGGATGACGATTGCCGAAAAGAGAACTGGACAGGGTGATTAGCTTTGGAGAGCAAGGATTGGGGTTGTGACGGCCGACCTACCATCGCTGTTGCAGCACATAAGACAAACCCAACCGGGCTCGCCGTCGAGGACCATGAGTACGGTTAAGTTCCTAAGAGCGAGTCAGAAACATTGAGCTTTGGACTTGCAAGGTCCGTCCGTCCAACTCACACGACGCTGCTGGTGAGGGTGCACAGGGTACCGATGAAGGTACGGAATGCGACGGTCCTAAGTCGAGTGTTTGGAGGGTTCGTGGGGCAGTGCTTGAATGAGTACAGGCCTGCGAAAGGTTAGCTTTGCCAAGGGGTGTGTGGTATCCCTGCGGCACAGGTGAAGCTTACTCTGGAGAGGGATGAGGAAGAGGATGGTGAGGTAGATGTTGACAACGGCGTCAAATGAGATGAG
Source organism: Colletotrichum graminicola M1.001 (assembly GCF_000149035.1). NCBI lineage: Eukaryota > Fungi > Ascomycota > Sordariomycetes > Glomerellales > Glomerellaceae > Colletotrichum > Colletotrichum graminicola. The sequence goes on along the minus strand of NW_007361034.1, from coordinate 328,541 downwards.
GGGAATCATCGACACCTTCTGCATCCCAATGTAGCATTGTCCGTGGTCGATACGCGTGATGCGGCTTTTGCTCTGGTCAACTGCCGTTCATGCCTCGAAACACTTGGGTTGACTTACAAGATGAAGTTCATTATGGCGATGACGGCATAAATTCCTAGCATTACAAACGAGTTTAAGATGTAGAGCTTCGACTTGAGCCGCGGCTTCATTCCTCCCCGGATGATGTGCTTTGATGCTGTTAGCTTGACCGCGCAACTATTTCTTCTGTCGCCGTTGGGGGTCCCAATACGCACCGCTTTTTCAACCAGGAACAGGTAAATCAATACTTTTGTCGTGATGTAGCAGACCAGGCACAGGAGGATGGCGCCGTCGCAGATATGGATGTTCGTGTTGACGCCGAGGGCGAACTGGAGAATGGCCGTGAAGAAGACGAAGAGATAGGAATCTGTGTAAATGGCGAACACGACTGTCTCAGTGTTAGGGCCGCGGACAATCAACGACGACTTGGCGCACGCTTACTCCACACCACGAATGGTATCCTCCTCCAGTTCTTGAGAGCCACAATCCTTTGGGCTGTTTTTTTTCGTTCATCATCAGCACGTCGTTCTTTTCCCCCTCCCCCGCGCGGAACTCGCCCTTCGACGGTCCAGCGCATGACCGTGGTGGCCACATACCAAAGAAGCCGGAGATGATGCTGATGGATACGAGACAGATGATGACGCTCATGATGCTGCCACCCAAGGGCTCGGTCTTAGGCAGCGCCATTTCTGCTCGTGGGGACCGTTTCTGGAGTCGGTGCAATGATGTTCCGGGACTGAGATGCCGTTTGGTTGATGTGGATTTGCAGACACGATGCCGTTGGCGTGGAAAAGGACCCGGTGGGATTGGGTGCCAGAGGGGGGGGGGGGGGCAAAAGAGCTATATACCAAGACACGATCCGGGAGAGCTAAGAAAAGAGAGATCAACGGGTCGGGTGTCCGAGCTTCCTTTCGTCTCGTAACGTCTGGGTGGGGGGGGAAGGGAAGTAACCATCTTTAGGTTTTGTTCGGCAGGTGGACGAAGCGTGCGTACTGAAAGACGGGAGCAGAGAGGGGTCGGCTGGCGAGCTACAGAATAGCATCCAGGTGCTGCCGCATGACATGGATGGAGGGATAAGCTATACTCTGGTAGCAAGTGGGAAACAAACTCATCCACCCGTCTCATTTACTGACGCCGGCTTGGGAGGAGATGAAAGGCACTTCCTCCGGTCCTGATGCGAAGTACCGTGCCGAACCGAGACTGAACACGGCTGGTTTGCGTGGCAAAAAGCCACAAGTCAAGCGTTGGATAGAACCACTGCGATGCCCGCTTGTAGGTAGAGTCAAGGTCAGTTGAAGGCAAGCGTGTGGTTAAGGAGTAGGAGGAGGGTAGAGAAATGCGCTCTCTCACTCACTCGCTCACTCACTCACCCACTCACATAGCTTGGGGAAGGCTGTACCGGTGCCAAGCTTTTGTCAGGGTGACGGGACGAGATCTGAGTCGGTAGTTAGGGCCGACGACGCACCGCTCCCCTCCCTTTTTGCTATGCTGGACTTTCTCTCCCAGGCTCTTCTTTCTTCGCCTGCCACTGTAGGGTTCGCATTCCGTGATAGGAAGAGCCGTTCACTTGGCGCTGGTGGTGATGGTGATGATGGCGGTGATGATGGTGGTGAGGGGATGAGGAAAGTCTAGGCTCTACGCTCTATGCTTCTGCGTCGGCGATGAAGGTTGGCCAACCGAGAGGGGATAAAGCTTCACTTCCGTCTGGTCGGACAGGCCCGAACAAGACAAGAGGTGATATGCGGCTCTGGGATGTGTGGCTGGGGGTCCATGGTCGAAGCTGTGCCGACCCTGCCTTTGTTCGAGCTAACCAGCTTCCGTAACAGGCACGAATCTTTGGGCCCGAGTTTCCCATGATTTACCATGAGTGTATGGGGACGGGGGATCGGCTTCCCCACCCCTCCCGTCGCCAGTCTCGTAGGTGGTCAACTCAATCGAGGTTTGGCTTGCAACCATTACAGCTCTCCCTCCACGTCAACGCAAACCCCGGCAAAAAGCCGAGGAGCTGGTTCCGCCAGAGTCGTCGGCATCTGTGGCATGGGCCCTTGTTTTGACGTTTCCTGCGTGCGTCGCCTCTGACGGACGACGTTCAGCATCGCCCACTGAGCACGTCCTCCACCACATCTCGTCCCAGTCGTCTGGTATCCACGAGCTTAATCCAGCCACTTGACCAGAATGATGTAGCGTCCGAATCTTGAATTGTACGGCCAGCGGAATGCAGTCATCGAGATCGCCAACTAAAGACGGCAATGCTTTGAATGATTTAGATTTCGGACCTCTGTGAAGGTGGAAGAAAAAGTGTCTTCACTGACCTCCCAAGTCTCATAGTCTGCTGCATCCTCCAGACTTTGGGGGTAGGAGCCGATGTTCGATGCACCGGCGATGGCAGGGCGGTAACGTTTGTAAAAACTAGTAGCTTCTCGCATCAGGGTCTACTCACGACCACTTTGAACTTTCTCCTTTGGCTGCTCACGGCTGCCGGCCAGCTCGGTATTTTCTTCTTCTTGCGGTTGCGAGAGCACACCATGTCGTGGATGGTGACCGTGTAATACGTCCCAAGAGTTGAGAGATCTCATCGGCGGCGCGGCTGACTGCCTTGACTGCTCGAGGCACCAAGGGCTCTCGCGGCCGAGCACTCTCGTAGCATCTGGATGGGGGCCAATGGCGGCCAATGACAATGGCAACGAGGCGAGAAGCTGTGCGGCGGCCAAAGGGAACGACGAGCCATGGTCCATGGTCCATAGTCCATCTTCCGTCGCCTTGAACATTGCGAGCATGTGTCCGTGCTGGGCCCTCCGCAAGGCCATTACCCGCGCTTGGGTTCCAGCAGGTATCCAGTAGAGCAATAGAGCAAGCCATTGTCGCCGCAGGCAAAGTATTGGCTCGGTCCAGCTCGATCTGAAGGTTGAAATGCGGCTGCCGGCCGGGACATGGCGAGAGACACCGTGCGCCTTCGTGCAGTTCAGCCCGTTCCTCAGAGCTGGTGTCCACTGACCGACTGCTGCACATCACGAGGTTGTCTCCCCCCCCCAAAGAAACAAAGACCTAGGGCGAGGGCCGTGATCGAACCTACATGCCCATGCCCCCCCCGCGCCATGTGCAAGAGGCAGCAGACGGGGGGGTTAGAGTTGTCAGTCCGACGCAAACATCGTGTACGATCTAGCGTGCTCAAAGCAGTGGATGGATGGGACGGGGCCATGCGAAAGCCAAGACTTGTGTAGGTATAATATGTGCGCGCGTGGATGGATTTGACGTCATCCGAGCGAGGACGAATGGAGCAAAGCAAGAGAAACGGGCGAAGGACGAGCGTAGATGAGTAAACAGACACGCAAACTCCTCGACCGAGGTGCCGAGGGCGGCACTGGATCTGACAAATCACTTAAATCTCCCCTCGCCTGACTGACAGACGGATGGGGAGGCCGGTACGAGATCACCCCAACGACATTGCGGCAAAGCCACACAACACGGTACACCGCCAGGGATGGGATGGCCTACCTATGCGAGTATGAGACCTCGCGATGCAATGCGATCGATAACTTGATATTCGAGGCGGTATCCTTACCCGCTTCAAAGGGTTACCGAACGCCGCAAATCGTCAGGCAATCGCCATGTCACGTCATCCAGATTGACATTCAACTGCTTGCTGGCTGTGTATGCTTATGTCTTGGTTGTGCTCTCCTTTCCCCGACGCCATTGTTCCTCTTTGGCCGATACCGCTACATCATCTGTCGCATCAACTCATCAGTCTGTCTTTTCTCTGTTCCCTGCCAGCCGGCATGAACTTGTTGGCGAGGTCCCCTTTGTGACGAACTTTGCCCGAGACCAGTGAACCAACGAAGCCTCGGTGTTCGACTACGTATAGAGGTACAGCACCAGCCCACGGCCATTAGGACAAATGTTAGCCAGCTACAAGAATCCGCCATGCTTCCCTCCCCCGTTTAACGCCATGCAATGCTGTCCCATGTGTCCGGCCCAGTATGGTTCTGTGCCCTAAACGCCAAAATTTACCCGCTGAGAAGTAAAAGAAAAAAAGAAAAAAAGAAAAAAAAGAGGACCCCGACGCCTCCCCCTCGGCGCCTGTACTGCCCAAGGGCCCTCAATCGTTGCTACATGTGTTATATGCCGTTTTGCTCGTTGTTTCGTTCCGTTCATTACCCCTCCCGGCATGGGAGGATTTCGTCTGCCGACTGTCGTCTCCTTGGTATCACGTAACACTGTATGTATGTTGCCGGCGGCTCAAGACTGTGGCCCAGTTCGAATCCGGAACTTTTCGCGCAGCTTGTCAGCCAACCTGGCTCTACGACTCCTGTCGTCCCTGTCGTCACGTTCGACTTCGGCTGGACCTGCCGATGCGCCTTGGACTTGGTGTTGCGTGCGATATTGCCGAAGAGCCTGTATGCGCTCCTCCGCTGAAGCGTTCCTTAGTCTGTTGATATCGAACAGTCGTGTCCTCCGCCTCTGCGTACTAGACGACCCATCACTCTCGTGTCCATCCAACTCGAGCGGCGGCGGAAGCTCATCGCTGTTGTTTTGGGCATCGCCCTGGGGACGAAGGTCGAGGCGACTAGGGAGATGTGTGTTAGTTTGATGTTCAAACTCGGCCCAAACAATACCTCCAAAGCACCGTACGTGCCAAGGCAGAATGGATGGATGGATGCAGGTAACTCACCACAGGGGACATGTGCCCGATACATTGACCAGCCAAGGATCGACACAGTTGGGGTGGAACTTGTGGTTGCAAGGCAACACACGCACGTCTTCGCCAACAGTGAAGTCTTCTGTGCAGATGGAGCAGCCGAGATTCTCGTCCTCCTGCCCGTTGGATCCATGGTTAGCAGAGCCGATCGTGCTGGTAGCGCCCACAGTGGCGGCGGCGGTAGGAGCAGCAGTAGCAGCAGCAGCAGCAGCAGCAGCGGCGGCGGCGGCACTTCCAACGCCAGTTGCCTTGGGCGTCGCGCCGTCTGCCTCCGTGTTGCCCGTCGCATCCGAGTGTTTGGCGTTGACCTGGGCAGTATCCGGCTGCCTATCTTCGCTCCGGCCCTCAGCGTTTCCGTCATGTATGGAGACGTTTGTTGCACTCTCCAGCTCAATGTTGGGATCGGGCTTCGCATCTTGCCTCTCGCCGAACTTGACGATGGGAAGCGTGTCCAGGACGGCACGGGCCAAACCCTTGGCACGGCTCTGGCGAGGGCGGCCGTTGACACCGTTCCTCGGGCCATATCTCTCCGGGTATCGGTGCGCCCTCACGGCACCTGTGGCGATGATGATCAAAAAGAGCAGCGTGATGAGACCCGTGATGCTGTACAGGATGCTCATGGCGACAGCCGAGTTATTGCCGCCTCCCCCATTGTTGTCGTCGTCGTTTGCAGTCGCGTTGCCAGTGATGACAACGCCAATCTGATCCGCCTCGTTGGTGCCATTCAGGATGTTGAGGGCCTGCGCGGATTCGTCGCGGTCCGCCATGGTAAATATCGAGTAGTAAGGCAGATCCGTGTCGGTTGACAAGACGCACCAGTTCCCGATAGTGCTGTACAGCACCACGGCTTTCGGTTTGATGTCCATCAAGGTGCTGAGAATCGAGTTCTGGTCGATAAAGCCGCCGCCGCTGGGGGGGTCGCATGACAGATATGCGACGGCGTCTCCATTGATCTTGTCGAAGTTGGAAGAGGTGGCAGAAACCATGTTGCCCTCGATCCGAATGGCCTACGATTGTGTTAGCAAAGGCGCACATGTGCCCAGACGGAGACTTCAAGTCGAGTCCGTCATGGAGATGACTGCAACCATACCCCGCGAACAATGTCGGTTTGGTTGAGACCCAATCTCTCGGTGGACGGCATGACGATGAAGGTCAGTGGCAGGACTCCGCCCTTGGTCCAGAGGGACATTTCCATGGAGGACTTTTGGCTCCACACTGGAACTGCCTTCTCGGAGGCGATGGTTACGGCCTGGGCCATGACGAAGACAGCGGCGCATGCCACGACGCGGAGTAGCATGGGCGCCATCTTGTCGAGTCCTCTGTCAGATCCGTCTCCTCGCGTTCGCACGACGATCGACGTCGCTGGTTGCAGAACGGAGGGAAAATCTAACAAGTTGGAATGACGAGAGAGGAGGGGATGCGAAGTAGGAGGAAATAGTAGCGACAGGAGACGGAAGGGCGAATGCGGGAACTATGTGGGTTGACGGTCGAGGCGACAAAGCGCGAAGTGGCATGCGGTGCGATGCGGTAGAGAGTGCAGTTCACTGCAATGCAGGGCAGGGCAAGGCAGGGCAGGGCAGGGCAGGACAGGTCAGGTCGACAGAGCGGTCGGGCTCGCACGATCGCTGGTAGGGCGTTGTTGGAAGAAGAGGGGGATTTGCGTGTCACATCTCCTCGGAGCCGTAGATATCAGATGGACGCCTCCCTCCCAAGATTCGATCGTCGGGACACCGAGCGGGACGCGGTGGTGAGAAAGCGAGGCCTCTTGGGAAGTGCGAAGTGCGATTGTGCGGGTTTGGTTTTTTGTCGTGGTCTCCCGGTTTCGCGTTTCGCGAAGAGATGGATGCAAAGGCGGAGATGGGGGTTGGCAAGCGTGGATGTCGGCAACAATGTCGATGGTTGATGATGGTGTGTTGTTGAAGGGAGGGGAGAGAGACGAGACAAAAGCGAGCAGAAGGGATTGGGAGCGGCAGTGGCGGGCTGGCTAGCCACTCAGAGATGCGCACGGCAAGTGAGCCGACGGTTCGTTCCACTAATAGGGAGAGGTAGGTACCTGGGGTCTTGGTGATGGTAGGCAGGAGGTTAAAGGTACCGCTGTACCGGTGAACCAACCCGCCCAAATGGATTTGCGAGCGCCAAGGCGATTGTGGAGGGACGGTCAGCGGAGGTCGGTCTCAGCTGCAGTAACACATGGCCGGCCTGGTCCCCCCCCCCCGTCCCCTCCTTCGGGGTTGGTCAGCTGTAGGTATGTAGCAGAACTGGGACAGAAGACAAGGCCCTTTCGGCGTGCTTTGCTGCCGGCATGTGGTTGCAATGCCGTTGATGATGAGGCAAGCAGCCGATTTCTCCGGCGGGACGCGCGGGGAAAAGTCACTGTGTGGTAATGTGTACGTACAGGTACCTACCTGTAGGGCAGAGGCAGAGCCGCAATTGAGGGCACAGCACGCCGACTTCTCCCGCCCTATTCGATCGACTCAGGGCATAAGCGCTAGGTATCGATAAGACACTTTGGCGCAATGGCGACAGGAGCACAAAAAAAAAAAAGCCAACGACAACCTGAGATGAACCGGCTGATCCGATTGATAGCAAGCAAGTCAAAAGGTTCTACCCAGGGTGGGTGTGTATGTGTGTGTGTGTGTGTGTGTGTGTGTGTGAGTGAGTGTGTATCGTCGCCTTGGTTCGGCCCTGCCAACTTTCTGCTCGCGGAAAGTAGGTATTCAGAGCGAGAGGGAGGTAATGGGAGGGAGCACATGTACCTGTCGGCTTAGAAATGGGTGACGAGATACCTAGGTAGGTAGGTAGGCAGGCGTCGCAACGTAAATCGCTTTAGGCCGCTCCAACACTATTCGAATCCAGATTTGGATTGCCTGGTATTCCGACCACTCAAGTTTTAACCTTTATCATTTGGACTGATCATTAGGCTCTGGATCCCCATTTAGGAAGGCGGGGCTCGCCAGTTCCATCATGCCTCTTCTCCTTCCAATCTGCAACAGGGTTGACGAAGCCCGAGTCTAAACTCACGAGCCGCTTTGCTGATGATTGTCACAACAAGAGCAAAACGGCATTGCAAATCAACAAACGTCTCGTATTCCGCGCGAGATCTGATAAGGAGTTCAGAAAAGAAGAAAAAAAACGGCGCCAGATCCCCACCGGTCCAGCCCGATCTCCTCTCAAACCCGACACACAGCCAAGCCTCGGCATTTTTGCCGGGTCTGGGACCGTGAACAAAGCGGTCTGGCGTCCTCGATCCATCACTAAGACACGGTATGAACTGCGATACTCGGTTAGCCAACAAGGCTGCAGAACCAGACCCATGCCCCAGGGGGGGGCTGGCTGCCCGGCCTCGGCTCTCCTGACGTGAGACGTGTCGAGAGGGGAGGGGGACAGAAGGACGAAAGGAGCCTCAGCTTTCGGTACCACACGGATGCCACCGGACGCCTCGGAAACGAATTCGTGGCAGGAACCAGGCAGGCAGACCGGGGGTCCATGCTTGAAGAAGTCCGGCTTCACGCTGTGTGGCAGTGTTTCCTCCCTGCGTGAAGAAGCGGGAAAGAAAAGAAAACAAACACGCATCAAGAATGCAATGAAAAACGGGGGGGAAGAAGAAGGGGAAAAAATGAAAAGAAAGAAACGCGCCCCCGTAGATTGCTACTACCGGTATCCTATCTGACTGCCTGCGCAGATCGCCAGCGTAGGTAGTTGACGCGGGCATAAGACCCGGTCTTGGCGGCGCTTCGAGCCTGCCTCGCCCTGCCACGCCTCGACGGATAACCAGGCTCTTCTTCTTCTTCAAGCAGCCAGCCCTTTTTAGCCTTACGGAGCCCTGTGAGCATTGTTCCATTTGGGGAGGGGAGGGGAGGGGAGGGGAGGGCGTCGGGACCCTGGCCTCCCGAACCCGACCGTCCCGTCCTTGGCAGCTTTCGGCCACTCACCCAGCGCGGCGCTTTCGGCAAACCCGCCCGGAACCCCCAAACACAGCCGAGGAAAACTTCCGACCACGCTGAGACGGCGACCCCCGTTTGAGCGCAACTCAAACCGATAAAGCTCAATGCTATATCGCCCATCCTAACCCCCCCCCCTCTTCCTCGCCCATCGCGGCCTTCGGTCCGTTAACGTGCCTTCCTGGCAATGCCATCTATTTCGCATTGCTTCTACTTTATTTCCAACCATCACACCATCCCGCCCAACTCTTTCCGTTCCATCAACTCCAGACACCGCTCCCACCATGCCGCTATTCCCAAGCCGCCCCATGCGCCGCCTGCCGTTGCGAATATCCCTGACGGGTCGCCCTGGACCATAGCGGCTGCCCCGCCAGCTTCTTGGCATTTAACAACTTGTCCCCCTTGAAGCCCGAAGCCGAGACCAGATCCGTCAGACACACACACACACACACACCCGCGAGACGGCTTCTCACGAGCTTACTCCCCCATGAGTCACCCGCGAACGTCCTACTCGCCTCCCGGTTGCCTCCCCCCCCCCCTTTCACTCCTCCCACGTGGTTGTTCGTCCTCTATTGCCACATTGCGGAACCTTTCGTCGGCATGCGGGAGTCTGTTGCTGTTCGTGGAAGGGGGCAATGGTTCGTCATTGCCTGCCTTCATCGCAGACGACAAACAGTCAGATGCGCGTGCCTTTGCACGACGTCTGGCTCGTCAACGCTAATCAGCAAAAGGAACAGAAGGGCAAACAAGAGAAAGCAAAAAAAAAAAAGACGAAATCCAACGGGTCTCACAAATGCCTGATGAGCGGTCCACCAATGAGCCAGTCGCCCTTCGGGTTCGTTTGTATGACCAGCAGAAAATCTTCCCGTGCTTTTCACAACGGGCAAACAAGGCTTCAATCCTCCTCCTCCGCACAGAGCACGGGTTTGCCACCCCACTTGCTCACCCGTTTAGAAAGGGAGCAACGGTGCCCGGCGTTGGGGAAGGCCGCCGGCCCTTGTACCTAAGCCAAAAAGGAACTTTGAGGCCGCGGCCGCGAGTGAGTCAGGATTGCCGTCAACAACACCTCATCCCAAGGCCGGCCCGTACCAGGATTGCCCCTCGCCGGAACCTCGCGACGTTGCTCAACCGGCCGCAAACCCGGCGCGCACCCCCTCTCTCTCCCAACGTCAAACTTCAAATCATCCCCAAAGACGAACTCTGGACTGCTCCGTGTGGGAACAAGCCATTCTTCCTTGTTCAACCTTCCCTCACAGCCCTCGACGCTGCATGGCATGCATTGATCCCGCGCCCGCCTCGAGAGGGACCACCCACCATGTTCCTCCTCTAGCTCTTGCTCTTGTTCTTCCTCCTCATTCTTCCCTTGTCCCTCCGTCCAGGCCTGACAAACGCCAAGCCAATTCAAACAATGTTTGTAGTTCGCTCACCCTCCCTCCTACTCGGCTGCGTCGGAACTCTGCTGTATGCTTTTTGCATCATGATCGTCCTTCGTTCAGTCTCGGATACCAAACTCGTCTACCTTTCACTAATGCGGCCCAAAGCACAGTATGCACCATCTCCCCATCTCACCCAGCCTCTCTCTCACTCCCGCCCCGTAGCTCTCGTCCACGCGGGCCTGCCTTGTCCCTGGCCACACACGCCGGCCTTCTGAGACGACTCTTGATCCGTCAAGCCCTTCAGGGCTTGACTGGCCTAAATGTTGTCGACTGGGAACAAGTGGCCCCGACAGCCGCGAAGCATCGAGTAGCCGTGCGTCTCCTTCTGCCGCGTGCGATGCGAGGATGAGAAACGTTGGGGGTCGGGGAAACATGTACGTGAAAAGAAAGGGTTGCCCGTCGACCGCGGGCCACGTTCATGCCTTCTGTGAAATTTCCTGGCCTGGTGATTGTAGTAGTTCCGGTCCAAACACATCTACATGTTAAGGCAGTCTGCTCATCCTGGATCCATTTCCACCATGTCGAAGCTCTGCCCAGATCAACCCACGGCATACACGCCCTCCACCTGCCGAGCCCCAGGACTTGCACCCGCAAGGCCAGCGCCGGCTTGGTTCACGCTAAACTCCTGTCGGGAGTTGGCGAGTCTCGTCGTTCCCTGAACGGCAATGGTCTTTGAGTGCGTCCTCGTTCATGCCATATCTCAAGCTTTGGCCATTGTTTCTTCTGGTGTACACACCGCGAACTCTCTCCGGTTTCGCCGTCGTCATTCTGCACAGCACTCTCATCTGGTCGTGGGAGTCAAGGTGCCGAAAACGAGCCTCTGGTTTCTCGCCACTATCGGGTCATTTGCTGGGAACGGGCCTTGAATAATGAGGTCATTGACACAAAACGGTAATGTCATAGCTCGTGGAAGCAGACACGTTATAGACTTTATCGGAGTACTGGGGCGGCCTTGCTGAGCAGATCCTGGGGATGCCCTTGACCCCCGTGTGTCCGTGAGCGTTCCCAACGGCCGATGGCTCCAGAAGGTGTTCTTCTCTGCAGCTGCCTTCTCGCATAAGGTATTCCTTGGATGGGGCCTGCGGGATCTGCCACGCACCACTCGTCCGACCCAATGTTCGTTAAACTTGGAATCAAATAGACTTCACCCAAAGATGGGTGGTTTTGGACGTCAGAACTGTTGAATGGGCATTGCACGCAATGACCAGCCCTGGACGGCAACCGGTTGCAGAGCTGAACGTTCTCATGCTGTCCTGCTTGGTTCAAATGGTTCCCGTGGCGAGCTCACTCCAGCCCGTGGATGGGAAAAAACCGCCTCGGACCTGATTGTTCAAAGGCAGGAAGCGAACCTGACTACGAAGACCAGTTCATCTGAAGACGTGCCGAAAACAGGAGAAAGCAGCGAGAGCTCGAGGAAGATTATGGGCTTGGACACCGTCTGATATCGATGACACACATTTGGTCTGGCCCTTGACGACGATGACAAGCCGACGGCTTCGCACGCGCGGCACTGTACTCAGAAAAGAAAAAAGCATCGAAAGTTCATGATACTGCATCAACGCCCCGTCTCCGATTTTGCTGCCAAGTCCTGGTCAGTGATTCTTCGTCGCAAAAAAGTTGGGATGTTCCATCGGCAGCTCGTCGAATTTTCACGCTGAAGTTCGTCCGATTAGCGTCTTCAGACTCGGGCTGGGGGAGCGTCGCGCAAGAAAATCGGGGTTCGATTTCTACTAGCCACGCAACTCATCTGACTGGACCATCAGCACGAGCTCCAAGAACGGAAACGACGACGCCGAGAGGCTGCCTCGCCCTCGTTAAATCTCTTCCATGTCTTCCAGATCGTCAAGGACCGGCCAGTCGCCCACCTCGACCCGGTCGGGCCTCACAAAGACTCCATGCTTCAACGTCGACTCTTCACCCCAGTATCGCGTTCCAGCGATACTGCCGTCGTTCTTGCCAACGGGTTCGTCGAGGTGAACTCCGATCCAAGGACCTAGGCCGCCAGGGATTTCCTTGACATCGCCGACGTATTTGACTGTCCCTCTTCGCGAATCCTCGCCGCCGACACGGCATCGCTTGCCGACCTGAATGCCCTTTTGCTCAATTTCCTGCTGGAGAGCATCAATCTTGGCCTGCTCGTGGCTTGGTGCGTCAGGGTCGAAGCGACCGAGTTTCTGGGCCTTCTTCCAGGCTAGGACCGAGTCACTCTTTTTAGCATACTCCTCTTCTGGCATGACATACTTCTCGACACCCGAAGTGTCCGTGAAGTTTGGGCGTGCGCTAGCCGGACGAGTGTCGGCCACCTTGACGGAACGAGTGTCAGCCAAGGAGGCATGTAGGAGTAAACAAGAAAATGGGTGCTGTGCTGCCTGAAAGCCCACCCGGTTTGGGTAATGTTCGTCTGGTCACGAGACATACGAGGCAAAGAAACCGCCTCATTCTTGCTTCGAAGCATGAAAGGAGAGAAGAGGAGGGGGGAAGTGGGGGGGGCATGAGATGTACCCGTTGCACTGGTTGGCAACACGGTCTTGGCCAGGGAAGAAACGCCATCAAGACGCTGTACACGAGCTCTGTGGAAAACATGGACAGACAATGGTTTACTTACATGCAGCTCGGCATAAGGAGCCAAGGGAAAGGCTGTCAAGCGTGCGTTGTCCTCGTCCGATGCTTCAATGGGAATATTCCCCGAAGCCGTCTTGAGGCTGATTCTTTGGGACGAGGGCGGGATACCGGTGATGGGCTCCAGCTTGATCCTCAGCTGGGTAATGGTCCATGATGGGGTGATGCGACGCTCTGACGCAGAATTTTCGGAAATAACTTGCAGAGGGACGTCGGCCATGATGGGCAAGTTGGGCCGAGTCCTGGAACCGCGCGGAAAGAGAGTCGGGCTAGTCCAAGGGGAACACGTGGGGCCTCGCGGTGGTTGTTGGGTTTCTGGTCCCGGGGAAGAGGGGGACTGGATTATTGTCGACAGAAGTTGCCGAAATGAAGACGTCAGGGTCCAGGAACCAAGCGACTTGGGTGCCAGCCGGGCAATATTCAGTTGGCTGAGGAGAATGCTGCACAGTAGGGCTGGGCTTCAAAGACCCGTTGGATGCAAGTCAGACAGGCGCACAGTCCAGGAGGTTCGGGTTGTTGGGCTGTTCTGCCGTTGTCACGTACCTTGGGGAGCGGGTGTGCAACAGAGCAGACGAGGGCGTGTGGGTGAAGCTCTCCGGTGACGTTGAGCGGCACTGGGAACGGCAAGAAGCGTGCTCCTAGGGAGTATGAGGGATCAGACTCCAAACGTTGAGGTTGCGGTGTCGACGAGGAGGGGAAGGAAAGGGAAAAAAAAAAAAAAAAAGGCCCCTCGTCGTTGTCGTTGTCGTGTGCCCTGAGGGTGGGTGAAATTCCGTCAAGAATGGTGAACAAACGCAGGCGGTTCAAGCCTCACATACGGGCGCACCCAGAAGGTGGGTAACGGAGGGGGCGTGCATGTAGCACAGCTACACCATAACATTGGTGAAAATATCTGCCCAGTCTCCATCCATCAAACCCCACCCGCCAGCTCAGGCTCGCGTCTCCAGCCACAGCCGGTACGTACCTCCGTACATCCGGTTTCCCCCACGTACTCCCGCAGTTCGTACCTTCCGCCCTCAATCGATCCAAGGGAAGGAGAAGGATCATCTGTACCTACCTTGTGAATACCGCTCTTCCTTGACCGTGATGTGATGACTTGTCAGCCCATGCACTCCATCCTTTGGCTCCCTCTTCGCTCTCCTCGCTACGCACCCTCTCTCTCATCTTCACCCAATCTATTCTTCCAATCGCTCACCGCCACATGAAGATACGGCGAGGCGGAGGCCGAAACAGGATTCCAGGAGGCGCGAAATGCATCATCAGCCCTGGCCACGCACTCCCAGGCAGGCAGGCCGGCCCAACGGCCATGACAGTTCGGCCCTCCTAGCAACATGGAGGCGGCAAGTTTGAACCAAATCTCACGGGTGTGAACCACGAGACGGCAAGATCGAAACATGCCCAACCGGGTATCTCCAGTCTTGGCCACAAAAACTTTGGGGCGAAAATAAGAATCTTGCTTTGTGAAATTGTCGCACAAAGTAGGTGCAGCCGTCCGAGGCCGCTTCAGACAAGTTTAACCTTGGACTGGTGGGAACAATGCCATTGATCATGATTGGCGAGTCCCCGCTTCCACTCCTCAATTACGGGAACCGTTTGGTCGGGAAGCACAGCATGCCAACAGCGGCATCGATGCAGCCAAACGCCAGATTTCGCGCATGCAAACCTCCGTCTCATCCCCTCCGCTCCGGTCTGACCCACGGTCCAATCGTCATCCACCGGAAAGAACACCACGTTGGCCAGTATCGCGCGGCAAACGAGTTTGGTGCATGCTGCTGCTGGGGAAAGCCAAGTGCTAGTGTCGTCGTCGTCGTTGTCGTCGTCGCCGCCGGACAGAGACATACCACGGACATGGAGATGCACAATGGGCGGTCCCTCCCTCTCGATTATTCATTGTGTGCGTGCGTAGGCAAGACGCTGACACCGACACGACAGCAGCGAGGGAAACGGTGCATACCGGTATTCGCCCATCCATGATTGGGAGTCTTCAAAGTGAACTGCAGGGCCACCAACCACCACGAGGATCTGGCACCTGATATGACGGACAACGCAAACGGATAGGATGAAACATCCATCGTAATGTTCGTTGCAGAACCATGATAGCCCACCCACACCTCCATTTCATGCTCCGATGTGGCTGTTATGCGTCAGCTGCGGCAGGCATGGGGGACTGTCGCTCGCGCACCCGCCAACAGGTCATAGCGAGCAGCCTGTTCGCCCTTCAACTCGAGATGGACAAGCTCACTGACGCGAGGTGCTTCATTTTCTGGAACAATCCTTGCCCTTTCTTCTGCGAATGTGGGAGTGGGTCGTGATTGTTTCTGCGCCACTGTCACAAATTACGTTCCGAGTCCAAACTCGACAAGAACCCAATATATGGTCGATGTTATATTTCTGGACAGCTTACAGAATACCCGAAAGCGTTGTGGGGGTTGCTAACGACCATCTAGTTAGTCACCAGCTCCCACGAATAGGTACCAGCCAAGGCACACGCGGCATTGCAATGCTGCCTCTGGGGGGGCGATGTATGCCAGACTGAGGAGCCGCCAGCAACAAACCACGGCACCAGATCTATCCTTGCTACCCGATCCGTCAGTGGGTTACCGCTATGCCCAAGAAAGATGCGGTTCTGCAATGCTGGCTCCCGTTCACCGCCACGTTGGGTTTTCTTTGTGTGACCGACAATTGGGTTGTTCTGTTGGAGTGGCACGGATTCGAATGCTCTCACCCTTTGGAGACGGGAGGCAACGCTAGCGCTAGAAGCACGAGGAAGCAAAGCGGAGAAGATGTTGTTCTAGGTAATCCAGCCCAGTCTCTAGCAGACTGGCCCCAGAGGTTCAAGGAAGGAGTGCACGTATCAAACGAGCAGTTATTCTGCCCTTGGAATTGGCCAAGCTCGGACAAACGCTGACCAATCTGGCGATTGACGATGTCGTATACCTAGCTAGTCGACACGGATATGTACGCAGCGCTACCCGCCCATTGTTTTTTTTTTTTTTTTTGGAGCAAAGAGACGTAGGACCCATCCGTCCCTCATGGCAGATGGCTTCATGACGTCGGCGTCAGTCATGGCGCGGGAACAAGTGGTGAGGCAGCTCCGGAACAGGGGTTGGGATTTGGACGGGTGCATAGCCAGCACAGCGCTTTCGGGGTATAACAGGCTCAGCTAAGACGGCCGGAAGACCTACCGACAGGGAAGATGGAAGCACCTTTGGCCGTTATCACCCTTGCCCCTTGTTTCCAATGTATTGCCGGACGGACGACCATGGCAGGTACTGACAAGTGCCGTGCTACGTCGTTCGGAACCGTGACTCGTCCTGGCGACGGTAACGACACGAGAGAGCGGTGCAAGGTCGGGTTCCCCTGAGACGGCCTCGCGCATGGGCAAGGCAAGCGACGCAGGGCCGCGCGCTCGCGCTCCAAAGCTAGGCAGCAAATGGATGAGGCGGCTGCGAATCACGTCGAGAGGCATTTGATAGGCTCTCGATTCCCAAGGGATTGTCAGCGTGGGAGTCGGCATACATGCGCTTCAGCTCACTTGACCTGCTGAGCTGTCGTGGAAGAAGGCGGGCGGTTGTGTTACATTGCCGCCGGGCCGGCGGCGGGCAGGCAGGCAGGCAGGCAGGCAGGCAGGCAGGCAGGCAGGCAGGCAATGACGAGCTGGATGGATCCCAGGCGCGTCGCAAACCGGGGGAGGAACAAAGATGAGAATGGGATTGTGAGGGCGAGATTTGACCCAGGATCTGATCTGCAACCATGGGGCGGGTTCGGGTCGTTGATTGACGTGGATGCAAACGGCTACAAGAGACGGATGATGACATGGGCACATAGCAGCATCGCTTTCTTGTCATGTTGCCTCAGCGAGGAGGGAGGAAGAGAGAGTTCGGACAAGGACATACAATGCATATTAACAAACAGGACAATGGCCGGACCGACGGGCATTGGGGGCCAGTGGCATCTGGGCCATGTTCTCGGCCATGTTTCGGTGGAAGATTGGTTCCAGGACCCGACTTTTGTGGGCTGCTCCGCAGCGTGCCTATAGGTAGGTACACCATACTCGGTAGGTAGGTTACCTATGTAGCATAGCGCCCCGGTCCTGGTTCCTTGGTTGAGCAGCAGCAGCAACAGCAACAGCGTGTCGAGCCCCCCCCCCCCCCTCTTCCCTGTCCGGCCCCCTTCCTCCGGCAGACAGCCGTATGTATGTCATCTACCGAACGATGCCGGTTGGGGAGAATTCAGGGTCGCTTGAGGTTCAAGGCCACCCTGCCGTTTAAGGCAAGGAGGCAGCAACCGTGGCCGGGGGGCTCTGGACAAAGTCCCCGAGGGAGGGCGAGATGCTCTCAACCTCTCCTCTTTTGGGGGGAAAAAGTCAATGCCACATCTAAGCGGCGGTGAGGTGTCTTAGTCATGTAGGCACATGGTATATGTAATAGGCCTTGCCTCGGGCATGAAATGAAGGATGGACGGGTGGATGGATGGATGGATGGATGGGTGATTAGCTTGTAAGTGGTGTTTGATAATGGCATCGCTAGGCCGCTGCAGAACACGAGGTTTTTTTTTTTTTTTTTTTTTTCCAACGCATCTTGACTTTGGGGCCCCAAGACACTGCCCGGTGACGGACACGTCGACACGTCGACACGTCTTCGCCTTTTTTCTCTTTCCGACAGATTGGATACCTGCAGTCATTTTAGCATAGGCCTAACTAAGTTGCTAGGCGAGCTGGCTAACGATAGCGCCGGGGTTGCCTTTCTCTCCCCGTCTTTGTTACGCAGCAAGCCGGCTAGGTAGGTACGATGACACATTGCGCTGCAACGGTCCCCCCTTCCCTTCCCTTAGATTGCTAGTCTACGAAACAATGGCCCTGGGGTTGCTACGTAGGTATGTAGACAGGTTGCCGGATACCTACCAAGGTACAGTGACATGTAATAAGTCTGGGCTCACCTATTCGAGGTGGCACATTACATGTCGCTGTAGGTAGGTAGTAGCAGTAGGTAGTATTATTAGTAGTAGTAGTATTAGTAGTAGTAGTAGTAGTAGTAGTAGTAGTAGTAGTAGTATCAGTAGTAGTAGTAGTAGTAGTAGTAGTAATAGTAGTAGTAGTGTAGGGTATCTTTGAGAGATGGATGGATGGTACGTACACAAAGGCGTGAGCGCAAATTATCGCCTAGGTGCGCTTTTGTGGTGTAGGTACTCGGTTCACGGCCCTCGTCTGTCTCGGGCTGCCCCCCCTTCCTTCCCCCTTTCCTCCACCTGGTCAATGGAATCTCGGAAAGAGGCGGTCGCGGAGAGAACGAACGGCTTAGCACACACACAATCGCCTTACGAGGCCGTCCGGCGCAAAGGAACATGCGGGAGAAGCAAGGAACCGCTGGCCCAAGGGATGAGAGACATGCGAGAGGCGAGACTGGGCGCCTGCTTTCGGCGTGCGCTACGCAGTTGGAGGTACATGCCTAGCTACGTACCTGGGGTCTTGTAGGCAGGCAGGCAGGCAGGCAGGCAGGCAGGCAGGCAGGCAGTCGGTGGTGCCTGCAGTCATTAGGCTTCTGGCACGGTACGTACCCAGACGGTGGGGGGTTGGGAAAGGAAGGTTACAACCCGGGCAACAGCAACAGACGCGGACGCATTCTCTCCTTCCCGGTTCCTCTTTGTCGGTTTGGTAGTGTACTTACTTGTATGTGGTGGAATTGCTCACGCGCAGTAAAGAGGCAGCCGCTACCGGTAACCTACGAAGTATCCTACCCTACCCTAGGTACCCTACCACCTACCTATACGTGTGCAGTGTAGTGTAGTTCGGAGATTGGGCGGAGCGACGTATGAGAAAAGAAACGTCGGATGGGAATCTTATCCTTACCTTTACGTACCTACCCAGGTAATATACGAAGTACCTACCGGCCGCTACATAGGTAGGTAGGTACCTAGGTGAGGGAAAGATATGATAATGGGTACTCAGCAGAGGGTGACTGGCAGGCTGGTAGCATCAACATCCTCATCATCATCATCATCAATTGACATCACATCATTCATCATCCATCTCCTTCTCTCCTCACAGGCCCATCTATTGACAACCAGCTCTCGCATCTTCTCTCAACACTCTTCAACACAAGTCCTGGATGCCGGATGCCGGATGCTGTTCCCATTTGCTCCGCGTTTTCTTCTTCTTCTTTTTTTTCGGGTTTTTTTTTTTTTTTCGATTGAATCTGTCCGTGTACTAAGGTACAGATACAAACCATGTCATCTCTTCTTGTACACGCCGCCTAATCCTCCTCAAATGGAATGCTACATACGGAGTATAGACTTATTATTACTTCTATTCCATGCTCTCGGCCATTAGTCGCCCCCTTCCCCTCCCTCATGTACATACGGCCCCATCGTCATGTCAGGCACCGATGCCGTGGAAGCTGGCCGGCCCGGTTCACGCCCCCCCCCCCCCCCCCCCCCCCCCCGACGAGGCAACAGATGATGGCCAGGACAAACAGCAAACAGCAGCCCAAGCCCAAGCCCGAGCCCAAACCGCCGTCTGTGGCTTGACCACAAGACGAACGGCGACAATGACAACGTCTTGTGGTCGCCTCGTCTACCCTATGTGTGCGCCGGTGCGTCGTGGCTACCAGCATGGATGGATGGCGTCCGGTGCAGCCAGAAGGGTGAGCCCCTCCAAAGAGAACAACAACCACCGCAAATGGAGATCCGGTGATGCTACTGCCAGGCGGGAAAAGGGCTGCCGGAACGCCGCTAGCCAGCAAAGCAGCGAGCAAGCATACCCCAAGTTTGCATGGCAATCATGGTTCATGGCAATTTGATGCAGCCAAACCACCGTCCCCCTCAGAAGTTACTTCCCTGGTCCTGGGAGGCTGGCTTTTCTGGACGGACGCTGCAAGCTGCGCTGCCCTGCGCTGCGTTGTGCGGTGCTGCATATCTGACCGCCAGTTCATCATCAGACCAAAGGACCGAGCCGAGAACACCGTCAGCATCGGCGAGGCAAGACAAGGCGAGGCAACGACCGGTGAGCAGGACCGGCAAGGGAGGGAGACAGACAGACCGACCACAACACGAGACAAGACAGACTCTTCTTTGTGAGGGGCTGTGGCTCCTTCCTGGTCCTGGTTCCGAGGTCATGGGCATGTCCATGGAAAAATAACTGCTCTGGCATGAAGTGCATTGATCAAACGTTTCCCAACCCAACCCAGCAGTACCCCGTCTCTGCGGCTAGTCAACCGCCCTCGACGACTCGTTCGGCAGTGGCGCATGGCCGTCTGTCGTTGTTGGTTGTCCGGCCTCGTCGAGACAAGCCTCATCCTACGCCCATTGTGTCGACCGCACAGACATCGGGTCTCAATGCGATTCTCCTTTTGCTTTGCACTCTCTCCCGCTGCTCTCTCCCAGCTCGCCTTCTCTTGATCCCCTTCCACACTGCTCTGCTCTACTCTGCTCAGCTCAGCTCCCCAAGCCGAACCTCACCGCCGACTTGTCATTGGCAGTAGTCCTAGCCACGGAAGGGAGCCGCGCAAGACATGACGAGACATGCGCATGCAGTCTGGTTGCTTGATCGAGCAGTGCCCCATTGAACCCGTTAGGATCGGGTGAAGGCATAAGCACAATCTGTGTTAGCAAACTGCCACGAGAGACACACAGGTACCTGGAGGTGGACATGCGCACTCAAGAAAAAAAAAGCCCCCTCAGAGTGAAGAAGAGCGGGAGAAAAAAATCAAGAGCAAAAAGGCCAAGCATCGGAATCCTCGCTCTCGTGGTCCCTCCTAACCCCCCCTTCTTCTTTCGGCCGACCTATCCTTTTCAACTTGACTTCTTCCGTCGGTCTTCCTGTCTCCGACTCATCGGGCGTTTCTAAACTTCTTGCTTTCTCGGTGCTCGACTATGCACGCCGTCATACTTTCGCATTTGACTTCTACGGGCGCGTGCTGTAATCCAGAACGCCAGCCAACCACGGGACCATCAGTACGAAGCTACCCGCTGCCTCCGGATCCATGAGAAGCAGCACCCGTCAGGCGTAAGCGGCATCTAACAACCACACGACTTGCCGACATGCGCATGTCTAAAGTTCGCTCTCGACTCTTCACTGCATCAGCAACGGCAGGTTTCAGACTTGGGCTCCACGGCACCCGTAGTGTGTAGTGTGTGTATGTGTGTATGTGTGTGTGTGTGTGTGTGTGTAGTGTGTGTAGTGTGTGTGTGTGTGTGTGTGTGATGTGTGTGTACACACCATGCGGGTTTCGTGACAAACTGTTGCCCACCACATCCCCCCCTCCTCCTCCTCTTCACGCCTGGCTGTCTTGCCCTAAGCACGCGCTCACTCTCTCCGTCAGGGACCCTAGGATTACGGGCCATGCACACTCTTGACGACGTCGTTCAAACTTTCCGCCCTTCCGAACCGGGTTCCTACCATGCGAGGGAGCTGTGACCATGTGTGGCTATCATACACGGACACGAACCTATCCTTATCACCCGCCTTGTATTGCCTCCTCTTCCCTGTATCCCCTCTGTAGGGAAAAAGCTGTCATCCAGCTCATTTTCCACATTCGTTCGGGTTTTGACACCGCATTGAATGTGCCGGGCCAGGCATACCACGGGTTGTCGATGGTCTTTCTGCTTGAACCGGGACGGCGATGCATGAATGCGTGGCCATGCCTTTTTAGCATCACCCAGCCCCGGGTAGCGGCCTCTCGACGCCGCACTCAAATTCCAACGACTGCTGACATCTTTGTTACCCATTCTCCTCTCCCGGGCGTCCCTAGGCATGTCCAGGACCCCTCCTTACCTGGAGCTGCGGTCTACTACACTAGGGTGTCGACACGCTAAACTGGGCAGCTTGCTGAATAGGGGGGGGGGGGGGGGAGGGGTGCGATAGGAAAAAGAAAGCATGGCAGCCACCCGGTGTCTGTGTGTTGTGCCGCGGGAAGGGGGGCGTGTGTCTTTCAAACATGTGCTCAACTGGCCAATCCATGTCGGTTCCCAAACTATGCCTGGGTAAAGCAGTCCTTCATGGGCCTTATTCGACCACCACCTCCGCCGCATCGCATTCTTCAATGAGGGCAGGGCAACAGACGACGGACTGTCCCAGGCAAGGCAAGGGACAGGCGGCGGCACCAACAAGATCCCATCATCTGCCACTGGTCATCCCCTCCCTATATGCAAGCTTGACATATACGCTCTGCCCTATTACTTACTACGTTCACTACCGTCCACTCTGGTACTGCCATTCTGCCTGCCTGAGAAAGAGAGTGCCAAAAAAACGAAGGAGGAAAAAAAAAGGCCACACACACACACACACACCCGCACACACGCTCCCCCTCCCCATCCACACCCTCTCGCTCTTCGCACACATGTACACTTTTCCCATCCGTACTCCGTATTCAAATCGCCTATACGTCTTAGTCGTCTTCGTCTCTCTCTCTCTCTCTCTCTCTCTCTCTCTCCCCCCCCCCTTCTCCACAACCGCGGTGGCTCTCCATCACTGCTGCTGGGCTCGTCGCTATAGTGCTGATTCTGGGATTCTTCTCACACACCCATGACACGCCCCTCCCTGGCCTTCGACCCAAAGTCTCCTCTTGTTTCTTATTCGATGACTTTCCTCTCCTCAGTTTAAGAGTAGGTACTTTGGGCTTGGTTGTCACTTTGTTAATCAGACCCCAGTTTCCGTCCCCCCACCTCCTCCTCCACCTCTTCAACCCATCACCGTCCCTCCAACTGCGACTTTCTTTGGTCCATTTTAATTCTTTTTCTCTTCCATTCACAAACTGCATCACCGCAAGTTCCCGACCTGGACCGGCCTGTACCTTGCTTCGTTGGCCTCTACCGACTCTCAGTGGGAGAACGATGACTCTGGCAAAGCCTCGCTTTCTGATGAAGACTTCCAGCACCCTGCTCTGACTGACGTATACTTCCCGCCGCCGCTATCCTCTCTGCTCCGCCCTACCTGCCGCTTACCTGCTTCAACACCGAGCGAGCGAGCAAGCAAGCCCGATTGTCCATCGTTGCTCACCGGCCTCTTGGACTGGCCCAATCATGTTGATGACTTCTTTCAAAACACCACCTACGCCGCCATCTTGATCTACATTCGGATCCTTTTCTTCCTCTTTTCAGATCTTCCTCCCTCCCCATCCCTCTACCCTACTCACCAGGATTATACGGAACGAACCTTTTTGTTTTTCGTTTCGGGGTTCTTTTCTGTTGCCAAACTTGCCAACATTGAGATCAACGTCGCCTGTTATTCAGGGGAGCATATTCACACAAAAGAAACCTTTGCCCCCCCCCTTTGCGTTTAGCAGCTGGCCCGTTATCACCAAACCTTCCGCCGACGTCGTCGACCCCGTGCTCCGTCTTAGCCCGCACCCGCCGCCTTCCCCGCAAGCCGATTTCCTAGGCCCCCTTTACCTACAAAGACAAAACAGTAATCCGGACGAGCATCGAAACGACGGTCCCAGTTGCAAACTTTGGGACACATAATCGACCATCAGCTACTTTCCTCCTTTACAGCTGCCCGTTCCGGGTGGTGCCACGCAAACCGAAAAGCTGGCGCGCGTCTATCGCGCCCATGACACAAGACCGTATCCAACTTACCTAGGCGGCAAAACCGTCACCGTGGATATCGCGTCTCTCTTGAAGGCTCCTGACTCAGATGAGTCCTCCACCGCTCCGCCCCAGCATACCCGATCCTCCTCAGACCCGTCCACGACCGCAACCACGGCGACCACGGCGCCTGTCAGCGGGCTACCTCCGTATGGCCCGCCACCCATAGCGCCGGGCCTAGTTGCGAGCGGCAAACGTGCCATGCCGCCGCACGTAGCGGAGTCTCCGGCCAAAAAGCAGAGCAAGTGGTCGCCGGAGGAAGATGCCTTGATCATCGAACTTCGGGGGAGCGGGATGAAGTGGGAAGACATTTCGAAACGTCTTCCGGGACGAAGCGCCATCAGTTGCCGGCTTCACTACCAGAACTACCTCGAGAGGCGGAGTGAGTGGGACGAGGAGCGGAAAAACAAGCTCGCGCGGCTTTACGAAAGGTACGATCCGGAACGCAGCAGCAGCAGCAGCAGCAGCGATCGTCCGAGACAGCTGCAATCCCCCCCATGCCCCGCCGTCGCGAAGAAGGGAACTAACGCGTGAGTCAGGTTCAAGCCGGAGATGTGGGCAAAGGTTGCGGAAGAGATGGCCGTTCCTTGGCGAGCCGCCGAGGCCATGCACTGGCAGCTTGGCGAAGCCGACATGGCTCGACGGGCCGGTGTTGTGCCGTTTTCTCTGACGGCCGTCAACGTCGACCAACCGGGTGCCGGTCACCGACACTCGCCTTCCCGCGGCCACATGCACTCACAGTCACAGGGCAGCCTGCCCCGGGACATTGGCGGTCCTTCCCCGCGATACGGCCGACCGCCACCGCCACCGCCACCGCCGGGCATATCGCCGATCCCCGGCGGACGAGCCCTCGCCGCCCGACGCGAAAGCATTACCGGAAGGCCGCCGCCGCCGCCGCCAATGGGGCCAGACCCGAACGAAATGGCGAGCATGACGCAAAGCGGCCCCGGGCTAGCACCGATCCAGGGGCTCCCGCCGAGCCGAAGCTCCGGGATGCTTCCGGGGGTGGCCGAACTGACGACAGGCATGAGCCCGTACAGCACCCCGGCCTACGCGCTGGGAGGCATGCCCACGGCGAGCCCCGTACCCAGCGCCAGAGCGAGCCCGGGACCGCTACTCCCCGCCCTCCACTACCCGGCGCCCCACGAGCCTCCCGGGGCCAAGCGACGAGCGAGCCCGGGCACGGAGATGATGGGCTCGAGGGAGACGAGCCGGCGACGGCACATGGACCCCCGGCAGGAGGAGATGGATCGGCGGCGTATTGCATGACTTTAGAGCAGAGATTACGGGCGAACGTAGGAAAGGGAGGGGCGCGGGGCCGGGGGGCGGCGAACTCGGAGTTGGGAACAAAAACTTCTTTGTGTGTGTGAGGGGAAACGCACGTGTCACATTTTTTTTTATCCCCCTTACTGAGGTTTTTTTTTTTCATGACGAGCATGGGGAATTTCCCGAGGATTCGTTTCTTTTCTTTTCATCGTCAGACGTGTTTGTCCAAGGAGAAGGACCAGGGGTAGGGGGTGCGGCGCACGACACGAAAACAGGAGCACCAGCATGTTGCATCAGGACCGGAGCAAGATTTTTTCGTCTCGAGTATTTTCCCTTGCCTTTTTTTTTTCATCTACGACATCGTTACCACATATGGCGGGGGGAGGGGCGGAGGGCGGAGGGAAAGGGGAGAAGGTTCCTCCGTGCTGGATCGGCCTTCTATCCTCCACGCCTTCTTTCCTCTGCCCCCCTTCCATCTGTCCTCTTCTTCTTCGTTTCATTTTACTTTTACCTGGTCTCCTCCTTTCTTCTCTTCTTTCTCTCTCTCCCTCCCCCTCCCTTTGGGGATTCCACGTTGTGTGTTGGCAGGCGGCAGCGGCGGATGGGTTGGTGTGTGACGTGTGCACGTGTGGAGAGAGAGAGAGAGAGAGAGAGAGAGAGAGAGAGAGAGAGAGAGATGGAGAGACGGAAAGCAAAAATGAGGATCCTTGTTGCCGTCGGGCTTCCACGGTACCCCGGCAGATGGGGGCAGGAGACGGGAGGAGGAAAGGACACACGAGAGGTGGGAAACGCGGAGGAGAAGAGGGCTCATGGTGGTGTGTGTACGTGTGTTTTTATGCGTGCGGTGTTGGCTTCATCTGTATGTATTGTTTCTCGGGTAGGGGGGACCGCCGGTCAAGGCGAGGGGGGCGGAAAGAAGCGAAGAGCAAGACGGGCGGAACATGTCACTTTGACCAAGAGATGGGAAACGCTCATGATAGAATTTCAGGTCCCTTTTAGAACGCCCTCCCTTTCCCCCCTCTCCCCTCCCTCTCGTCAACCCCCCCCGCGCGACCTCATGCCCGAAAACACTCTTGAGCGCTACTATGTCAGACCTGATCGCATTAACACCATACCAGCAATCAGAAACCCGCTGCATTTCCGGTGTACCGTAAAGGGGGTCATGGGACCAGCTGGACCGCGGCCCTTGAGTGCCGAATGTAAGGACGAGTTAAGCTGCGCAGAAAGCAGGACTCATGGACGATCTTAAATCACCGAATTAGTCTGCGAATGAATATTAGTGTCAAGATATGGATAGAGCTGGACTTATGGCCGGTACAAGTGCCGCACTGGCGAAAACCATGCCAGTTCCACTTCCCCGGTCAGTTGTCGTCCGCCCCGTCCTGCTGTCACCCATTCAATAATAATGCTATTTTTCGGCTGACCGGTGTTTTTTCTTCCAATTCCAAGTACACGGAGTGTTTGATTCTACAGGGCGATATGGCCTGCGATCGTGGAGAGCGCCTCCGCCCCAGTTACCCCTGAGACCACCATTTAATATAGCACCCTACGAACGCTATTCCAGGTTATGCTAAGGATATAAGTCCCTGCTTGAGGACGTCCACTGCCGTACGACCTTAGGGAATATATATTCCTCTGACAATAAGCAACCGGTATCGATGCTTCCCGCTCTTATACTGCGCCTGCGCTGTGAGGGTCAGAATGGTCTCATGTAAACTGAGAACGAGAATGCCAAGCCTGATCGGCCAACAACTGCTGGTCCAGGTGTAAACAAAGAATTTACTTTTACAGGTATGGGGGTTACTAGAAGCTCCAGGGCGACGACCTAGGCCTATTTTGCCTGGTCCTCTAATAACGAGAGAGAATACCGGGACATTCGCTTTGCTGGCCCGTGTGCGTGCACACGACGTCACATTCAATCTGAAATGAGACGGTTACACCAACGTGCGAAAGCCCAACGTCCGGCTGTTATCCGAACCCCGTCCATCCTAATTTTGTGTCGAATGGTTGTTCGGCGCCCGGGTCGCCGCCGACGCAGACTCGGACGTCGCGGCGGCGCCCTCCTTGGTCTCGTTCTTGCTGTTCTTGTCCGTGTTCTTCTTCTTTTTGCTGTTGTTGTTGTTGCTGTTGCCAGTGCCGCCGGCTTCAAAGTGCGGCGGCTGGTAGCTCCGCGCCAGTGAGACCAGGTTCGCGCTCCGGTCCGAGGCGATGATGTAGAGGGCCGGGTTGACGCCGATGTACTTGCCGTTGCCGCAGCCGGCGTCGAGGCCGACGGACCCGGGAGGCAGCGAGAGCAGGAAGGATGCGACGAGGGGCCACGGCTTGTAGCGGGTGGAGGAGAAGTGCGGGGCGATGGCCTCGTAGACGGTGTGGACATGACGGGACTCGTAGGCGTCCGCGTCGTCGTCTGCTGCTGCATCTTTTTCTTTTCCTTGAACTCCCTCGGCTGGTTGCTGGCGGGATGCTGCGTCCGTCGACGGCTGGGAGATGACAGCGTCATTTCCGCGGTTGGACGAGACGGAGGAGTCGCCGAGGACGGAAGGAGGCTCCGGCGAACGGGGATCGACAGCGGCGGGCACGGCCGGCTGGCCGGCGCCGAGTTGGGGGCCGGGCGAGACACCCATGGGCTGCGCTAGGCTAGCAAAGTTGGGCTCGCGCCGCAGCAGCAGCAGCAGGTTTCCCTTTTCGGAGCTGTTCCCCCCTCCCTTGCAGCTATAGCTACTGGCCGAAAGCTTCCCCCCTCTAATTTGCCTGCCGAGAAGAGGCTGACAGGTTTAGGGGCCGGGAAAAGGGGGAAAGAGGGAGGGTTACCTCGAGGCCCCTGACCGGCGGTCCCGTTAAGCTTGATATGTAAATGTTGAGACGTTTGGAAAGCTAGAACGAGAATGGAGCGCGAGGTTGGATGGATGTCTGTGTGTCTTGAGTCTGACTCTTGCCTCGGGTTTGCAGGTAGGTAGGTAGGTAGGTTACAACTGGTCACACACACGCCCCCCCCTTTTCTCCTGTTGCGATGCAAGAGAGTAGTTTGTGGGGGTGCAAAGATGAAATGAACGAGCGGGAGACCCCGAGAGCCGTCGGCGAGGCTCGTGCGCTGCAGACGTCAGTGACTCAGGTCGGTCGGTCGGTCGGGCGGTGTGGTTGTAGGAGGCAGAAAAAATAAGGCGCTTAGGATAGCAGCCGACGGAGAATTGACAGAGCCCCGCCAATTTGCACCGCTGGAGGCCTTGCTTGGCCTTTGGGGTGAAAAAAAAAAGAAAAACACCCCCGGACGAATCGGGCAAGTTGAAGCTGGGTGATATTAGAGAGGAGTGAAGTGGGCCCCTCATTCTGCTCGAGAAGCTGTCTACGGAGTATGAATACATACGGAGTACGGATACTACTCACCATGTCCTGTATGTAGTATCACGGTGTGCCATGGTAACGCTGGTGGCCTCTAACGGAGACGCGTTCCGGGGGGCCTTGTCTAGCTAGCTCGGGACGGCTCCGAATATGCTGCTGCTGTTGCTGCTCTAGGTAGTGTCCTTCACTCCTATGCGGGCCCTGCTGAGCACTCCCACATTCCTGTCTCTTTGTCTTTTTTTCATCGGCAAATAGAGGACAGGCGGCAGTTGGGGTACATCATGCCCCCTTCCCTCATCCCCTGCAAGTCAAAGCAGCGACCACACAGTTCGCGACGCTTAACCCCCTTAACAGCACCCGCCGTCGTTCGTCGCGCATTAATCACCGGCGTAGCACCAGAGTGGACGAACCTCGGTCATGGTCGATCCGTGGGGTTCACCAATGTTTGTTCCTGTCTCATGTTGTCTCCGAGGGCGCGATATAGATGTGGAGGAGAGGGGGGGTGAGGGGGGGAGTGTATGCAGAGAGAGAGAGAGAGAGAGAGAGAGCATCAAGGACGAGGGCAGCATTCCAGCCTGGCGCGCAAACGAGATTTGGAATTCCGGGGGCTCGGTACGAACGGATGGAGATCATCCTTGAATGATATCTTGCGTGATTGTCTCCAAAGGGGGGGGGGGGGGGGGGTCCCGAGTCCTTCTTTCGGCCCGTTCGCACCCCCGTTCATCCCCTGTCTGCTCGACCTCTCGGCCCGCCAGGCTTGCTAGCTTAGGAAATAAAGAAGTGGAGGGGAGGGGAGAAAAACTCACAATTCTGTGCAGAATCGTTGGACTGAGCATGGTGACGCCGAAAAGGAGTAGTCGCGCATATGGTTGCTTCGTTTGGTGAGCCGCGGGAGGGGGTGGCCTTGCAGCCCATTAGTCACGTCGACATTTGTTCCGGACGCCTTGCCCCTTTACGGATGACATGCCCTTTGGCGACGTCAGGTTCAGGTAAGGCACCATCGGCCCCCCGTCTGCTTGGTACCAATACCGTGTAGTTTTGATCTCCGATTGGCAAGAGAAACCGCCCGGGGGGCTGGTCGTGGTATGTGTGTGTGGGTGTGTGTGTGTGTGTGTGTGCGCCGTGGAATTATGCTGCAGATGCTTGTGCAAGTATAAACCTACGAAAAAAAAGAAAAGAAAAGAAAGCTCGGCACGCATTCAATCCACGGCCAAAGAATCGAGGCATTGCGCATGCGTCCATGTTTGTCAGAAATGCCCGCTCCCCGTGTGGCGGCGCCTGACTGGAATTCTCCAAAGGACATCGATCGAGTCCGTTTGGCAGAGCACGCACGCATAAGGAAGGTACACCCGCGCACTTGGGGAGGGGGGTGCGAGTAGATCAAACCGTAGACTGGGGACCGGCCTCTCTCTCCAGGTGTCAGCCACCCGAAACCTGTGCTTGCACAAAAGGAGAAGAGACATTGGGGGCCGGGGCGTGAAACGGTCGCGGTCCGTAAATCGCTTAGTTCATTGGGCTCGCGGCACATCGCCGTCCCGTCCCGATCCGCGGCGGTCTCGGGGCGGCGATATATGGTACCGAGAAGTGGGGTCCTGGTGCCGTACCGCCTATCTATCTTCATCTACCTTAAGGCCGGGTCTGCATTTGACGTGTCTCTTTTCCTCGCGGCCCATGTGGTCTGATACTATTTTTTTTTAAAAAAAATTCTTTCTTCCAGTCTCTAATATTGCTTACCATCTACCAGAGCATCCCAGCTCAAGCGTTTCCCAGGTTCAACGGGCTCTTGGCGTCAAACTTGTGCGTGGTGATGAGCTCGGGGTAGTGGATGCCGCCTTGCTTGATCGTGCTGTCCATCACCTCCATGATTACAAGACTCTCCGATAGCGGCAGCGAGGCGCTTTCCAGCTTGCCGTCGCGCAAGCAGCGCGCGCACTCGTCGGCCTCCCAGAACATGCCGTGACCCCACTCACGGGCCTCGTCCTCGGGGATTGGGCACTCGACAACCTCGACCTCCTTGACGCCCTTCTTGATCACCTTGTACGACAGCGGGCGGTAAGCCGGGTGGGCGACTTGTATCTCGCCCTTGGAGCCCTGGATGCGGATCGCCGGGGCGGTGCTCCCCTTGCCGTCGGGTGCCGTGTCGACGCGCAGCGAGGTTGTGGCGATGCCCGTCTGCTGGTTTTTGGGGAAGTTGAGGATCATGGTGGTGGTCTCGTCGACGCCGGTCACAGGATACTTCTGCACTGAGGCTAGGACCTCGGGCGACTCATTCTCGGCCTGCAGGTGGTACAGCGTCTGGAACAGCCACGTCAGGGAGTAGACACCCAGGTCGAGGAGCGCGCCGCCGGCGAGCTCGGGGTTCACCATTCGGTGCGAGTCCGGGAACGACAGCTTGTCGGAGCCCTCGGCGCAGCTGTTGAAGGACAAGTCTGCGGTGGTGCGGTAGACCTTGCCGATGGCACCGGTGGAGATGAGCTCGCGCACCTTGATGCTGAGGGGGAAGTAGCGGGTCCAGACAGCCTCCATGAAGAAGAGCTTCTTGGCGCGGGCCGTCTCGACGAGGACGCGGGTCTGCTCAGCGGTGACGGTCAGGGCTTTCTCACAGAGGACGTGTTTGCCGGCGTCGAGGGCGAGCATGGCGTTCTGGAAGTGGTGCGAATGCGGCGTGGCGACGTAGACGATGTCGACGTTGGGGTCGCGGACGAGCTCGGCGTAGGAGCCGTAGACGGTCGTGTCGGCCGGGGCATCAATCTTTTTGACAAAGTCGTGCGCTCTTTGGGAGTCGCGAGAGGAGGAGACGGCGGCGATACGGTGGGCAACGTCAGTCACGTCGCGCGAGGCCGGGTTGGTGAGGAGGTCCTTGCAAAAGGCTATTAGGGATCAGCAAGAGTGTGCGACTTGAAAGGTAAGGGAGCTGCGGCATTGGACGGAGCTGTCGTCGGCGAAGAAAGGAGAATCTCACTCTCGGCGATCCCGCCGGTGGCCATGATGCCCCAGTTGACTGTGTACGGCGCCATCTCGAAAGTCGAGTTTAGAGGGGTGGTGAGGTGCGTGTGGTGTGGTCCGGTCTTTTGAAGCGGGAAAATCGTCCGACAGAGAAAGGCCAATAATTAGGTATGAGAAGGCGAGCGATCAAAGACTCAAGTTCAAGTGCCTTGAGAAAGAGTAGAAAGCAGATGGATGGGAAAAACAGATGCGAGTTGGCGAGGGTGTCGTTTCCCTTTTCAACCACTCATCGATCGATTATCGCCCCCCTCCACTTCAGCAACCCTCGGAGGGAGCTGCTGCGGGGTACCAGAACGGCTTGCGACTGCCGACGAGGAACATGCGGCGGCGAACAGACACGGTCCCGTCGGCAAGCTTCCAGCGATCGGGTAAATCAAAGAATGCTTGGCTGTAACGCTTCACCCATCACCCATCACCCTCCCGTCACTGAGAGCTGAGCAATTGTAGGTAGTGCGGGGTGGGGGTCGTCGTGGGTGGGAAGATCGGACCGTTTACCCCGCGGCGGGGCTTTCTCTTATCGCCGATAAGACAGACGTCATCGAAGAAGCTTCAGTGCATCGATGCCTTTGAGGGGTGTGTGACGACCTATTTTGCAGGCCATGGAAGCTAATTACCTGGCGATGAGAAAACTTGTAGGTTTATGAGATTGATTGACAACCTAGACACACCCATGATTGATTTTGTCGGCCGATTGACGCTTTGAATTCGCATTCCTTCAGGCGTCACGGCCGCTCTTTGAGCCTCATTGCCATTGCCCGGATAACCTCATCGACGTCGCGTTATCCCCAATCACCCACACCTCGACATTTGATACCTGTAATCAGAATAAAAACACTCTAGCCTGCCAGCCATGACTAACACCGTCGCTCCGATACCGCGCCTGATCTACGGCACCGCCTGGAAAAAGTCCCAGACCGCGCCCCTCGTCGCCTCCGCCCTGTCCGCCGGCTTCCGCGCCCTCGACACCGCCGCATCCCACCACTACTCTGAAGAAGGAGTCGGCGCCGGGCTCCGCGCCTGGCTCGCCCAGAACCCGACACACGGCGTCCCCCGCTCGGCGCTCTACATCCAGACCAAGTTCTCCCCCTCGCCCTCGGCGCTGCCCATCCCGGACCAGGTCCACGCCTCCGTCGCCTCGTCCCTCAACAACCTCTCCGTTCCCGGCAACCTCTTCGCCCGGGAGGAGGCGCCCGCCGCAGCCAAGGACGAAGACGGCGGCGGCGGCGGCTTCTACCTCGATTGCGTCCTCCTCCACGCCCCCTACCCCTCCTACGCCGACACCCTCCTCGCCTGGCGCGCCCTGGAGTCCTACGTCCCGTCCCGCATCCGCACCCTCGGCATCTCCAACGTCCATCTCGACGAGCTGCGCGCCCTCTGCGCCGACGCCGCCGTCAAGCCCGTCGTCGTCCAGAACCGCCTGAACCCCAAGGAGGCCTACAACACCCCCGTCCGCGTCTTCTGCCGCGAGAGGGGCATCAACTTCCAGTCCTTCTGGACGCTGACGGCGAACCCACCGCTGGTGAGGGGCGAGGCTGTCGCCAGGGTTGCCGAGGGCGCCGGAGTGAGCAACGAGGTCGCCATGTACGCGCTCGTGCTGGGGCTGAGGGGGGTGAGCGTGCTGGACGGGACCACGAACGAGGCCCGCATGAAGGAGGACCTCGAGGGCGTCGAGAAGGTGGCCGCCTGGGCCGAGGGCCATGGCGCAGGGGTTTGGGAACGGAGCCTGGCGGCGTTCAAATCCGTCCTCGGGGACCCGGAGGGGGCCTGATCAAGCAGGAAGGGCACACAGCCACAAATAACAATGTACGATATAGAATACCCGGTGAAATTATAGTCAGGCGGAGAAACAGTATCCGCATGTACCCAACGAAACGCTCAAGAAATGCACTCTGTCATGGGTATTTCACAATCCATCGCAAGATCCCTCCCTGGAGCCTGGCTGGGGCCCCCCCCCCCCCCCCCCCCCCCCTCGCTACATCTCCCCCTTCTCCTCGCAAAACATGACCTGTTCGGTGCTTGTGTGTTTGCTAGTCCCATATTCCAAGAAATCTACACGGACGAAAACAAGACTCGCTGTGGTATCTTAAAATCCCAACAAAGAAAAGAAAAAAGCACGAGCCGAGGTGGCCATCGTATCGTTCCCGACACCGCCTGTTCCTTTTTTAAACTTTATCTATTCATCATCATAACCAGAGGAAAGGAAAGAGAAGAAAATCGTTTTGATCGTGCAATTGTCATCAGTCGTCCGCGTTGTATTCCTGGTCGTCCACAAGGATCACAACCGTCAGTGTTGCAGCGTACGCCTCGCGGATAGCGCATGCCATGCTATTCAACGTTAGCCAAGAAAGTCCTGCTACTCGGAAAAATGACATGCAGGCACAAAATGAACACCCTGCCTCCGAGTGACTCACCAGGTCTTTCGAATATCTGCAACCACGGCGCTCAGCCCCCAGTGCGAACACCAGGCGCGAGCCAGGACCTCATTGTCTCTGACTCCGAACGCCTCCACCACCAACACCTGCTCCTCGTCAATCTGATCCTGGCTACTCGTGGTGTGCGGGCCTGCATTGGAGCTCGTCCTGGAGGTTCGCGCGCTTGGAGACTGCCCGTATAGTCCGCCCCAGTCCTTGATGTTCATAACCTCGTCTGCCTTGACGGTCTGGAAAATGTAATCGAAGAAGAGCGGGTGCGGGCCGTCCGAGCAAGGCCACGCCGAGATGAAGGAAACGTCGTAGGTCAAATGCATAGGCCACGAGACCCCGTCGACGGCGAACTGGACAGTTGCGTCGAATGTCTTCGGCACCGGTGGTGGCTCCTGAAAGTGGACGGGGACTGCCCTGAAGCTGAGCAGCTCGATGCGCACCGTATCGACTATGTCGTCTGCGTCCGGCGCCACGAGCTTGTACTCCTTGACAGGAAACACTTCCGCCGGAGGTCCAAGGGGATCGGATCGCTCGCTCATCGATTGGACATCCTCTGGTGTCATGCGCTGGCGAGGGCGGCGGGACCGGATGCGGGCGATTTGAGACCGCCCGAGGTCCGTGGTCGGACGGGCTGGTCCGACCCAGCCTGCCAGGGACCGACATGTAGGCGCAAGTACCTTTCCGACGATGGAGGCGGCAGTCCAGTAGGTGTAACTGTTCCTGTACTGAAACCCGCAATGGGGATGGAGGTGCGTCATCATGGCGAGCGAGTCGGTAGCCTTGTCCGGATCAATGTCGATGAGAGTGTTCATGATAAGGAACGGGAACGTGGGCTTTTCAGCGTTAGTCGAGTCGGAGCACCGGCCGGGAACGGATATAATAACCTACCCCGGGTAGCACGAGGCCGCTAAAGAAGGCCAAGGCATCGGAGCTGATGATGTCGAGAGACGCCTCCATGTCCATCTGCTTCATCTTGTCGAGAGCTTGGCCCAGGTTCGGCCATTTCATCATCTGGGCAAAGCGCCGCAGCATCTTGATCTGCCGCTTTTTGAGTCTGAAGCGTAGGTTGACTGCGACGCACGTTAGCCTTGCTTCTCGAGCAGGTTCCGCTCACTTACTCTGCTCCACTGTCTTGCCATAGCCCTCGATCCTCACGTGTTCCCGCCAACGTCTCGCGAGCGCAAGATCCCATTGGATGGTGGGCGGCAGCTGAGGCAGCAACTTCTCCTTGGCCCATTCGCCATGCAGCCGTGAGTTGATACGCAAATCCAGCTCCATGCTGAGCACAAGTTGGTGGCAGAACTTGATGTACTGATGTTGGCTTGCACGGCCCGGGTCGAAAATAAAGCGAGTGACGACTTGGTTCTTGAGGTTCGTGAAGTCAATCCAGTCCGGCCGAGACAAGACCATGATCAGATCGGTGATCTGCTTCTCGAGTCCCTTGTGCGGGTTCATCAGCTTGTCGGGGTCGCGGAGAAAGCGGCGGTATAAGCTTTTGTACATCCACTCGGTGTCGTCGTCCTCGAGGCCAGACTCCAACTCTTTCAGGCGCTCGAAAATACGGGCCAGATCAACCTCTCGGGCCGCCACGCCGGAATCTCTCAGGGCGATAGTGGGCGGCACAATGCTAGATAGAGAAGCCCACTGATTCAACGTGATGGTGCCCGGCTGCTGTCCGTAGAAGAAGGCAAAGCTCGGCTGCTCGAGAGTCTCCCAGGGATAGATGGCCGCACCACCGCCCTGCATACGGAGGGTCATCAGCTGGGTCATGGAGTCGTGCAGGTTGGCCACGTCGGACTCGTCGGTTTGGTTTCCCGCCGAGGTGGTGTACAGGGCGTAATAGTGATCCGACGCGTGCGGGACCGGACGCTTGTGTCCCTTGTGAGCGGGGACACCGCGAGAGACGAGCTCCATGGCATGGCCGAGAGTGAGCTCTTCCTGGCTGGACATTCCGGGCGGCGGCCATTCTGTCAGCGGTCCCGATTCGAAGAGACCCCCGTGGGGATGTGCGCGGCCCTTCCCCTTGGCTCGGGCGGGGTCCGGCCTTCTAGGCCGCCGGCGGGAGCGACGGTAATCCGGGTGATCGGGGTGGCCGTTCGGAGACTCGGCTGGTCTCGGGGACTTGCGCATGTCGGCGACGGAGTGACGTCTGCGCGGGGCGACATCTCCGTCACTCGCTCTGCGCGATTCCGGGTTTTCCTGTAACCCAGAGTCAGTACGAAAGCCGTCAAGGCATGGGGCGCGCATGTCTGTCTCCACGACAGCTTAGTGCTTGAAAGGCTCGCCATACCAGTCTCCCTTTCTTCACGAGGCTCCTGTTCCGGAAGATGCTGCCCCAGAAGCTCTTCTTCTCGCTGCGACCCTCCCTGCCTCCTTCTTTGACGTCGGCCATAGCTCATGAATGAATTACTGGTGACGGTGCTCGAAGGCGGGGTGTTGCCCGCTCAGAGCGAGTTGTTGCGATGCGGGCGGGATAAAAACAAACAAGCAAACTGTTTGTTGGGTTGAACGGGGCCCGGGCGAGAAAGGGCGCGAGTGAACTCGTCAGTCGGGTGGCTGCGCACCATGGGCGCGCGTCACGGGGAATGCGCCTGTCGCAGGTGGAGCGATACGTTCAGCATCGGCCCAATGTCGTCCGGTAGTGTGAGGCTGTCAGTGGTTGTAGGTTATTTCGCAACTATGGTAGCGTTTGAGGCATTACCTCGACCACGAAGCCTTAGAATAGCGAAGAGAGGCCGCCGGATCAAAGGGCTGTTGTTGTTGTTGTTGTTGTTGTTGTTGTTGTTGTTGTTGTTGTTGATGATGCTGTTGACGTTGTAGTTGGCGTGGTAGGTCGGGGGATTAAACGGATGTCTGTGTGGCGGACGTCTGTGAGATGATGCCAAGGAGATCAAGAATGCATCTCAAGTTGAAGGCGGTGGCGACAAGCTCACTCACGGTCGTAGGCGCAGCAGGCTTCCCCTGATTCAACAACGAATAAGAAGAAGAAGAAAGTCAAAAAGATGGGAGCAACGCTTGTCCAGTGGTGGCGCTTAGTCGAATTCGAGATGGTGGTGGTTCACGTGTCGGGCAAAGCATAATATGACGAGGTGAGTCCGGGAGAGAGTTTTTTTGGGTTTAGGCGGGTGAGAGTGAGAATGAGAGTGAGAGTGAAGAGCAAGAGAGTGGTGGGTGGTGGACACTAAAGATAGTAGTAGTAGTAGTAGTAGTAGTAGTAGTAGTAATTAGGAGGCCACTAGATAGGAAGGCACATTGACTGAAGTGAGGTGAAGTGAAGCAGGAACGATGAATGGGTGGTGGGATGGATGGATGGATACACGCATGCATGCACGCACGACGGTTCCCGTACCATTTTTTCCCCCTTCTTTTTTCTTTTCTGCAGTCGACAGGCCATCGTCTTCGTTTCCCGTTGCTTCCCACAATGCATCGCAGCAGTTGCTCCGGTCGGCTGCGGAACGTCTGGCTAGCCCTCATCTCGTACATTAGTCGCCGGTTCCCTGCTCCAGGTTGTTGGTCTTCATATGCGTTCTGCCTTAGAAGGAAGGGCATCCGTACCTCTGCCACCTCACCCCTTGCGGTGGGGACTACTGCGCTGCTCTTGTAAGTGGGAGCAGTCGGGTGTCACTGTGATTGCCGTATCCGCATGCTGTTCATATACACCAGCGTACACCTTGTACATAGTAGGGTCCATACGTCTGCGTACCTGGGCAGCTGTCACGACCACATCTTCTGGCATACTGGACCTCAGGGACGACGCATTGTGGAGGTTGAGTGAGGAGTTACTAGTAAGCCTGCACTTTGGAGAGATCGGGTGTGCTGCAAGGGAAGAAAAGCCAAGTGCACACAACTGCAGATGAGGTTCGTCTTGATAGGCCAAGCCGTCGTGGTGCCCGAATGCCCAACAGCGGATGGGCCTGCACGCTGGACGTTGCGGAAGGGAATAACCCAGTGTCGCGCGCTGAACCTGCAAGAAATCCAAACCTGCCACGTCGTGTGTCATCCCGCTCCATCCACGCAAGCTGACTCGCCATTTGCCTACCTAGGTACTCCAGCGCCATGCCATGCCATGCCATGCCGTGCCATGCGTCGGCCTGGAGCTTCTTCTTCGTCCTCTCGCTTGCCTCGCAGTTGCCTACTCGTAAACTCTCTCTCTCTCTCTCTCTCTCTCTCTCTCTCTCTCTCTCTCTCTCTCCCTCTACCCCTACCCCCTCTCTCATGCGGCCAGGTAACGAACACGCTTTCCGGTTCCCGAATCTCCAGAGGACCCTAACCCTGTCGTTTTCCAGCGTCCACCTGGATTGCACCGACGAACCCATCCATTACCGCCCTCAACCATGCCCGTCAATGGCCGGGTCCACCGTCCGATGCCATGCAAGGACGTCGACGCCTGTTCGATGCCTCTCTCATCGAGATC
The DNA here is from genome assembly GCF_000149035.1 of Colletotrichum graminicola M1.001. Taxonomy (NCBI): domain Eukaryota; kingdom Fungi; phylum Ascomycota; class Sordariomycetes; order Glomerellales; family Glomerellaceae; genus Colletotrichum; species Colletotrichum graminicola. The sequence goes on along the minus strand of NW_007361034.1, from coordinate 290,742 downwards.
GGTGCCCCTCGAGGTCCTTTGTTATTGTTATTAGCCAGCGGCCTAATCAATCCGTGACGTTTGCTTTCGGAACCGGTTCCTGCCTGGATGCTCCAAAACAGCTCCCAGCCGCCTTCAGGTACCGCCATCGAGAGCGAAACGTCCCCCCTCCTTGAAGATGATAATAAATAATAAATAAATAAAATTTTAAAGAATAAATCGGGCCGTTGGTTGTATGCGGTTTCCCCTCTCCGGCCCCCCCGGGTGCCCAACAGGCTGAATGGCCCGCCGTCGGCCCAACGGTCGTGTCGTGTGGCCTTCGCTGAATCAAACTCCCGACACTTCCGTCACTCGGTCCGTCCGCCGCGCGCATGGTCGCCCTGCGTTCTTTGCCGCAACCACCTCCTCCAGCTCGCTTTTACGTCATCGACGACCCCAAAAACTCACCCCGCGATCCTTCTCCCCGAGCGGTTGCATTTTTCGATATGACGTGCATGCTCTGGGGATTCGCCAGTATTACTGCCTCCCGCCGCGATCCTCGCTGGATCGCTGACATGATATGTTCATCAATCTTAAGCATCTTCCCAGGGAGTAATTCTGCCTCTAGTGTTACGACCTGTCACCCGGCTGGTGTGACGCCCTCGGGCCAGGCTTCATGCCAGTCCCAAGATTGCGCTTTCAAAACCCAGTTTATATCAGTGAACCTTGTATAGAACTCCAAACACCCGTCCACATGAAGCTCGCTGCAGCTCAAGGTCTCTTCGTTACCGCCGCCGCATATATTGTCCATTCATTTGACATGTCTTGATGTCCCGCACACAGCAACCCCCCCCCCCCCCCCCCCCCCCCCCCCGCAACTCCGAGCCCCAATCACGCGTCGGAAGCATCAATGCATTCTTTGCGTATCACGGCTCACACCAGAGCTCCCTCTCCCCAACCCCGGAACGAACGGCCAAAGAGCCAGCAACTCGCCACTCGAGTAAACCCTTTGATTAACCAGAGATTAGCTCAAACTTTGGGCCACGGAGGAAGGGTCCAAGAACCCGCCCCAGTGTTCGACTTCAACTCTATAAATGACATAACCTTTGGGACTGGCGCACCCGTGTACTCAGAAGCCACCGTTTCCGCAAACCTCGCCTACCTCCACGCCCGTTCGCCCAACTCGTCAAGTCTCGCCTGCCATGTCTTTTGCCCATCCGTGTTCCGTGGTGTCGACCGGAGTGTAGTCCGCGCCGGGTCGACCAGGGTGGCCACCTGCCACCGCCTTCATGCGTTAGGGTATGGCGTATGTAATAGCTGGCAGTCAATATTGACTACACCCGCTCGGGCAATCCTGGACAGATAGCTAGCCAAATTGGCTGGTGACCATAAGCTGATACAAATGGGATCGATCGATTTGCCCTCCGCTCCGACGATGTACTGGCTGGCTTCGTGCCCTCAACCACGCGGCCAGTGTTGAAACCCCAGCAAACCACACCGGGCTATTTGGGCTTTTTTTTATGGCCCTGACGCCGCACACTTTGGTGTGAACGTTCCCTCCGCTTTCTGATCGCCGCGGATGACTCGTGCTTCTTTGATGGCGTATTCGTTCAAGCCCGGCCTCTCGCTTCATCCGCCGTACGTATCAACAGCGACGAGTCTCTGAACGGAAACTCGACTATTATTTTCGAAGACGATCCCGTGGAGGAGGCCATAACGTTTCCCAAGACGTGTTGTAGTTCCATTGCGAGAGTCGAGGCTAGGCCTGGCGGTCTAACATCGGAAGCATTGCTTCGACTTACTCGCGGTTCGGCAACAAATCCCATAGGCCGGAGCGACCGCCTCCCCGACCACGTTTCTACACCTGTTGACTTCTCAATATCGGTCCCTCTGTGCTGGTTTCTGGAAGTTGGTGAACCTCGGCGACATTTTCCCCCTCTGAGACAGTTCGTGATATGAACACAAGGCTACACGGGTAACGAACGTGAGAAAGTCAGCATTCGCCGTACACCTTGCACCGATTGGCAAGTCGTCGCTCGGTTTGTTCGTAGTGTATCGACAGAGCCAATCGACATATTCCGGCCTTGGCGGGCTTGTTTCGTATGGCCAAGTGATGGGTTTAGGTTGACCATACAGGTTGGCGTTGAGAGGCACAGTGATACTCTGGGACGACACACACCCCCGTATCAGTCCTGCTCGTTCGTGAGTATACACGATTGGACACGTCCGTAAAAGCTGGAGAGCCCAGACAGCAGCAGAATGCGGGTGCTTCTTTGTTCTCTCGAATTTTGCCTTTCTCGACAGCGGCCTTGATGACTACTTCAAGGTTGTGAGTTGGTGTTAAGTTGGATACAAGAGCGGGGCCCTAGGCTGGATCTGGAACGATGGCATAACCAATGTGTATTCATTATGTATACATGAACGGAAACACACGCCCATGTACAGTGTCAAAGTGAGGTGGCGAGGAATGGCCCTCTCGAAGACTGCTCTTCATCGAGGCTAGGCAGTCTCTATACGAGATCCCTCCAACACATTCTTCTGTATCTGCAGTGCCGAATGACAAGACCCTCAACACAGACTGGACAAAATGCAAGCCGAATCATGAACCTTCCACAATCCCTTTCAAGACGATATGTTGACCGAGTTTCCATGTATCCTCCTACATTTTTTTCAACATGGTGGGCAACGCACTATCTATCTGCCGAGACGGCAGAGCTCGGGAATGTTCACCCGTGGGCGCCCAGGGCCTCGAGGGAGACTAAATGGCTCTTGGAGGCTACAAAAGAGGTCTGTGTTCGGCCAAACAAGACACCTCCATTCTAGGTCCGAGATCGCAGAATCATTGCTGTTGGCCTCTAGATATATCACAGACACGCCATAGGCAAGATCAGGCAGGGAGGGCCCAGGCCACACCAGTAGAGCTTAAAGCTTAAGAGGACTCGGCCTCGTCAACGCTCCTCGAAAAGACGGTATACCCTTTGGCGAGGTTGGTGTGCCGCTTGACGCCTGTCTTCTCGTCGATGGTGCGGAAGCCCGCCCACTTGCCGCACCCCGGGTCGTGCCTGGGTAGGATTGGGGGCTTCTCATAATGTCGGTTCGACATCGACGGCCCCTTGCCTGTGCGTCGCCACGCCGATTCTCCAGACGCTGATCATCAAGACAGCGGTATCCGTCGAAGGGGAAGAAGACGCGGCCATGGTCGTACTGGAGGGCAGTTCATATTGTCAAGCAGCATGCGAAAAAGACAGGAGGACAAGGCAAGACTTTTCAAGCCTCTCCTCGTCGTTGAAATGGTCCCGGGCAGCAGGGGAGAGAGAACCATCTCGTCGACCGCCACGGGACGGAGGGCGCGGGGGGGGGGGGGATACGCAATCGACATGTCGCCTCTGAACCTCGTGCAGCTTTTGATACCACTACTCCTCTTCACGCTATGATTACACTAATACACGGCAACGCCTCTACTCTAAGCGGGCATCGCATTCAATACCAAAAGGAGGGCAAGAACCGGGTCCAACGCAGCACACCAAGCCAAGCTCATGCTCAAAAATAATACACCCATACAAAGGAAACAATTCGCCAGCGCTCGCTCTGGCTCACCTCAACCGATATTTCGGCACAGTTGCTTCTAGATGAGTTCCTGGCGGAACGGCTCGCCGGTGACATTACCACCGCCAAGCACGTCGTTGGACTCCATCTTCTCGACGGCGGCGCGGTACTAGATGTCAGGTTAGCGGTCGACACTCGATTAGAGCAAACCACAGGCAAAAAGAACCAGGACGCAACACTTACGGCAAACACGAAGTTCAACACCAGCGCAACCATCAACGCGATGCTGATGATCAGCGGGCCAATGAGGTTGTCGAAATCCTTGCCGCTGCGGGCGATAATCATCTTCCTCCGCAGGCGCATCATGCCATAGCCCCAAACTCCAGCAAACACGGCGATGACGATGTACACGATGCCCATGACCTCGGCCAGGAAGTTCTCCCCGGCGGCCGTATACAGCGACACGGCGAGCGCGCCGAGCAGAATGCAGATATGCTGCCACTTGAGGAACGTGCGCTCGTTGGCCAGCCAAACCTTGGGCTCGATCTTCAGCTCGCCCGAGTTCTTGATCCATTCGGTCGGTTCGACGACGCCCTCGGGCAGCTGCTGCTGGTTTTTCTGCGCCCGCTTGGCCTTGGAGTACTTGGACAGCGAGAAGCCCGGGAGGACGGACGAAAGGGTGCCGTAGCTCCTTGGCTGCTGATCCGAGGACCCGTTGCCGTTCTGCTGGGACTGGCGTTCGGAGGGCTTCGGGCGGGAGCTGGGCTCGGCGGCCATCCTGTCCGCGAGATACGATTTGCCGGCCGGAGAGCTCTTAGACACCTTGTAGGAGCTGATCTTGGTGCCCAGAAAGCTGCCCACGGCCTGCTCGTCCTCGGCTCTCTGAGCCTTGCGCTGCTCCTCAGCCTCGAACGCCTCTTGGGGGTCCTTGCGGATATCCGCCTCCAGGTCGGTCAGCCAGAAGGGCAGGTTGTTGACGTAGTCTTCGAATAGCGAGGCGACGCCGTGTACGAATTTGGAGAAGCGGGGGGCTGGGTGCACCAGGTGAGATCCCATCAGGTCCGAAATCCACTCGGGGCGCTTGCGGCTGGAATCCTCCTTCAGCTTGATCTCGAGGATGGCGTATGGGAACCTCGAGACCTCGCTCTGGTTGATGTCCTTGAACGGGTAGGTCAGATTCCGGCCATCGATGTCGAAACGATGCCAGTCCGCCGGGTCGCGGCATGGCCTGCTCTTGTCCAACGTGTCTTCACGGATGAAGGCGACCTCGGTGTCGATGGAGATGCGCACGCGGTCGTCGGCGGGCTTCTGGAACGCCGTACGGACGTAGTTGGCGCGTAGGACGGGCTCCAGCTTGTTCTCCTGGACAAAGCCCTGCAGAGATTCGACCGTGCTCTTGAAGTTCTCGATATCTTCGGCCTGCTGACCCTGGCGCTCCATCTTCTGCACCGTCTTCTCCATCTTGTAAGTGCCGTCGATGAAGGGCTTGATGTACTTGTCCTTGATGGCGAACTTGCGCTCCTCGCTCGATCCGTTCTCGCCAACGATCTTCTGTTCGAAGTACAGCTCGGGTTTCGAACTCAGCTGGCCGTACCACCGGACGCGCAGCGACGAGGCCTCCGATTTGCGCTCCACCTTCTTACTGTAGAGATCGAACTTGGGACTGTCGAAGTAAAGCGAGGTGATGGTCGGGTCGTTGCTACCGTCTAGTTCCTTGGCCGACTGTTCGCTGTACACAAGGGCCGGGAGCTGTCTCATAATGTACGTCTTCACCTCCAGCAGGTTGTCCGGGTGGACCCAGAACTTGTGAGCTGTGTACCGCTCGCCGCGGCGCGTCTCGCCCTGGCTCTCCAGATCCAGCGGCTGCTGGTCGGTGGCGCCGTCGTCCAGCTGCTGCCGAATGGCATAGTACATGATGGACAGCTTGTTGAGCAGGGGCGAGTAACTCTGCTCCGAATTGAAGGGCCGCTGCGACAGGCTCAGCTGCATCATGGGCCGCACCTTGTACCTATCACCCCTCTTGCGGTCGTGCTTCTTGACGATCTTGAGGAACCCCGTGTAGTTGATGTTGCTGTACTTCTTTAGCTCCGAGATCTCGGTCGTGATCTTGTCGAGCTCCGTCTCGATGTCCTTCAGTTTTGCAGCGGTCGCAGCGTCAGGCTTCTTGACCTGGGCGTTCTCCGCGCCATCCTCTTCCTCGCTGGGCGGCGGTGCCAGCTCCTTGAGCTTCTCAAACGCCGCATCGATACGGCGCTTCAAGGTCTCGAAGGTCTCCTCCTGGAACTTGGCGACTTTCTCGAGCTGGCCGTTGAAGATCTCGTCGCAGAAGCGGCTCTCGTCGTTCTCGGTCCAAGCGACGTCGTCTTCGTCGTACTTGTCCTCCCGCAGCAAGGACTTGAGCTTCGCGTAGTCAATGTACTTGTCCTTCCACGGCGCATAGACGGCCTGCCGCAGCGTCTTTCCGAAACGCATGGCGGCGGTAGGTGGTTATCAAGATCGGGGAGGCAATGATAAGGAGGGCGCGGTCTGCTCGATCGATTTGTTCCCTGGAGGATTGTGTACCGAAGACGAGAAGTGCGGCGACAGGTCTAACGATGGAAATAGTCGATCGAATCGGAGCGGGGGCGTGGGTGTGGTGGGTGTCGTGGAAGAAGGAAAAAAAAAAACAAGCTTTGGGTGCAGCAGGATGATGTCGGCAAAGGTACGGATACCAGTCTTGCCTCGCGATGGACAGAAAAGCTCGGACGAGGGGTTGTCCTTCCGGCGCTTCCTTCTTTACCTAACGACGTACTCTTGTTTTGCTTGTTTTTCACCCAAGATGTATTTCTCGATGTGATTTCGTTAGGACAATACCGGCTTGCCTAGTTCTCGAGAAGCGAGGAGTTCAGCAGTCAGTCGGTTTCCCTGCGGGCGGGCTTTTCGCATCTGACGAGCTGCTCTAACGGCCCCACCGGCCTCCCGTCCCAGCGCCGCAAGCTCCACTGTCCCGCTGCGAAGCGCACCTCCAATTGCCCTATCAGCTGCCATGGTTACAGGCACGTGTGCTCGCTACGGATACAGCTTGCCTTCCTCGACCCGTTGATTAGGAGACAACGGGAGGGAAAACAAGTGGCTGGTCCGCAAACCTACCCCAATTTTCACTGCTCTTTCGCCACAGACATGCATTGAACCGAGGCAATCGAACCGACCACAGCGGGATTGACAATTTGTTGACGGAAGAAAAGGAAAGAAGTGGAAGAAAGTCTTTCTCATGTTCGTTAAAGAATGGCTCTTAAAATTACCCTGCAACTCCTCGTACAAACCTTGTCCGGCGAAGCAATCATAAACCCATACGTCCAACACCCCGTAAATGTCGTCAACCGTCTAAACCGTCTATCGGTCATGGATCCCGGCCTGGTACGCTTCACTCATTGAGCCACTGGTCCACAGCGGCGTCGACCTGTTTTCTGTAATCCTGCTGCGTCTTGCACTGCTCCAGGAACACACGGTACTTGGCGTCGAACAGGAACTTCTCACCCTTGAGCGTGCCGGGTTTGACGAGCCTGCCAGGCTTGCTCATACGGTCCATGATGGACCACAGGTCCTCCGTGGAGCCGTCCTCGGCCGCCGTCGCCGCCTTGGCACCTAGCATGGCCGCGCCGTGGACGACCGCCGCGTTGGTGTACCGCGGCACCAGCACTGGCATGTCGCAGATGCTGGCCATGAGGCTCATGAGCAGCGGGTTCTGGCACTGGCTGCCGGACATGAAGATGGTGTTGAGCTCGTGACCGGCCGTGTTCATTGCCTCGACGATCTGGCGCGTCTGCATGGCGATGAACTCCATCGTGCCGTAGTACCACAGCGCTAGGTTGTCCGTGGTCTTGTCGCTGCTCAGCCCAACGACGGCGCCCTTCATGTTGGGGTCGGCGACAGGTGATCGGTTACCCCACAGGTCGCCGTACAAGAAGAAGTGACGGCCCAGGTACGAGATCGAGGGCGCGCCGCTCTTCTCCCGCATGTATTCCAGGTGGGCGTTGAGGAATTCGTAGATGTTCTTCGACTCGGCCATCGCAAGTGCGTTCGTCTCGATAAAAGCAGGGTGGATCTCGATTATGTGTCGGAGAAGCTCGCCGGTGGCAGACTGGCCCCCCTCGGCCATCCAGAAGTCGGGCAGCAGGACGTCACGGTATGGGCCCCAGACACCGGGCACGAAGACGGCCTCCTTGGACATGGCCAAGTGGCAGGTCGAGGTGCCGGCGACCGCGGCGAGTCTGTGGAACGCCTGAGAAAGATCGTTCTTAGGCTGGTCCGCCTCCAGATGGCCCGGGGGGAGCTCAACCTTGGCACCGACGGTGCCGATCCAGCCGGCGTAGGCGTCAATCACACCACCGCCGACGGAGATGCCCTCGGGAAGGCCGAGCTCAGCGGCGGCCTTCTTGCAGAGCACGCCAACAAGTTCTCCGGCGCTCTGGTATTTTCCGTTCTGTTTCCGGTCAGTCAACTGGCCTCCCTTTCTGTCTCTTGCTCGCAAAGGGAAATGAAGAGGGAGGGTTCAATGAAATAGGCTCACCACCCCGTTGACACCGCCAAGACGTTTAAAATCGTCCTTGACGAGATCCTCGAGCCCAATGGTGGTGAGGAAATCCTCCTGCCAACCTTTGACGCTGCCGTCGACGCCGACGGGAACGTAGCCCTGCTTGCAAACGGTGCTGCAGAAGCTCCGCGTCTCGTTACCAGTAGCCAGATGGGTGAGGGCGTCGGCGAGATCGTAGAACTTGCAGCGGTCAAAGAGCTCCTTGGGCATGTTGTTCTTGAGCCAGAGGACCTTTGGGATCTCCATCTCAATGCTCATGGTGCCGCCGACGTACTTGAGTAGGTTGTGCTTAGTGGCGTTGATCTTCTCCGTCTCCTCAACGGGCCGGTGGTCGAGCCAGAGGATAACATTGCGGTCGTTGCCGTCGGCGTTATCAAAGTCGGGCCCCGTCACGGCAACGGGCTCATCCGTGTCGTGGCTGAAGACGGCGAGGGAGCATGTAGCGTCGAAGCCGATGCCCTTGATCTTGTCTGGGTCGACCTTGGATTCGTTGAGGACTTGCTTCACGCAGTGGCAGATGCACGCCCAGATGTCCGAAGTCGATTGTTCCTGGTGGGGAGGGGAGGCGTCAGCAGGGCTCGCAGAGGCAGAGAGTAGGCGAGATGCCAAGGGAAGCTTACATAGTACCCAGTCTCGGGCTGCCACAGCTTTATGGGCTCGCTGGCAAGGCCCTTGATGTCGCCAGTTTCGTCGATAATGCATGCTCTGGCCGATCCAGTGCCGACGTCAATTCCGACGTAGTGGTCCTGGTCAATTGCTTCGAGTCAATGGACTGCGTCTCTACCAAACACAGTAACGAGCAAGGTCCAATCGGCCGAACTCACGAGAAGTTGAGGTGGTGCGGTGGACTGAGGAGGCCTGGGGAGGACTATCAGCTTCTAGGCGTCCTCACGAAACGTTTCCAAACCGAAGGGTCGAAGGCGCGGTGGTAATGGGCTTGGTGTAACAACAGAACTTACTCCATGATGCGCGGTGTGCAACGCCAGGAACGTCACGTACGAACAGAGCTCTATTTAACCACGCAACGAAGGGGAGACCGACGGCGTATCGTCTCGCGTCAATTGACAGCAGAATCTACAGCAGGATAAGGACGCAGAAGGACGAGAAAGTAGAGCTCCTGGGAAGACGCAGAGGTTTCTGTTGATCAACAAGGGGAATGAAGGGGAGCTCTCTGCTTTAAGAAAGAGCACCTCGACTCGACCAGGAAGGTAGGCAGGCGGACGTCCAGTCAACCGGTGCTGACTGACCTCCTATCGGCACACACCACACCCTTCATCCTTATTCCTGTGACAAAAGGGATGTGGTGCAGAGAGCGAGCGTGTGCTTTTGCGCTGAGCTGAGTGAAATGAGTGAGCGACCGCACCGGTGTGGTATAGTCCGTGTATGGTATGGTGTCCGCCCAGGACCTGGACCTCCTTTGCCCCTCCATCGAGTGGGGTAAGGATGGGAGAGGTACAAGAGCTAGCTACCCCACTCGGTATAGACTGCTTGCACATGATGCAGGAGGAAGACAAGACTCCGTCCCGACGCGTGGATGGCGAAAAAAAGATAAAAACAATTGGGGAGAAAATGGAAGAGGAAAAGAGCTGTTCGGGGTGTGCGAAAGCTCTGGCTCCAAGCGCCGTGCGGGGGTCCAACCAGGCTCACCCTCGCAACATGGGGCAACGCCTAAGTACGAACGGGATGGAGGGTAGTGGAGGGGCAATTAACAACGACATTAACTTCCTAGTGTATGTAGGTACTCAGGTACCTAGTTTATGTACATCGTACCCGTACACTACCTACATGTACCTACATCAACAACATGCTTACTACTTGGGGACTTTGCTTCTTCGGTATAGGGAACAGCTGATGATTGTTTCTCTGCCTCTGCACATGCACCTGCTCCTTTGCTGTTGGATGATGTAGATCTGGCCGGCATTGGGGAACTCCAAGCTGGTGGCAGACGGCGGGGGCGACATGCTTGAAGACAGAACCGGGAGGGGTGCCCGGGGAACCTGGAAACAGCTGGAAAAGCAGGGTAGGTCCCAGGACGTCTAGGCCCCAAAGGTTCCAAAAGCCCCAATCAATGCTTCGACAGCACGACTGAGGTGCACATAGCATGTTGAATCTCAATCCCGACATCCCCGCCGTCGCCGTCCGGAAGAAGGGGATGGAAATCCGACCCCGCCGTGACAATGTCCTTCTCCCCAACAAGGTTCCAGAAGAAGCGTTGGCTGTCACTCGGAGGACGGAAAGCCCTGGTGGTGGAAATGGCTCCTCTGATTTCACGACCGACCATTTGTACATCCCCCTCTAGTGGCCGTGAACCCTAAGCTGCCTTTCTGAGCAAGAATCGGGGCATTATACCTGTATTACACCAGTGGCCAGCACAGTTCCTCTCACCTTCTTTCTCACCCATCCTGTCCTCTTCCAGATCCGACCTCTGCATTCATACAGATCCCTTCAGTCCAGCGGGCACGACTTGCAAGCAGCTTACTTGAGCGAACAACGGGTTCAACATGAACCTCCCAACCAGTTTAACCGGTGAACTCGGGATAAAAGAGAACATACCGAACTGTAGGTGGTTTGGAACAAGAACACAGCAGCCCCCTGCAAGACATGAAGTGTAAGACGCCACCGAGGGGAACATGCAACTCGGTACCAGACCTCGGGAAGCCAAATATGGTGGTCCGGGAAGGGGGGGCGTGTGGGCATCCACCGTTTCTCCCCCCCCCCCCCCCCCCCCCAAACCAGGTCTTACCGGTACCTAAATGGATTAAACACAACATGTACGGAGTACACTGTCTTGCCTCCTCAGCATTGCAAGTCCATCATCACCATCATTCTCCACCGTACCGTATTGCTGGTGCTAGTGTAGAAGCCTGCGTTCGTTCCACGTCGGGGTCGTTCGTCATTGGGAACCACCAGATTTTCTCCACATCCCCCCATCTCTCTCTCTCTCTCCCGCGCTCCATGCGACCCAATCGTCGCCCAATGCTGCCCCGGACTTTTTTCTACAGGGTGGCAGGGGGAAGTTAATTACCCCTATGATGTTACCCCCCACAGCTGATATCATAGTAGAGGGGGAATATTCACCAAAAGTGAAGTCCTGCAGTAGGGGGGTGAACATTAGTTACCTAACAGGGGTAATTAACTTCGGCCGGATACCATTGTATATCCCACCCCACACTAGGTAGATAGTTTTGGATAAACCACGAGAACGACTTGGAAACAACAGTGGTTTTGTCAGTCCACCCAGACCAAATGGACCCCCAGGACTGGCCGGTTTGGCCCGCCACCTTACTCACTCACCCCCACTTACTACCTTTGCTGCTGGACCGGCGGATTCAGACCACCGGTTTCTCTCGCGAGGAAGACCGCCAAGGATTGTGTGTCTAGCGCAGAGTCTAGACTGTGGATACGCATTCACAACCCGGGAACAATATGCATCACTAGGAGCTCCTGTGGAGAAGCATATCAGAAATCATGAGGCGTAACTCCGTTTTCAACACTGATGCGATGCAACAAGACTCGTTCCCCTAGTTCCGCTGCCAGCGCTGCATACGAGCCCACCGCTAGCTTCGGTTCGGGGCTTTGTCCGTTTTACTATGTATTAATGGGCTTGTTATGATAGCCACGCGATGCTACTTGATAAAAATGCATGCGTACCCATGTGGGCAGTCCGCCAGGCGGTCATTGATGCTTGCTTCGCTGTCACCTGTACGGTGTTGCGGTGTGCTCCCAGCCCGCCTCCGGCTTGCCTTCTTTTCCATCTCCCTCGCATGTTGGACGAACACGCTATCTCCGCTGATGCGGCCTAGCCTTGCCAAGCACCTATGTTGACTGCCATACCGAAGCTCGTCTGCCGATCATTCGCCCCGGCAGCTCCGACCAACGGAGCCTCACCATGCTTCATTGGTATCCGCTCCCCGGTGTTCCGTGCGTGCTGATCTCTTTCCCCCCACGATCAACACAACCCCCCCCCCCCGCCTTTGACCGACTCCGTTGTATTTCTTTTTTCCTTTCTGTTGCCTGGACGTTTTGGCAACCCTGTATTCAGGGAGGGAGATTTCCAACACGCCTCGCCGCTTTGGGGTCGCACGATTCGTCACGAGCCCAGCATTCACGGCTTGGCACCGCGTAATGCTTTCGAGAGGCGTGTCTCGCAGGGTGATGAGGTAGTGATGGCTCACAATGAGCTCTTCAGTACGATCCAACGTTTCTGCGCGAAGCCATCATGCCTTCGAAAAGGCTTTCGTCTGCTTACTGGATATACTGCTAGTAATCAAGTTCCGTCTTGGGCCATTTCAGTGCGTCTTTGTCTTTCTTCATCCTTCCACGCGAATGTTTCAAGTCACCCTGTTGGCATTGTCAGTCTGAGCTCGTAACGGCCTACGCTCATTCAAACTCACCTCTGCTTTGCGTTTACCCAGCAACCGCTCGGGCGTTCCCTTCGAATATGGCGGCTTGCTCTCCCTAGCCTGTGTCGCTTCCGAGTGACAACTATAATGGTATGCTCGGTTGCCTACCAGCGTGGTGTCCAACCAAACCCATTCCTGGGCGGTGTCTAACCACTTGTTCTCGAACTTTTCCTGGCAAATTGGACAGATGCTGTTGATACCGCTCGAGGCGTCCGGCACTGGGATGTATCGAGGCTTGGCCTCCTTCTTCGCCCGACCAGGACTAGATGATGAGTTGTCTGCTGATTGGACATGGTCGACGTCGATAGCTTCTCGTGACTTGATCCAGTCCTGCCTCGTGTTAGACATCAACCATGCTTGGCACCGACCTTGGTAACTTACATTGCTGTCGACGTACCAGCTGCGATGCTGACCCCTCTTCTCTGCTTCCGCAAGCCGTTGATGAGCCTTGAAATGCCAGTCCATGTGTGCCATCTTCTTCTTTCTGCCCTCCTCGTCCGTCTTGAATCGTCTGCCGCACTGAGTACACTGGGGACCCAGCTGATCAAACATGGACGGGATCAGATGTGGCTGGAATCTGCAAATCATTAGTGCTCGTGGACCTCACGAAAACTCGCCCTAGAGATCACTCACTGCTGTTTAAGAGCCGTGGCGTCAAGCTGGTTGCCATGCATGCCTCCGAGGGGAGGACGCGGTGGCAGTTGACCTGATGCTAGCAAGCTTGCAAGATTAGGAGGCAGCAAGCCAGCAGGCAACATGGGCATTCCAGGAGGCGGTACCGGACCTGGAGGAGGCGCCGGTGTTGGAGTTGCGCTCGGGGCTGGCCCGGGAAGCAGCCCGGCTTGTCGTAAGCCGGCCAGCAAAGCCATGGGATCTGCCGCCGGCGTCGCACTGGGCTGTCGATACGGCTCAACCTTTTGCGGCGGGGGAGACCGAATCGCCATGCTGGCAGATGGAGGTGGGGGCGTGGCAACCTGCGGTGTGGCTGACTGTCTCGACAACAATGCAGCAAGAGCTCCTTGGCCCAAGAGGGCATCAAGCGTCACCGCACCAGGCTGCTGCGGTGGTCCAGATGTAACTACAGGCGCCGCAGGAGGCGGCGGTGGATGAGAGGGGACGGGTGTTGCGGCAGGGGTTGCGCTCTGGGCCGAGAACGGCCTCACTTTTACAGCAAGATCGGCTACTTGATTCTTAATCAGGACTAACTGGTCCTGGGGCAAGTTCTGGTGTTGTAGCAAGCTCTGCACATCCAGCAACGCCTTGAGTCTTTGTTGAATACTATGATCATGGGGGTTCTGCGCAAACTCCAACTTCGACGCATCAATCAACTTCTGGATATCTTGACCCAGAGAGTCTTTGCTTATTCCAGCAGCATGAGGCGGACCCGAGAGTCCAGTCGCGTACGGCATCTGCGTAGGGGGCTGGTAAGGGCCTGGGGCCGCTGAGGGCTGAGCACTGTATGACGGCGGGGGAGGCTATGGCTTGGGTCAGTATCTGGTGTTCAGTTGTCATGAGAATGAGAAAGACTAACCGCGTAAGGAGCCATTTGCGGGTGATGCGGCAGCGGTGCGCTTGGGGGCCGGTTACCGTTCACCTGCGGCACAGGCGGCGGCTGACCAAAGGGCATCTGTTGGGCCGCTCCAGGTCGTATGCCTGGGGGTGTCGGGGTTTCGCGGTAGGGCGCAGCAGGCGGTCGACCGCGACCGGCCCCTCGCCCTTGTTGGGCCTGAAGAGCCGATGTACGAGCCTTCAACAAGGCATTCTCGATGGGCTGCGTTATCTCGGGGGCAAAGACTGGGCGCTTGTCGAGAGATCCTGGGACTGGCTCCTTCCAGGTACGAAGCATCTCGTCCATCTTGCGGCGAACCTGACCGTCCACAGCGGCGTACGCCTCCATGAATGTCGTGTATAGTTTGGCTCCAAAGAACAGCGTGTATGGAGTGCCGACATTCTTAACGATCGAATCGAGAACGTAGAGGGCTGGTAGCTTCTTGTGTGCTGGAGCCTGCGGCACATGTCAGCATTAGTCAAGTCATTTGGTAGCGAAAGGTTCGCAGCTTCAGGCATCGTTGCTTGGCACAAGGACATAGACGGTGCGTGTACTGCCGCCAGGAAGTAATGGGGAGCATGGCCTACCTTCAAAATGTGGTCCTGCAAAACTTCAGAGATGACCTGGGCATGCTCGGTCTGCTCTCTTGCAATCATCGTCAGATTGCTGATTTCGAAGCGCACGTTGGTAGTCAAGTCTTCGAGAGCTTGACGGTAGTCCTCCGCAACCTCGGCGGCGGACGATTCGTATGACATGGTTGCCAACTGTTCTTGGTCGACGAAAGTCCTGACGAAGAAGAAGAAGAATGAAATAGTCGTCTGTCAAGAGCACGCGATGGCGAGCGACAAGTGCCGAGAAACGAAGACGCAGTGGCAGCGGGGAAGATTCAGATCGTCCTCGACCAAAGTCAAGCCTCCTTCACCGTATACGATTGAAAGTACAAGAAACCACCCTTATTATGGAAGCGCGCCCGTCTGCTTCTTTGAACAAGAGACGTGGTTGATAACCTAAACTGGGAAGGGCCGCTTTGCAGTTTCCAATTCTCGTGTCCAGACCCTCTCTCTGCTCAAGTCCTCCGCAGCACAAGCCAACCAGATCCAAGCAGATAGCAAGGACGCCGTCACGACATCATCCGATGGAAAGCTATCGCGATCGCTTGTGGACTGCAACGAGAAGCTCGTTGATTCGGGCGAGCGTATGGGCGCGTCGCGAAGATGACCAAGACAAAGAGCAAATGGAAGTGGCAGTTGGGCAGTCACGAGGATGCTGTCGCAGCGATGGAAGAAATCAGTGAGGGCGAAGAGAGGATTTGGCGACTGGCAAATCGATTGTATGCGTTTTGCGTTTTGTGAGTAGGGAAAAAACCGTCGTATACTGCCGTGGCGGGTAAGGGAAAGAAGCCCGATCGGCAACAATTTTGTCGAAGAGATTGATTGACGTCGGGTCGTCTGTCCATTGCTCGAAGACAAGCTGAGGCTGACGGGCGGCAGAAGCAGGACCTGGGGTCACGTGCTTTATACGCACAGACCATGACCCAGGGAAAGGGAGAAGCAATTCCTTTCAGGTGCCTACCTAGGTGCCAGGTAGGTACAGTGCTGGGTCATTAGTTTTTGAACAGCAATAAGGGTCACATGATGCCGGTCTCACATAACCCAGGGCTAAGTAAATCGGTTATTATGATATTTCGGTGCAAGTTCCTTATAAGTGTGGACCGCACGGAGGAAGTCTAGCTGGTTGATTGGTCCTCATTATTGCTGTTCAAATACTAATGACCCAGCACTGTAGCTAGGTAGCTTAGGTAGCTTGGTAGATTGTTAACTTCAGTTCAGTTGGCTTAATAACTGATAATGCTGACACCCCTTTGTCTTATCTCTGTATCGCTTGCAAGCAACCTTTTTTTTTTTTTCTTCTTGAGAAGCACTGGTTTTGTAGCTTCACAATGGTGACGTGGAGCCAGCACGAGACTACAAATATGCTAGCCAGCTTTCCAAAGACACATCTCTGAATGAACCCCAGAGGACAACCCAGACCTTTTGTTTTCTGCTTTCCTTTTTCCTCGTCGGTACGGTTTCAACTCCAACTCCATTGTTCCGCAAACTGTGAAGAAGTCCAATTGACCCACCCACCGGTTTGGCATAATGCATATGCACCCAAGGCCAGTCAGGCACTGGTAACTCCGATCAACCCGCCAGAAGACTTGGCTTTGGAATCTTTCTATGGAGAGTTGTCGATGAATAAAAGATGCAGAAAAAAAACATGTGCGGGTGCGCTGAACAATGTTTATTACAGAGACAAGGCTGGAAGTGAGCTTCGCGGGGATATCAGCAGGTTTTTAAAGCATTCAGAGTCGGCTTGCTGTTCTGCTGCTCAATGGCAATATTACAAAAAAGCAACATCTTGCCGCGAAGCTAGGCCCGGCCATCGAGGCGGTGCTGGCGCTTAAGCTTACCTTTTTTTTTTTCGAGTAGACAGGCACCGCGGCTGGACGCGGCCCCAAATAGACGAGCGTGATGAGCCGATATTACTTGCTGGGCGGTTACACCTCTTCGTATCCAAGTTAAGACCTTGAAGGGCGAGGCACGGGCTAGAAATGGCATTATAGGTCAAGAACAAATGGCATGTGGTGGGCGCTTATTAGGCGACCTTCCAGCAGGTATCGGGATCTCTCCGGTTTACAAATCACTTGGATGCGAAAGCGGACCCTTGAGGCACGACCGCTTGGGTTGTTCATTCTATTTTGGGGTTTCACGATCGAGTTCCGTTTGATCATGGCGTCTGGGTGACACTTGATGTCCACCTCGGATGGATACCAGACGGAAGCACGGTGAGTTATGGCCACGGATCAATGGTTCTCGCCAATGGAACCGAGGTCAGTTCAGATGCTCGGTGTTGTGCTTCACATCTGATTAGGTGCCTCGGCCGAGATATTTGGCATCCTCCAGGACCATATCTGACCGCAAGGGACTTGATCCAACTTGACTGGAAGTTGACGGGGATGTGCTACTCAGTTAGACTTATCGCCAGCAATAGCCAAGACGAATTGTCATCGTCATGCTGCTTGCCATGACTCCCAAGACGGTAGCGAAGTTGAACGTTGGCTTTGCCAAAGTCACCATCTCTACGCTCGCTACCATACGGACACCCTGGACCGCATTGGATACCTATCTCAGTTTGCTTTGCGAAAGGATGAGATGTTATCTCTTGTGCTCTTGAATTATTATCGGTATGGCGCGAGAACCCCAAAAAGATTCAGGGTTGACCCCATCGCATTCGGGAGACCGAGACAGTACAGTACGGTATCCGTACAAGTGCCCCAATCCAAGCGGCGCATATCTGCATGTACCTTGCCTTGCCGCTCACACTAATCGTTGCATTGTCCAGCCCATCCGCGCCCTGTAGCGAATCGGTAGTCCTGGCATCGGCAGGGGTCTGCCAGCAGTCCCTCTGTGCCTGACGTGTTGGCTGGCGGCTGTCGTTACTAGGTAAACCCGCATGAAACAAAGCGTCGTCGCCCATCATCCAATCAATTCGGCGCCGGGCCCGTGAACTGAGAATCTGGGTCGTCCCTTCCACTTTCGACTGCCAACATGTTTGCAACTTCCGCGCGACCACAATCTATCTGCCTTTACCCTACCCTATTATTGGCCTATGCCACCCCCCCCCACCCCCCCCCGGCTTGTTACAGTAGTATACTTCCAACGTCTGGGCCTTAATGCTTGAACATTCGCCTCCTGCTTTGCATTTTTGCCGCCCTTTCATAGGATCATCTGGGCCGCGTCCCTTAACGAGTGCTGCAGCGATCCGACTCTTAGCGCACCATTGGACGAAAATGACCCACGGCATGTTCATACCACTGGTACGGAGTAGCCTTGGCCCTTCAGACCCTTTTCTTCTTCGTCTCGTCTTCGCTCTTGATGAGCATCGGGAGGGGTGGATCTGCATCGACTGTCGAGAGCTACAGGGCATCAGCGGCTCCACGATGAGAATGCGCTCACTCACATGCTGCAGGCCACCGCTGCCCGACCCGTGCGAGTCGTATCGTAGCCAAGCACCAGATGACTGACAGATATCCCTGGTCTAATTATCTAGGACTGCAAGTGCTCGACTAGGGCGCCCGCCTTGAAACGGCGTCTGGACGCCGCCGCTTAGTATCGCGTGGAACCTCAGCCACAGGGAAGACAAGTGCTTCCGCTGCCGCCGCTGTTCGAGCCTCCCACGTCTCCCTCACCATCCCGCATCCCACACCCCCGTAGCCCAGTCCTCGTAATGCCAGGGACATCGACAGATTGACCAAGTCGTCCGTAGGAGAAGCTTTGAACACTCCATCGTCTCCGCCCCCTCCCCTTCCGTTCTCTTGTCCCCCACCGACGCATCCCAGCCTTGATAGCCCCTCCGCACTGCCAAAACGACTGGCTGCTAGTTGCTCGAAACTTTTTGTATTTAATGCGAAACGACGAATGAGGACGGCCGCCAGGTGGCTCCTCGGCCAAACCAGACCTGGGCCTGCTCTCGCCTTCCCGATGGCAACGAGACAATTTTCGGGTGACGTGCTGAGTGGGAACAGCAACCCTGCCTGTCCTGTACCTGTCCTGCATTGTTCTTTTTGAGCCATGTTCTTTAAGCTTGATAAGGCAGGAACGCTTGGAGTGCTGCTTATATTAAAGAAGGAGGCCCGGGCCTCCTTCCTTTGACGTCGAACCTCCCTGAGCCTACCCTCGGTCCTGTGGCAGGCGCTTCTCTTCCTCACCTACCTTCCTTCCACTGAACAGTCGTGAACAACTGACTTCGTCTCTTGGCATCTACTAATCTTGTTCACTTACAATCCTTCTCTCTCATTGTGAAGCTCTCTATACTTTCCCTATATCACTACCTTTTGCTGGACTGGTTTCCGGCATCATTTCTTACCTGGCTCATAATCGCAAATAAGACCAAACACCCTCGATACCCAGGGACCACCACCGCTCCTTTGGATTTCTCAGTCTGCTTGGTAAGACTGAGAACTTGCTATTAGCCTTATCGTCATCGAGCTCACCGTCAGCTACTCACTCGCATGTTAGATACCTCGCCTCTCCTGGACGACGAACTCCTCGCTAACAATGCCTTCAGAATCCTCACTTCACCCATATTCAGTCCGGTCGACCCCTGCAGCTGTCCAGGGCTCTACGACTTCTTCCTCCAGACCGAAACCAAAGAAACCCTGCTGCGGAGAGTGCGCGAACTGCGACCACAATAAGCCTCCCAAGATGTTCAACCTCTCCGAGAACTCTAGCCTTCGCGGCTCCGGCCACATGATCCTCAACGTCTTCCGGGCCTTTAACATCATCGGTCTCCTAGCCGTGAGCGCCTCGGCCTGGGTTATGATCGTCATGTCCATCCTCAAGGGCCACTTCGCTTTCTTCGTCTCCGCCTCGCACTTCTTCACCTTCTCTGTCGCCATCTTCCTCATTATTTCGGAGCTGAACGTCTTCCGCCACTATTTCGAGCGCAACTGGCCGACCCTCTCCTGCGAACATGGCCTCAGCTGGCTCGGCATCGCCATGATCGTCATGGGCTGTCAAGTGCTCGCCAACAGCACCAACCCTGCCTTTTCCGTCGAAACCATTGGCTTGCCCCTGTGGCGCCTCATCCTTGCCTCGGGTATTCTCGCCATCACGTTCGGCTTCTTCAACGTTATCTCGTCCATCGTTTTCTGCGACAGACATAACGGCATCAATGCTCGTAACATCCGCAGTGATGGCACGCTCGCCTCGGGCAAGAACTCGCTCGTCGACGGTTACTCGGTTCGGAGCAACTCTATCCACAATGAAAAGCAACCGAACAAGTTCAAGCGCTTTACACAGAAGTTCCCTACTCCGTGGACCAAGAGCAACACCACTACCGCTGCGCGCCCCAACATCAGCGGCCCGTTCGTGCCCGACATCGAGCAGGGCCACACTTCCGACAGGAGCTGGGATGAGGACCGCCGCAGCCCTATCATGCCCGAGATCAACCGTCCGCCCACCGCGTTGCATCCCATGAACACTGGCAACACCCGCTTCACCAAGTACAGCGAGGTCAGTGATATGACGCGCTTCTGAGTGTGGGTACGGCAGGGAATCTGAGAGGTGACCTTTCTTCATAAGGAGAAAGACTAATAATCAATGGCAAACAGTTGGGATGGCGGGCCTAATACAGCAGAATGTGTATCCTCCATTGATCAAGGGTTGTGGCGTTTTGAAGATTATTTAATTTGGCCCAGAGGGTAGGGAAAACAATACCCATAACGACGGTACGGTGTTTGGCAGGGAATTTGGCATTTGAGAAAACTTTCTACAAACTGATGAGCTGCGACAAGACTTTACAAAGAAACAGGACAGGCGGGGACGATCTGGGACAACAGAAACATTCAGTAATTATCAAGCTATCTAGCCCACTTAGACGAGGAAGAATTTCATGCGCTTTTATTCTAGTTCGTGACAGTTGGTTCCAAAAAAGGGATTCGGCCGTACGGTGTCGTCGGTGGTCAACTGGATCGTTCCAAAGGTGGCAGTGAGAAGAGTGTGCTCCGCCCCTTTAACCATCCCAACCGGCGATCCATGTCCGCCCGCCCCCACAAGTTTGGGGAGTCCTGTTCAAAAAATTTCCACACCGAGGGTCGGTCCTATGGAGTATTCAACAAACCGCTTTTAAGGGGGGCAACGCAACACTTTTGCTCCTGGATATAGCAACACGAGGACCCGTCCAAGTAAGCTGTTTGGCAGACCGGTGTACGCTGGGGCAAGCCGCCCAAGCATGGTCGGATCGGGCCAAGAACATCACATTGACGCGACGAGGAAGCCGAGTAAATAGTGATTGGCTTTTATCCGTAACATTGCGTCGGTTTTACGAGGCATCACAAGGCGAATGGGAAATGAGACGGGAGTGTTGGGAAAAGAAGAGAAGAAAAAAAAGTTTCTTCACAAATCACGTTACTCGTCATTGTACGCCCGCCGTTGTAAGAACCTCGAAAAGTCTGTTCCATTTTTCGTATCGATTTGAATTTTTCCACCCGGATGTCTCAAACCGGGGGGAGAAGAACACTCCAGCGCATGATATCAAGTGCGTTCCCAAGCTGTCGTCGAAGAAACAGCATACCGAGTACCACCCATGATGATGATGATGAAGATGACGATCCACCGTAGCCGTCCTTGTGTCCTTGCAATCCGTGAACACCACACCCGGCAGCCGCCGTTGTTTTTGAAGAGACGATGATGTTGTCGTCGGGGAGAACCGCCACGTCAACCGCGGAATCCTCCGTTGCGGGACGAAACCGTTTACCGGTAGCGCCACAGGGAGAGGGTGTTGTGGCGCTTCCAGGTCTTTCTGCGGCCGGCCTGGGTCTTGTTGTAGCGGTGGCCCTTGTTGAGGCCGCGGGACTTCTTGCCGGTGGCGGTGAGGCCGCGGGACTCGCGGTGCTTGTGGACGGGGGCGACGATCCAGTTGATGCGGGGGTCCTGGCGGATGGCCTTGTGCTGGGGGTCGACGAGGATGACCTCGTAGTACTTGTAGGTCGAGTCCTGGTTAACCCAGTAGGAGTTGAGGACGCGCAAGTTGGCGCAGCGGCGGCCGACACGCTCCTCGGCGGTGGAGGCGAGGGAGCGCTGGTACTTGAGCTGGTTGACACCCTGGTTGGTGGGCTTGCCTATGATTCCAATCCTGTTAGCAATCTCTTCCCCTCTAGACGGCGACGACACCCCTCTGACCGCTCTGCGGCGGGGGTGATGGTTCATCGTACGGATCGATTCAACGTACCGAAAGTGGCACCCTTGGCGACGGGCTTCTTGCGGCCTCCGCGGCGGACGCGGACACGGTAGATAACGTAGCCCTGCTTGGCCTTGTAGCCGAGGCGGCGGGCCTTGTCGGGGCGCGAGGGACGCGAGGCGCGGTGAATGACATTCAGCTGTCGGAGCTATATTGATGCACTCTCAGCAAATGTTCAACGAGTGTATAGCAGGAACGCAAAGTCCTCTCGATGCACCCATGCCACCATCCCTCGTGATGCCTTCCCAATTCTCGAACAGATCAGACCCCTCCAAGTGATGAGAGGGTTGATCAAAATTCGACAATCGGTATCGGCAGGGAGGGGCAGAAGAGACGAGTAGAGACTTGTCGTGCGTCCACATGGTTCGGAATCGGGTGGTTTCAACGTACTTCCCAGCAGCGAACACGCAGAAGGAAGCGCATCACATCGGACTGCTTCTTCTTCTGGAGCTCTTCGACATACTTGAGGGCACCCATTTTGACTGCGGTGACGGCGTCAGGTTAGCCTCTTGAATTGGCAGACAGTGAGGAAAACGTAAAATGAGCGACGGTGTTGTCGGGAGGGAGAGGAGACAAACCAGCTGTTCACGTAAAATCCGGCTGCCGAGGTTTTGGTGGTGGTGTTGATGAAAAATAGACGACGACGATTGAGAAAGTTCGAAACTGGTGGGAAAATTCGACAAGATTGTGCGATTCTCAATAAGCGACGTTCTAGCCCTGAAAGGGTTAGCGCCATTGGGTTTGCCCCGAACCTAAATATGGGGCGGTAGTTTTCCATTCTCGGTGAGTGACTAGGGTGAGTGGTCTCGGTGAGTCTGCTTCTCGGTGAGAATTCCTCCCCTTCGTGCTACCCGACCCAATCATTCTAACGGTTCTTGGCTCAACGTCGTGTCATTGACCGGCGTGCTCTAGAGTGTGAAGTGGGATTTATCTTACTGCATGATTTTTCATTCAATTGTTGCTGTATATCTTCTAGGTGAAATTCCCTTGCAATATTCTCCGATGCCAACGATTCCCACGAAAGATTTCTCTCCCCCCACCATTAACATTGAAGCTGGTATCCTCATTACTGGCTCTCTGCTATGCCAGTACTCGAAAGAAGCCCAACACCCTGCAGGAGCATTCCTAGGGCGACTTTCTGTCACATAGTCTCGAGCCATCACATCTTTGCCCACCTCCCGTCCTTGACATGTCTCGTTCAACGGCCATGTTGGCGTGCGAGCATTTTTATATCGGTTGACCTATCCGCTGTTCCGTCCACCTCATGTTTTGGACTGTTGAAAGCCACTGCAGATGACCGTCTTCGACCATATCCGTAGATCCTGAAGTCACCTGCTGCTCTTCGCCCTTCTGGTGGCAGCTTGATGTCGACCTTGGGCCCCCCTCTGCATAAGGGCGAGCGGCAGCCGACTAGCTGAGGAAATGAGGTCGTTGGTTTCTGCCAGGTCTGCTACCATGAGTGTTCCATGTCACCCTTCGAGTCCAACACCCCCAAGTACCTCAAAATTAAGCGTTTCAGACACGCCGATGCCGAGTCTTAATTCCTCTCATACATCACTGGTCACCAAATCTCCTGCCCCTCCCCCATATGGTGGACATCCGGTATGGTTATACACTGGCAGTGATTCATCGTCGATGCTCACATGATGCATCACTTAAGGGCCTGGCACAGGGTAGTTGCCGGAATGGAAAGCCATCATCCTTGACTTCCTGTACATGTGCCGGTCATTGTCTGCAGACGGCCAGGGTGGGCTCCGGACCGCAACCCAAGGGTATGGTCGTCGGCCAGCATCTTGTATATGTCAAGGGCTTTTCGGGTGAAAGCTTGAACGACGGGGCGATCTGAAAGTTCAGGGTGCGGGGATTGCCAGGACCGTCCGCCATACATGGTACGCATTGTGCCTTACCCACGTGGTGTTGCTGAGGAAAGGTCAAATGACATGTTGCGGGCGGCTGAGTGACGTCTTGGAGATGGAGCAGCTTCACAAGCATCAACGCTCCGTGTTATTCCTAACATATAACTGGGGACGAAAATACAACGAATCACGCGCAGCAGAATGGTAGATTTTGGACAGCTGTAAAATCTTGATGGTCTCGAAGCCTAAAGTTGATGGAATAGCAAAATCTTTCGTACAAGAATCCGACACCAAGCCATAAGCCAGAACCAGAACCAGAACCAGAACCGCAAGTCAAGTCCTTTTTTGATCTCAGGTTACACCATGCTCGTGGGGTGATTGAGGGTGGGGGAGGGAGTTAAGAATAAAGTAGTAAAGGAAGTCTCTCTGTCTATGTCGGTAGTGCCCTGAGTAGTAATGAAAGCCCCTCAGTCTTCTCTTGAATCTCTCATCATCATGAATCGGGGAGGAAAGGCCGTGGTTCCAGAGTTTCGAAACATAAAGGAAAAAAGTGAAAGTGTTTCGGGGGTCAACATGTCTCTTCCGGTTTCACCCCTTTGCTGTCCTCTTTTTATCTTCCGAAAAGAAGCACGAAGGTCCCACCGTTTTTTTGGCAATTTAAAAGCAGAAATTTCAACCTTCCAACGCCAACAGTGAGAGATAAAGATTGCCGGGCTCGGCAGCCATTGGCTATGCTTACAATACCCCAACCATGCTAACCGTATCCATGTACGATAAGCCGTTGCGGCGACGTGCGTTCAAATGTGTTGAAGGGCAGAGAAAAATAGTTATAAGATGCTTATCGAAAAGCTCGACCAGCCGGCGAATGCAGAATGCAGATGTCAAACTCGCTGTCGAAACGGAGATACTCCCTTAACGACTATTCAAGGAGAGACCTTGGAACGCGGCGGCCCAGTCGTTCTGAGAGTTCATGGGGCCTCCGCCCGGCTCGTGTGGGCCGGTTTCAGTTCCTGGCGGAAAACGCGACCGCATCTGGTAGTCGGCCGCTCCTGGGAAACTGTAGCTGTCGAGCGACGGGACGACTCCCGGAACATAAGGAACGTTTCCAGGCCTGGGCGCGCTGCCCATGCCGCCCATATGCGAGTAGGGATAGTTCGGTTGACCGTAGCCACCAGCAGGCCCTCCAGGTCTCTCTCCACCAAACGGCGGAGTGAAGGAGTTTTGGAATCCGCGACCAGCCGGGCCAGGGCCACCGAATCCTCCAGGCTGCTGGTCCTGTTGCTGCTGCTGCTGCTGCTGCTGTTGTTGTTGTTGTTGCTGTTGCTGCGCAGATCGTCGCTCGGAGTTGTTTGAACCACGGCCAACACCGACTGCTCCAGGCCCAACACCGCTAGGGGCTTGGATGCCAAGGGTCGGACTGGCAAACGAAGCAGGGTTGATGGCCGACATCCAGATTCTGGTCTTATAAATCTTGAACAGATCCGTGACAAGAGAATTGAAGTTGATGTATGAGTCCGCAAAGTAGTAGAAGGTCAACTTCTTCCAGTCCCTGATGATGGTCAGCCTCTCCTTGTTGGTCTTGGAATGGTCTTTTAAGAACTCACATCTGAAACTCGGCATCGAGGATCTCCATGTTTAGCCCATGCTCCTTAACCTTCTGCATACAGACACGCTTGGCCTTGGCCTCGTTGCCCTCCTTGTCCCGCAAGGCGTGGATCTCGTGGCTCTGGGCCAGGCGCTTGATCAACTTCGGCTTGAGCTCGCCAGCATTGGGCTCCTGCATGTGGTGTTGATTGGGCGGGCCCATTCCGCCGACGGCGCTGCCCTGGAGACCATTCGCAGCCGCCATAAGGCCGGCGCCTGTGCCGTCCTGGGCAGCAGCAGCGTTCTGCGAGTACATCATCAACCACTTGTATTGTTCCTCCGCGTAGTGCTCCTTGAGCTCCTTGGCGGTCTGCCAATCGACGTTGTCTCGCGCAACCGTTCCGAGGTCGGTTCCTCGGTCAGCCTCCACAATGACCAAGTCGCCCGGTTTGACGGTCAGGCCAGTGCCTTCCTGGATGTAGAAAACATCGGCTCTGGCGCACTTGAACAGGACGATGTGCAGGAGCTGGTTGTGACGCGGCTGCGACATGGCATATACGTTACGATGAGGCGAGGGCGCACGGTTTCCATAAGGGGGGTGCATCGTGTACGCCGAAGGAAACGGATTGTTGAACTGCATGCTTTGGGGAGGAGCTGCGAGACCTCCACCGGGAGTAAAGTAAGCAGCTGTTTTGCCCGGTTAGTCTCGTAGAATCAAGTAGTTTGCCAACTCCGCTTACCTGTGTTGCCGAGAGGATAGTTCTGGTTCTCCGAGTAGCCCATGGAGAAATCCTGGGCGTGCTGCTGCTCAGGGACGGGGTTGTCGAGCGCGCTGAAAGACTCGTTAATGGAACTGATGGAGCCCTGGCGGGTCGGGATGTCGGCAAACGAGTGTCTGCGACTCTGCTGTCCCTCGGGGCCACCAAAGCCCAGAGAGCTGTGCCAGAAGGCCTTCTTGACATTCTCCAGCTTCCGGTTCTCGTAGGGCGACCTGAATCCAGACGCGCCGTACTCACTCATCCTCCGGCCCAGGGCTCTCTTCGTCGCCATCTCGTTTCCGTCGTTGGCCTCATCGAGCTCGTCGATGGCAAAGTCGGACTCCTCGGGTACGGACTCGCGCAGAGCGTACCCGTTACCAAGTCCGTAGGCCGCACCAGTCGAGGCTCTCGGGCGGAGCCGGTTTTGATATTGCTGCTGCTGCTGCTGCTGTTGTTGCTGCTGCTGACGAAGCATGGCATTTTCGCGAGCAAGCAACTCGATCGTCTTTGCCTCGGCGGACTGATGCATAGATCCCTGCATGGACTCTGTCGCACTCTCGTCGTCATCGTCGTCAACCTCCTTGACCTTCCCAAGCAGTCCTCCGTCGTTCGACATCTCGCTCAGCATACTGGGACGGGAGGGCCGATGCTGCAAGCCTGAGTGTCCATGGGCACGACCACGACCTAGGATCGTAGAGCTGCTCATCGCAGTCGGGGGCGCGTCAGGCTCTAATTGGCCGACAGAGTACGACTGAGAGCGGTAGGTCTTGGGGGTGGGATGGAGAGGGATGGCAAAGGGGATTTGGGCATTGGGACCAGCGTCTCGCGGCGCGGGGGACGTCTGGCCATAGTTGACGTCGGTGTTGAAGAAAGAGCCGCCGGCTGAGCCAGGCGGCATCGTGGACGTGGGCGAAGGCAGAACTTCACTCAGGCGCGAGGGAGGATCCTTTCTCTCGCTGTTCCAGATACCTGTTCCCCAGGTGAAAGAGCCTCCCGAAACGGGAGCACGGCCTATGACGCCGGATGGCTGAGAGTGAGTACCCCAAGGGGCGGTTCCCTCGGCAGACGGGGTGCTCGGGTGGGAGGCTGTAGGAGACATTGAGCTGCTGGCGAAAGAGCCTTTGCGGGGCCGAGGCAGCGGCTGGGTCGTGTCGTTGAGCCAAGAAGCGCGTCTTACCGGCTTCTGATGCTGGGTTGCCTGTTGAGGGGCTTCCTGGCGATGAGAATCGGTCTCGTCGTCTGAGCTCGCAAGTGCTTCGGAATCGGGCGTCGATCTACGGTTGAGCTTGTCCAGGAGGATGGTGTGGTTGCTGACTCCAGAGAAGGCGCCCTGACCCTGCTTGGATGACGGGCCGGGTTTGGCGGCGCTGGCACTGCCCGTACCTGAGCTCATTGTCCTCCCGTTGGGACCAACTGAGGGTTTGGCTCTGGATCGGCTGGAACCGCGACTTGGCCAACCTTGAAAAAGCCCAAAGCGAGCTGCTGATAGCTCGTTTAGAGGATGGGAAGACGGGTGGGTTCAAACGGATGAAGAGTGAGTGCTGCGTTAATGAGCTTGGTCAGGTGATTTGTTTAAAGCGGTAAAGGCCGAACGAGACTAGTCGTTGTGTTAGCAGCTATGTCATCAACCGTTAAAGGCAAGCGCTGTGAGGCAAGTTTGAAAGAGACAAGTTTCGCCGCAAGCAGCTTGGGTATCGCAGCGAGCTGCGGCGGAGGCTGCAGGTCAAAGCTGGCAGCCACTGGCGAAGGGGAATTGGAAGGCCGCCACGAGACCCGAGCCACAGGCCTCACAGGCCGGCGCCCAACAAGGTAAGGCAAGCAGACGAATAAGTTAACGCCGCAGACCGCACCCTAAGTACGAAATGTCGTTGACCGAATGGTTAAGAGGGGGCGGGTGATGGGGGTGTTGGTTGGACTGAGGGCGAACCCGTGCAATGCCATGTGACACGCGCAAGGCAGACAGGATAAAAGGGCAGACAGGCAGGCAAGCAGGCAGACTGCCCAGCAATGAACCGACGAACGGTTGTGGAGTTTGTCTTTGGGGGATGGATTTCCCGCCTGGCAACGGCGGCAGCAGCAGCAGCAGCAGCAGCCCTTGCGACCAGGAAAACGATTCGCGCAACAGAAAGGTGAAAAAAGTACGTACCTAGCTGAGGGAAGCTGAGTAGATATATTCCCAGGGCGTGTCGAAGTGTGCGATCTCTAGATACTGAATAACGGGTTGGCTGAGACTGGAGGCAGAATCGACGTGATGGCGCGCGCGTGAGGATCGAGTTGAGGCTCCTGGGCGACGACCGATGCGTGGTGTGTGGCGCGGCAAGTTGGCTCAAGACAAGATGGGGGGTGTGGTGCTCTGAGGGGGAGATGGGGGGGGTCGCAAGCACAGACAGGCGGTGCAGGGAGAGAGGGTAGGGTGTCCAAGCAGTGAGTGACACTATTAAGGCGTAGATGGAGCGAGAGTGAGAGTGACGGAAAGCGCGCGTGACGAGTATGAGAGTTTGGTACGAAAGATGATTATGGCGCGCGTACAACGGAAGCCAAGAAAAAGTGCGAAAAGTCGTCTAAACCAGCCCGTCTAACCCAAACCCGAAGTTGCCCAAAGGAAAATATTCAACGGTTTGTATGACGAGGGGTCGCGCAGCAAGCTGTGGCGGTAGTCGTCGTGGCCAAATCGTGGTGTGCGTGTGCTTGTACGGATGTGTATTGCATGCGTGCCGTCTAGAATCGAGGTCCGATGTCGTTAGCGGAGGGGATGGAGATGGCAATGCGACAGACGAGCTAGGCGCATCTCATGGTCGTCGCGTAGTGGATGAGAGAGCGATCGCAAAGTGGAATGCGGACTTGGGAGTTGTGGATGCTGGTACGGATGCTGGGGGGAGGGAGGGGGGGCGAGATGAAATTGCCTTGGGCGGCGCCCTCGATCCTTGGGGAGTGCAACGGGCTTGAAGAACAGATGAGGAGAAGCAAGGAGACGGTAGGAAGGGAAACGGACGGGGAGGTGTTGGAGAGGTTTGAGAAGGCGATGGAAAGAGGTCACAGTTGTAGTAAGTAGTACGTTGACGGAAGCGGGGGAGGAGAAAGACGTTGCGACACGAGACCAGAGCTTGTCCAAGTGGCTGGTGCGCACCTATGGGAGCGGAAGGGTCCGGGCCAGGGTATCCGTAAGGTAGCAAGTGTAGAGAGAGGGTGGGAGGTGGCAAGCTATCTGACGACACAAACAGCAGTGTGAGAGGGGAGGGGATGTAAGGTGTGTGTGTGTGAGTGTGAGTGCGCACACGCGGTGTGTGTGCGTGATTGTACGGTGAGGGGAGCTGGGTAAGGGACCTATTCAGTCAGAATAAGGCGGCAAGATGAGAGAGGGAGAGAGACGACAAAAGTAAATAAGAGACAAGGAGGAGAGATCTAGGGTGGTTTCCATTCTGTATCTGGTACCACAAGGAAGCCCAAGGTCGTAGGGATAAAGAGGGCAGAGAGAGGTGGTGTAAGTAGGGCCCTGCTCTGCTAAGACCAGATCAGGCCATGAGAATGAATAAAGGGCAAAGTAGGTAGAGTGTGTGGACTGTGTGGTAGCAACGGGAGCAAAGGTAATGTGCAGTATGCAGCGTGCAGCAGCAGTCTAGTCCGTCTCCAGTTGCAGCTCCAGCTCTCTCCCAGTTCCAGTTCCAGGTCCCAGTCCAGCCGAGCCCAGTCCAGTCCAGTCCAGTCCAGTTTGGTTGGTTTGGTGTGCGCGCGCGTGCGCCTCAAAGCCAAGGGGAGAGAGAGATGTGCACACACTGTATAAGTGCCAATGCTAATGCCAATGCCAATCCCAACTCAATATGCCCAGGGTATGCACGCTACAGAGCGAACTATGCCCTGGTAGTGTTGGCCTTTGAGGTACCTGTCTGTGTCTGTGCCCCATCCACAGGGGCAGGGCAGCTTACGTAGTAGACTTGGAAGGACTACGGTACCTAGCACCCAAGACCAGGCAAGCTCACGTTTGTAAGGGTCGGCGGCGGGTTGTCAGGGACGGGAGTGTGCGTGCGGGCTGGTGGGTCAAGTTGAATAATGTCGTGGGAGGTGGCAAGTGGACGGGTCCCAGTCGATTATCGCACCACTACAGGAAGAGGGTGGGAACGCGCCGGGACGATCAAGGCACAACGGGAATAACAAAACGGGCAATTAAAGAAGAGGATGGGAAAAGAAAAGAAATGGGGGCCGGGGTGGGACCGTTTAACGAGGAGAGAGAAGAGGGAGAGGGAAACCAGCATGTTTGCCTCCGTCGTAGGGCATGCCATCTACTTGCGATTCGAGGACTTCTGGCCTCTTTTCACCTCAAGCAAAGGGCACCAGCCAGTCGAAGCCTTCTCATCTCCTTAGCCAGTGGCGATCATGATACTTTGGAGCAAGGATACCGTTGCAAATGGGAGGCTGGATCGAAAGCGCCGTGCAGGTCTTCAGATCCGCCAAGAGGAAAAGAACCCAGCAGAGATGCGCCGAGATATCATAACCAGCCATCTCCGACCATTCCATGCCATGCCCAAGAACTTGCCAGCGATACGAGAGAATATCACTGCGAGATTGACGATGCCGTCGTTTCTTGCAGGAAATGCATAGCGCTACAATCTCCAAGAGCCAACCACTTGAAAGGCGCCTGGATGCATAACGCTGATAAGGCGAAGAGAGAAAGAAGCAATAGAACCAATCGTAAAATACAACAAAACCGGTTGTTTTCGTCCTCGCCCCATTTTCTTCAGAGAGCAGCACTTGCTGTAAATCCGGGGAATGTCTTGAGCAGGGTTACTTCGTCTCGTCATCTCTGCCATGCCCCAAGGAGCAATGATGGGCAACGACCGAGTGGTGTTGAAGCAGTCAAAAGAAGAAGAGAGAAAAAAAAGTATCCAATCACCTGTGAATTGGGGTTTTGAGCGGTAGCTAGGCCAAGGGAAGACACCTTAGTTTCTGTGACTGGATGCCTTCCCCCTTCCACCCTTTTATTCTTGTGGAAGGATGCTGAATGGTCGAGATGTTTGCGAGAGGGTGTGGACCAGAAAGCGAAAGAGATGAGAGAGGGGCGCGAGGCAGAAACTTTCCCAGACCAGGTCAAGGCGAAGGAATACGGGAATCGGAATAGCCCAGAGGCCGAGAGAGGAGGAAAGACGAGAAGAAGTCGTCCAGGATTTGCCGCTAGAGAAATTTGAGTTGAGGCGGGTCTGTATGTGTATGTGTGTGGGTGTGTGGTGATGATGGTAGTGGTGGTGAGAAGACCGTTGCTATTCCAGATCCACTTTCTGAAATAGAAATGGAAGGCGCGCTCGGAAAGAGGCCTCTGATATTGGCGAACACATGTATGCTTTTCGACGTCCAGCTGTGAATGATATATAAAGAAGAATAAAGAAAAAACTTTTTTTTGTGACTCTCTTGACGGGTGTTGCGATGTATACAAAAGGATGCCGACGCCACGGAGGAAGGAGGATTCAGGCCTCCCAACCCTACCTACCCCAATAGATGGAGGAGGGACTTGGCTCCCCCCCCCCCCCCCCAGCAGCACAGTGCCGAAAAGATTCCCGCCTCGAATGGTGGATGCAACCTAACCGCACTCGATCACCCGCAGATACGTACCCACCAGCATCTCTGCGTTTCCCCACACTTTCTCCAGGCGCAGATCCACTGAATGTACGGATACTTTTGCGTCTATGTCCTGTGCCAGTCAGAACCAGCCTAGCCAGGATACGCCACGCCTGTCAGGGCTCAGGGGCTGTGGGTAGTGGGGTCGCCCTGGCTGCTGAAGGCCAATCATCTTGTGTTGCTTACAGCTACCTCTCTTCTTTGTTCCTCGGTATGGTAGGAACTGGACTGAGAATCTGAGAGCCATTGTAGCTGCCTCGATACCTCTTGGATTCCAGATCGAGCGGGAAGGAAGCGGGCAAAGCGGGTAATCAAAAGTCAGAACGACGCATCGCCGAGATTGATGAAAGGGAACCAAGCCACCCGACAATACTTGGGTACCTAAGCATGCATACCTACCTACCCACCTACTTACTTAGGTTCCAGTACGCGATATTCGGACAAAAAAAGATAAGAAAAAGGACAACCTACGGATACCTTACCTAGTTATAGCACCCATGAGAGAGTCTCCGTCCATCCCCCACACACATCCATGGCCCGTCTCCATTCATCCCATCGGAGCTGTCTGCTTTGGGCCACTGAGATTCTCAATTACCGACAAGGCCTTCCTGATTTTGCCCAATCTTCTGCTCGGTCTATTACCGCCCGGTTACAGCCACCCGAGCCCGTGCAGATGCATCTGCAACACTGCGAACTCCTTCATACCCCTTCTGTACCAACACTGTAGGTAGCTATTCTCTTCTTCACTTTGGCCGGCCGGCGGCTCGACTCCGACGCGGCTAACAGGCGACGCAGATGGGCAACGACCCCTTTGCTCCGTTCTCTATCAGGACCAGCCTCAGCGTAGGTGGCCTGCACCATCGCCTGCCTTCTTGGTGGACATATACGATAATATTCTTCCGGTGCCCTCGACTTCACAGCTTCTCCAAGTATCTGCCCCTCTCACGACATGCAATGCTTGCCGAGAAGCGGGCGATGCAGTACCTATGTCTGCATCCCGCGGCCATGCATCCCGGTCGATGGCGGTATGTACACACCTCGGATCATAACTACTACCTACTTACGGCGCACCCCGTCGACGCATTCCAACCGTACATACATGGCAACCATATTATCGTTAGTTCGAGCCTCTTCTGTTCCGCCGCAACATGCTGTTACATGACGGGGCATGCGGTTGAGCAGTGAACTGTCTCATATCCGGAGCCTAGGCGACTACCACGCAGGCTTGACCATCTGATTCGGGGAAACAAACCAGGAACACGCCGCAAAGACTGTACCGTGGAAGGGAAATGCCTCTCATGGCGGCCCCGGCGATGCCGGCAATCACGCTGCTCTCCTCACGTATGCTTTCCCTCAGCCTTTGAGCATGGGGAGGGCATCTGACCCAAATGCGGCTGCGACAGGCGGAGCCTATTCGTTCATCGCCGATCGGTTAACCTTGCCTGGGCTTTGCCCCTCGATCAACGCCTGGCCAGGTCCAACTTTGGTCAGCGGTGACATAGCGCAACATCCAGCAGGTATCATCGCAGCACTTTCCAACCACCCCCCTTCGTCCCAGCTGCGTCCATGATACGTCCGGGGGTCCGCTGTAGGGCCTCGCCCATCACCACAGGGCCGACGCTGCGGACATACTGCGTACGTGAGACGCAGTCGTTGTCCCATACGTTTATTCCTTGAAGGCGGCACAGCGCACGCACCGCCATCACGTTCCGGATCTCAACGGTAGCGGGATCCGCGACCGAACATGTCACGGTCCTTCCCCGGACAGAGTGATTGGGGTTCTGCCGTTGGGCGGGGTTGCAACTGCGAGGAAACTTGCAGCTCGTGGCCAGTTTCCGCCCAACGACCCCGCACCACTAAGTCCGTGTACTACGTAGACCAGACAGACTCTTTCCTTCAACCGCCTGCAGGGTAACGTCCTGGGAAAAGGCTGCCATTTCCGGCATTGAAAATTAGCACAGAAGGGGCGCGCATATGCATATGTGGGCTGGAGGCTTGGTGTCCAAGGTCGGGGTTCAAGACTCCTCCCCGAGACCGAGAGGGGTAAGGATCCATGGACCAGATGGACTGCTGCGGCTTGTCACGCGCACCCATCCCGAAGCTAATCTCGTTTGCCTTCAAACATTTGTTCGATTGGACTGCATCTCACTGACCTCACCATGGCACCATTCAGACTCCCGAAATATGGCACGGTTGGGGGGAGAGAAGGGGCTAAGACGTCAAATAGCGTGTAGGTAGTGTCGACGACCGTGTGTAAACGCACTGCCGGCAACCAATGGGCCCGCGCCGAGAGATGGACATATGTCACCCTGGAACAAAGTCGGCTTGCATGTCGACGCACTGATGTGGGCAGAATTGCGCATCTCGATTGGACCGCCCAGTCTAGTGCGAAGCAGAGTAAACGTCTGCTGTTGTCTCTAATTGTGGCCAGCCGTGGATTGCCTAATGACCGAATCCAAAGAGTCACGCAAGAAGCGTAGAGCATCACCGAGTGGTGATCAAAACCTACGACTAGACTACTCGAACCATACCACGACGAACTGACTGTTTCTGCTGCAGCCAAGTGTAACCACCAAACGCAGCACCGAAACGCGGCGCCGAAACGCGACGCACCGAGCCGACAGTTGAGATCTATGACGATGACCCCACGAAGATGGAATGCGAAAGTCAAACATCAGCCAGGGGAGGGGGGGGCTTTACCCCGGATTCTCATCTTGTCATTAAACTCAACCTTGGCGGCTGCTGCAACGGCTCCAGGAGCCACAGAAGATGCCTGAGCGGCGTCAAATATGGACCAACAACAGCCTCAACTTTACCGAAGGGAACCATCTCAACCAGGGGTTGGTGGCTTTCTTACTAGCCATTGACTGACCCTCACCGGTGAATATGCCATGCCCGAGAGCCCTGATGCCGACCCCTTCAGGTCGCAAGATGCGCCGCTGCTGCCGATCTTCTGTCTGCAAGTGGTGCTCTCTTGAGGAGACTTGCCCTAACTTGGTGTCCTCTGGTGAAAGCCGACAGGGAGGGAGGGGGCTACCGCCGCTTCCTTGTCAAGAAGATCAAGTCGTACTCGGTGCGGAGACGGGACCGGCATACACCCGGCATGCTGGCATGACGATGAGGAGAACCGGCACATGGACAGGGAAAGTCAGGCAACAGAAGAACGCGAGCTCCTCTTGATGGGTCGATAATCTCTGGTCCTGGCGAAGCAAGAGGGGTTGGAAACAAACCGGACATGGAGGCTTGGTTCGCATTCTCAACGCGAAGCGGGTGGATGCTAATTAGGATGCTGGGGGGGAGAGGGGATTGAGGGGTTCCTGCACGGCGGCCGTCATGAAGCACAGCCCTTGTTTCCCCGCCCTGGCCCGCTGCAGCAACCCTTGGCTGACCAGAGTCCAATCAGCGTGAGAGGAAGGGGGGAAGACCTTCGTTAACCCTTGTGGTACGTGACAACGGCTAGGTATCTGGCTGTCCAACAACTTGCGACGGCCACGTTTGGTCGCGGCGTCAAAGGCAGTAAGCAATCATCTGTTTCTTGAAGGAGGGTTGCTGCCCCTACGGCAAGTTCCAATGGAGCACGCGTGCTGCCGGGGCCGGTCTCGGTCTGGAACGTGACTTTAGATGAAGTGACGCGGTCGGCATTGGCAAGGCCTTGTGTCAGAGCGAACACGAAGCTTCGCAGGCTTGGCCGGCCCATTGGCGGATGGTTATAACGCGGGCGATCGTCATTGATCCCACCGGGCGAGGCCGGCAACGCAAGCGGGCCAGATCGAGGCTGCGATGAAGGAAAGCGTAATGGGTATTGTCCGTATCACCAGCGTAATGCCCAGCGAGATGTTGACGTGATTATACAGCATTTTTTTACATGACTTGTGCACCTCTCCCCCGAACTCGTCTACTCAACACCCCAAGCCAGAGCCCCTTCTGGGCTACGTTATGGTTTCAGCTCATGCGGCGGTCGCCTCGTGGCCCTTTTGGGCCTTGAGCTTCTCCTCAAACTTGGCAAACTCCTGGAGCGCGATTTCTTCCTCCTGGTCGAGGATCTGCTGGACACCCTTGACCTCCTCAATCTGCGGAACAATGTCAATCCATGGCCGCGAGAGTCTTTTGATACTTCCGAAAAGACGGGGGTCGGGGTGCCAACTTACGTAGTGCATCAGCATGCCTTCGATGCCATTCTTCAGTGTCACCGTGCTGGAGTCGCACGTCCGGCAGGCGCCGCGGAGCTTCAGCAAGACGATGCCGTCGTCGGTGAAGCCGCGGAACTCGATGTCGCCGCCGTCCTCCTGGATGGCGGGGCGTATCCTCGTCTCAAGCAGCTCCTTGATCATGCCCACGACCTCGCTGTCGTTCTCGTCATAGGCCAGGCTGTCCTCTTCGCCGTGCTGCTGCTGCTCCTCGCCGGCGACGCCGCCCTCCTTCTTCTCCGCGACGTTGACGATGGACTGCCCCGAGGTGATGGCCTCGGTGATGAGTGCGAACACCTCGGGCCGGATGTGGGCCCAGTTGGCGTCGGCGGCCTTGCTGACGGTGATGAAATCGGCGCCGTAGAAGACAGAGGTAACGCCGTCAATGTTCATGAGCTGGGCGGCCAGCGGGGAGGGGTAGGGGGGCGCAATGGTCGAGCGTGGGTTGAGGTACTCGATGAAGGGTGTCGAGATGTTCTCGGGCAGGATACGGTGGTTCGGGAGGAACTTGATGGCGTCGGCGTTGGGCGTCTGCTCGGTCTGGATGAAGATGGTGCGGATGCCGCCCTCGCGGCCGGCGAAGGGGGACCGCCGTGCGCCGGCTTGCTGCTGGGGGTGCTCGCGGGTTATGCGCCGGGGAAGATGACTTTGCTGGAGAAGACCAGCGGCGGGTTGGACGCTCGCAAAGGTTCGCGATTGTTGGAGGGGCGCCGTCACGGGCCGGGTAGCGGGTCTGGATGTGCGCGCGACGGCACGCAAGGCCGTCCTCGTTGCTCTGTAAGATGACATCGTATGCATGTATTTCGTCGTCGTCGTCGTCGTCGTCGTCTTCTTCTTCTTCTTCTTCTTCTGGTTTTGTTTGAAGACTCAGGGGCCTACAGCAGTATTGAAAAAGGGAAGTTCGTCGACGGTGGCAGGTTGAGGAGGCAATGTCCACGGAGTAGGTGGTCTTGATGTGTTGATTGCTCGATTGCACAAAATTATTACAGGGTCCAGGTTGTCCTCGGTACTAAACGCGGCTTTTCGAGCAAATCACGGCGCTCAAGACGTCCATCCAGGCAAGCTTCCATTTTTCCCCCACCGTCGCCACTCAATTCCCAAGCGTTGTATTACCAATCATGGGTCCCCCCCCCCTTCGGCTTTCGGTCTTCCCAATCGGAGGAACGAGGAGTTGGTCCCGGGGAGTTAGGGGGAGCAGCCTTGTCAGGATGACGCACAAACGAGATTTTCTGGCCCGTGGACCTCCAGATTCGACTGAACCAGGGGGACTTTGCAGTGGGGGGAGCCTCTGCCCCCCCAAGGCGGTCAAAGCTGCCTAGGGTGTTTGGATGGGGTTGGGACGGCCCCGCTGGAAAGTTCTCGAGCACCGCGGGCGCTAGGACCCAACGGCAGAAAAAAAAGAGAAGGAAAAAAAAGGTCACCGAACGTGATGGAATAGCGCCCCCATGGCTGAGCTACCTACACAAGCCCAAGCGAGGTTTTGAGGAGCAAACAAGAAAAGAAAAGAAAAAGCCAGAGAGTGTGTGAGAGAGAGGAAGAGAGGATAGGGAACGTCAGAAAAAACGGGGTGTAAAACCAGAACCAGTGACATAGCACCTGATCCCAAGGCGAGAAGACCCTGTTGAATCGACATCCTTGCCTACCTGCCTAGGTCAGCACTCTATTTACGTTTGGGGAGAGAGAAAACATTGCAAACGAATCCCACCACACAACGCGCGACGCACGACGAACAACGTACACGAGAGGACATCTGACCACCACCGATCCTTCCTCGCATTGTACACCACTCAGGAGCAAGC
Organism: Colletotrichum graminicola M1.001; assembly: GCF_000149035.1. Classification (NCBI taxonomy): domain Eukaryota; kingdom Fungi; phylum Ascomycota; class Sordariomycetes; order Glomerellales; family Glomerellaceae; genus Colletotrichum; species Colletotrichum graminicola. Next base: position 253,143 of record NW_007361034.1, on the reverse strand, counting down.
CCGTATACAGCTAAAAGAAAAGAAAACCGAGACGGACGTCCACGACACGAGAGTACAGCAAGCCCTCCCCCCACCACCCGTGACGAAAGAGACGCCGCCGCCCTCGATTCCAGAGCAAATGTCCATCCCTAACGACGAGACCCCTGCCGCCGCCTTTGCCGCGACTTCCTCATCGCCGACCCCCCGGTCCCCCAAGCGCCCGCCAACTGACCCTGAGGACCTGTCCGGGCCGGCGACCAAGCGGTCCCGCGCCGCCAGCCTCTCGGACGACGAGGCCAATACCCGCGCCACGACGGCAGCTATGGCGAACGCCTCGCTGGCCGGGAAGGAGCAGGAGGAGACGCGCGGCACTGTGATGGACACGGGGGCGGAAGGGAACGGTGCCTCTACAACAACAGCGGCGACAACAGTAGGGGAGGAAAGCACAGCTGCCGCTACCGCATCACAGCCCTCCAGAGAGACAAATCACGACGAGGCCCAAGAGACTACGACGACGACGACGACAACAACGCCCAAGAGCAAGATGTGTGGCGTGTGCACCGAAAAGGAGGGCAAATACAAGTGCACGCGTTGCGCATTGCCGTTGTGCGTACATCTCAAAACATCTTGTCCCATTATGCGGCTTTCATGATACGTTTCGCTCGTTATATACATTATCTTTACTGACATTTCGTCCGTGGCCCACAGCTGCTCCGTCCCGTGCAGTAAGATCCACCGCGAGAACCACCCTCCCGACCCCGAGCCTTCAGCGGCCGCGAAAATCCCGAGCGCGGGCGACCCCGCTCACGAGCCCCTTCAGTCCGACGCGCCGAAGCCGCCCCGCGACCCCAGAAGCCCCTTCAGCGTCCTCGACAACTCGGATCAGCTCCGGTACCTGTTTCGGCGGTACCCGGGCCTGCAGGCGCGGCTGCTCGATATCCTCGCCGCCACCGAGCCGCCGCCCGAGATGCAGTCCACGGGGAGCAGCCTCAATGACATGATGAAGGCACGGGCCATGGCGGCTGCGAACCCCAAGAAGGAGCAGTGGACGCACGACGTTGGCATCCGCAACGGCAAGGCGGCACTGCGCAAGGCGAGGGACGCCGCCGGTGAGGACGGCGAGGGAGTGCGGGAGTACATCGAGCTCATCAACCATCTCATGTCGGAGGCGAACGCAACCGCCGAGGCGGAGGAGGTTGTTCGGAAACAGGCTGCTGAGAAGGATGCCGAGCTTATTAGGCGCCTCATGGCGGAGGACCGGGGTTGAATCACGGGTGGTCGGATATGGAGGGACCAGGGCCGCACGCGTTTGCCGAGTGTTGGGTAGGATTGGTCATGCACGTTCGAAGGCTGTGCTTGAAACGACCGTGTATGCATAGCTGGGATCGAGTGTCTGATGTCGAAAGACAGGTAAGGGCCTTCTGTCCCCGAGTCACCCTCAAACTCAATGGTTGACCTTGAAGCGTGAGAAGAACCCGCCCTTGGGCGACCTCGACACGTCGGACGGCGGACTGGTTTCCCTGGAGTGATTCTCATCCCGGCCATGCTTGGTGAAAGCCCCCAGCTTGTTCTTGAGCGCCCAGATGGAGTCCGCCCTGCGCAGCGACGGCTTGGGCTTCGGTTGGGGCTGGATCTCATCGCTCTGCGTCCAGTCCACCCGGTGCTCGTAGGGGTTTTGTTCCGCTGGAATATCAGTCGTGTCGTCGGGACATGGCGAGGGGGCCTCAGAGTCCCAGGCCATGAGCAGGTCGCCCGTGCTCACCGGCCTCGTACCTCTCGCCTGGCGCATTTCGGCGGTCCGGCCAGCGCCCAGGGTCCCTTCGATTGTATGCCTGTGGTTGCGGTCACCATACGCGCGGGCATTGCCCATCTCGGCGATTTCCGGCATTTGTTCCCGTTGGACATTGGCGCGCTCCTGATGTCTCTCACGATGGCCTTGGGCGAGTCGAAGGGCCGTCCGCGACAGCTTGCGAACTAGGCCCTTGCTATCCGACATGTTCTCAGCTGTTGTGGTACGAGTGAACTGAGACGCGGCGAATTGAGGTATGAAGTGGTGCCTCTCGACATCAGCGGCTTTACGCCGAAACGAGCCCTTTCCAGCGGACTGAGAGCTGCGGCGATCGTCGTCAGAAGCCTTGGACTTGAGCCGAGCGGAAGTGGGCTCTGCCGTCTCACTGGTGGGCTTCACAACGGGCGGTTCAGCACCAGGTCTGGTAATAGAGTGGCCGGGCTTGAGAGATCCCTTTTCGAGGTATCCTCTGGCTAGGCCGGCGTGGGTTGGATGCGCGTCCTGCGCTTGGGATATCGCAGGCGTCGACCCGGTCGCGGCGGCGACAGTGGCCTCTGCCCTGGTTCTTCGCCTCCTTTCAGCGTGGAGCCTCTGGTCAGCGAGGACCTTGGCGAGCTTTTGGGACAATTCTTCTGGGTCAAAGGGCATCGGCTGTGAGCATCGTTGTCTCGGCCGAGCGGGGGCGACCATGGGCTTGACGGATTGCGCGGCCGGCACCGCGGACTGATCACGAGGGTAGCCCATGTTGTATAACATATCGATCAAAGACGTGCAAGTGCTCCAGAGTAAATCGTGAGGTGGCGTTTAACCGTTGCTGGGTGGTCCGGTCGAGACCGAGAAAGGGAGTATGAAGATGCGTGGCGGAGCTGCTGTCGAGCTGGCGAAGCGAGTATGATCGCCGATACAATTTTGGACGGCGGTTAAGGTTGTTTGCTGGGGAAACAGGGGTGGTCGATCCTCCGCTGGCAACACGGCGGCGGTGGGTTCTTCTCGCTGACGTGAATGACGGCCCGTAGTGCAGTGTGCCGATGAGAAGAGGGAAAGCGGATTCCGGCGAGTGGCCTTGGACGATGGCGGTCTTGGAACCGGGCTATGTATGTGTTATACACGCAAGAACACGCTCCCTTCAAGTTCAAGCGAGGCGAGTCCAGTCGAGTCCAGTCCAGCGTGGGGAACCAGAGCAGTTGATGTGTGTGGGCCGAGAGCTTTCCGGGCCAGGGTCCAATGAGTGCTGTCGCCTGTTGAATGTTCAAGGCGCCGGCCCAGCGTTGCAGCGTGCCTTGGGATGGTTGGCGACGGTGGTAATGGTGGCGGTTGCCCGAGGTATGAGGTGAGTGTGTGAGAAGGGGGTCAGGACGAAGGGAGGTGCGTCGCTAGCCGGCAGGGTCCCAAACAATATGTACCTCACGGGCGAGACCGGCAGGGAACCTCGTGCGCGCACGTTTTGGGAGCAAAGGAGATAGGATGACTTTGGCCGAACTCGGACGACGGAGGAGCAAGAGAGACAACACACGCAGAGAGCGCGAGGAATGCGAGGGCGGCCTAGTGGAGAACGGAGGAAAGAGATGAGAGACACCAGAGGGTTACGGCGGCAGCGGCGTAAGCAAGACAATAGGGAGCAAGGCAGAGAGAAGAATGACGAGGGTGTGTGGGAAGATGAAGAATTAAAAACCACAAGGGGGAGGGGGTGTCAGATGTGTTGAATGTCGAGCGTTCTATAGGTTGTGTTTTCCCTCCTGACAGGTTGTTGACTTGGGGAACTGGCTTGGATGGTGGTCTGGTTCGGATTGGCAGATTGGGCTGTATATTCCTAGGCACGTAAACCGGCCTCTCTCTTCTTCTTTTTTTTTTTTTTTTTTTGACTCTGTACACCATCTAGCCTCCCTATCCTGGCGTGAGTGACATGTTTGGAACATGGAGACCGACCTTGTGTAATTGAAGTTACAGCAAGTGGGGTTGAGAGGTTTGGCCACTTTCTAGCTTCAAGCCTCATGTCCCGTGGAAACCAGAGTTTGCTGGGAGATTTGAAGATGGGGGAATAATAAGAGGGCGCCATATGGGGGAGGGGGCGCCCTTCCTGCCACTCGATGGGCTGCTAGCCGGCACGCGACGCATAGGAAAGCTATCAAACTTGCATACCTACCACCAGCCAGCAAGCAAGCATCTTTCCCCTTCCTTCGTGTCCAGTCCATTTGGGTAGGTAGCGTTTCTCGTCCACCACTCTTTGCGACTTGTGGCTGGCTTATGCTGTGAGCCGGGTTCCGTGCTAGTTATTGTCATTTAACTAGGCACAGCGTAGCATGCATGTAGACGACCCGAGTTTGTGCCGTCTCGGATGACGAGGAGAGCTAGTGGGTGGTGCTGGGGTAGGGGATGGCCACCAAAACGGCCCCGACCATTCCGGAAGCGATCAAGATGGTGACCTGCAAAGGAGGGGATAAGGAAACATGCCCTGTCCTACCACCCTTGGGATGAGCCCTCTGGGTATGGCTCGACCTGGTAAGAGACGCCGCGTTGATCGTCCGAGTTGCGCTGGGACTTTGCCGCCAGTGATCGGATCCCGCTTTGGGACACACTCTCCGGGCTACTGACACGCTTCACCGGTACCTCACGGAGCCGGCTGCGCGTCCGCGACTCCCCTCCTCGAGCACGCTGCCTTCGAACACAGAAGCGCACCTGTCCAGGAGCACTGACAATCTCCAAGCTGGGCGCCCCTATCTCTCTCTCTCTCGCTCGCTCGCTCGATCTCTTGGGGCGCGAAAGTGAAAACAAGCATGCGTTCTCCGGACATGTTTGCTCAACATTTGAGCGGAGATGTGGTGCGGTGCAAGTGGTCGATGCCAACCTTGGCAGGCGTCCTGCCGTACTACCCAGGCGTCAAACGCTCAAGGAGGGCTAGAAGCAGTGGCAGTCTGCCAAAGTACGAAGGGGGTTCAGGCCAAGCTTCCCTAGTAAGCTCCTCACGTGTGGGTGGCTCATGTGTGGCGCGCGACTGCAGAGGCCGGCGCAGATAGTCTGACTTTATATGAGTGTTTGTGGGTGGGTGGAAATGCCACGCTCCTCGACGCCTCCTCCACCCACCGTCCTCCATCAACCCCAGAGAATGGCTGGATCTCTCGATAGACGAGAGCCAAACACACCAAACGCACGGCCGCCCAGCCAGTGGACAGGGGTGAAGTTAGCTTTGGGACCGCTCTGTGCCTCAAAGCGCCAAAAAGCCCCTCGACCAAGGGGGGGGGGGGGACAACCAAACCACGGCGGCTGCCCTTTGCAGTCGGTGATGAGGAACGACTGACGAACTGACGAACCGACGTTGCTTCTGATGCCACAAACGGTGTCGATGGGTATGAAAACGGGATCCATGTTGGATTTATTGGACCGCCGGCGTGAGCGTCCGGTGCTCCGCTAGAGTATCCTCAGCTGTTTCCCGTCCGCGGCAGACCGCCGCGCACTTCAATGTTGCTGCGCGCTCGACCCCTGCGCGATCCCTTCCTAGGTGCAGTTCTCAATCAACGGCGGTATTTCATGTCGAAACCATCCCGGACCAACGCACTTGTCTCGGCTGACGAGGAGACTGGGAGGTTCGCCGGGGCTAGAGATTCTGCATGCCATCCGAAGGGATCGGAAACATTGGCTTTGCTTTCCTCCTTCGTCTGACCCTCGTCATCTCCGAGCAGCAACTTGCACACCGCACCGGACATTGGTTTCCCGAGGATGCTGGCCTAGCACCCTATGTAGTTTTGTGACGTCTGTTTCTTGTAAGACTCGGTGGGGAATAGAGGCTGCTGCGCTTGCTGCGTTTATCTCCATCTCTGACTGCAGTTTGCTGCATGTGCTGCATGTGTCGTCCTCGTATCGGCCTCCATGCACCGCTTTACGAAGGACTAACTGGCTTGTCATATCGTACGGCTTGGCGATGCAACAACAGCTCTAGCCTGCTCTGACGGTAGGCAGCACTACTATTGGACAGGTATCTATGGTAGATACCTAACCTGCGAAGTACATGCATAATAGTACCTACGGCGCACGAACTCCACAAGCCAGTTCACTCGCTGCGATGCTGGCGCGGCAAGACGCTTTGTGACGCCACAGCTGCAAGTATTGGAAAGAGGTTGGTTGGTGGCTTTAATCTGCACATTTGACCAATGCCACAGTCACGCCGCTTATCGTCCAGCTGACAGCGCTGTTGAAGGCATTGCCAGCCTGCTCTCCATGCCAGCTGATGGGCAAGTCCAGAGGCGCGGCAGCTACTGAGAGATGATTCGATCGGGCTTATGCCTCATTCATACAGTATTAATGCAGGCACACGACCAAAGGCAGGGCTTCTCGAGTGGGTGACCGCGGCCAGAAGGTAATCCACCACGTTGTTTCCACTGCGATCCGTGCGCGTGTTGACTGTCGATCATTAGGACATCTGCGTAGCAGGATGCCCATCATGGGCAGATGGTGGATTTTGAAGGTTTGTGCGGCATTGGCGCAAGGCATGAGATACAGATTGTCGGACAGACAGACAGTCTTGGTAGCATCGCTACGACCCGTGCCCGCGTCTGACAGAAGTTTATCCGTACTTGGGCTTGACAGTTTAAGGCCAAGCAGCTGGACTGAAAAATGGATCGACGAGCCGGCTTCGACCGAAGCTGCCTGCCGGGTGGAATACCACGTCCCGAGTTAGCGGAAGCCTCAGGACGTAGGCCCAGGTTTCTCATCCTGGAGAACCGTCCATCCCCAACGTCTCCGAAGCTCAGTGGTCTGGGGGTCCAGGTTCGGAAGTTATGACTCGTCTCGTTTTTGAGGCAAGCAGAGGCTCGCTAATGCCATTCTGTTATAGGACACGGGGCCTGGAAGAATTCGGCGGCTGCGTGTGTCGAGAGGACGACGAGTTGACGGTGGCAGAAACAGCGGCCTGAACCTAGTGATGGACATGTTAGGGTAGGTCTTGATACGGACGTCGATGACCGGGATGCTGGAGAACCATGGCACCAGCCGGCCTGCGTCATCTTGAGAGATGGTCGGCATCCGTGGCCACGGCAGTCGTATTGTGGTTGGCAGGAGTACTCCGTATATGTATTCGAAAACCTGAGTGGGCGATGGCAAGCTGGAGAGGAAGAGAGCTGGGTACGTCGTCGGCGGACGATGAGAGGATGTATGTCTGTATGGCGACAGTAGGTGCCTAGGGACAGTAGGGTTATCAATACCGGATGTAGCCTGGCATGCCCATCATCGAAATCATGTCATCTAACTAAGGTTTCCAGACCGCCAGTTCATGTTAGTCACGATGAGAGACCGGAGTTAACCCCGGGACCCGAAGGGTAAAGGAAGTAGGTAAGCAGTATCCGTACATTTGAATGAACATCAAGACAGGCCAGTTGTGGGATACATGCTCATAATACGGACACCTCCCCTCCCTATCCCACTACCTACCTACCTACCTGCTCGGCAGGGGGGTTCTGGACAGTGCCGGGTTCTTACCTCCAGCTAGATATATACGGTACATGTTATCAATTTTCGTATAATGTATATAGAAAGATGTGTGTAATCCCGTTTCCTTTTTTTTGTCTCTGTTGGCATACGGGTGGTATGCTCCGGGGAGGTGGGTCACGTGATATTCACGTGACACACCGCCATCCCCGGCAGTATCCACCCTTCCCCTACAACAAGGGGATGCCACCAGTAGGTGCTCAGAAGTCTAGATACAACAAGCAACAACTACACCACGATCCTATCACATATGTATATGTGACCTCGGGATATCCCTTTGAGTGATAACCAACAGTCTCTGAATCTACTCCCTTCTCCGAGTCTATAAAAAGCCTGGAAATACAGTATACTCGCTGATTGGACGGCTAAAACCCGGCTCGCCCACTGTTGCGGTGCAGATGCTGTGCTGGGACCTCCGCGGCCTGGCACCTGCTCTCTGCTTTCCCATCCAGTCGGTCAAGGTACCTATTCATATCTCGGTAGGTGCTTAGGTACTTTGTGCCGCACAAGGTGGGTAGGCCGTGTTCACCCAAGTGTGTACGGATACTCCGTACAGGTATCCGTATTAATGTACATAGGTACAATGTATGTTTGTGTGTAAACAGTGGACTCGAACCTTGACCATTTCTCCGCTTTTTGCTCCGTTTTCGTTCCATTATCTGCCCTGTCGCTGCGAACCTGGAGGCCCTATTCAGCTTTGCCCATCTGCTGCGTTTTCCACCGATAGGAATTGCAGACACGTTTGTTTGTGCTTGCAAAGTCCTGTATCCACACACACACACACACTCTCTCTCTCTCTCTCTCTCTGTCTCTCCACTCTACCTACATCCTTAGGCTTGTCCCTGGCCCAGTGACCCTGATCACCGCGGCCCTTTCCCGCTCTTCCGTTCGTGTTTCGATCAGTGTCTGTCTCCTCCTTATACTCTCATTCCACTACTCCCCCCTTTCCCTTGTCTCATCTTAGTGTAGGTACTCAGTTCTTGGACAAGTCCTGTCCGGACCAGCGTATCCGTAGTCTAGGGTTCATTAATCAGCAGCCCAACATACCTAGTAACGTACGTAAGTAGCCTGCCAACCCAACCCCTCCCCATCCCTCCCCCGGGAGGCAAAGGAGTAGAAAGAGGGCCCGCTGTCGTATAACACCAAGGCGTCATCTATTGTTGTTGGTGTCGCCCTTCATTGTACCCGTCGACCCCCTAGTCAGTGAGAAAGAGGAAGGGCAAACCACACACCATCCACCATAAAACATGCCAGAGCACCGCTCCAGATCCGGCTTTGCACTTGCAACTGGTGCCGCTGCTAATGCCCGCCATCGTGATTGTCCTTCCTCAAGCTTAGAGGGAAGGGGACAGGAGTCCTGGACCTAGATGCGCGACTGATCTCATTTGCTGTGCCAGCATCTTCGACCGCCGCTCCCATCCCCGTCACCCCTCCGAAGCCCGATATCTGCCCACCAGTGGAGCTTTTAGCGAGGGAGGGGCAGAAGAGGAAGAAGAAAAGAAGAAGAAGAAGGCCCCCTTTTTGACCCCTGGTCTGCCGCACCACCACGCGAAGCTCTATCCAGTCCTGTTCCATCCGTACCTTGCTTGTGCTATTCAAGACACACACACACGGTACCGGGCGGATACTCTTCGTCCCTGACCTGACGAGCCGCAGGACCCGTCCGTGGTGTACCCTACACCGTACCTTGCCCAGTCATCCGTGAAGGTGGTTCCTCACCTGGTTTACGAGCAAGGTACGCACGAGGCCGATCACACTATGAACGGCCCCGGTGGGTTTTCCATGCCTCCCTTGAGGCTCTGGAATCCCGACCTTTAGTCAGTGCATCCACCGTCCCAAAAGTCTGGTTTTCACTCAACGTCCGCCGGCCTGCTGCCCTCTCTGTCTTTTGTTTTGTCTGGCTTTGGCCTTTTTCAAAATCCCTTCTTTGCACGGTTGTATGTCTGCCTCCCCCGAATAGCCTCTACCGCCCCCGGTCGTGGCCATGGCGTCCGATCGCATGGGAGCTCCCAAGGCTCACAGGAGTTCAGAAGGCTCCCACATCCCCCCGAAACACTACTACGCCGAGAGATCCACCGCCGCCGACGCTGCAGCCTCATCCTTCTCCTCCTCCTCCTCCTCCCCCTCCTCCCGAAGAGCCGGCCGCGACGCTGCCCACCGATCTGCCCCGGCTGCCCCCAAGAGACACACTCCCCATTACGCCGTCCACCGAGAGTCGTCCATCGAGCCCTTGCGCCCTTCCGGACAGCCCGCCTCTCATCGCGACTCGATTGTCTCCATTGTCGACGACCCCTTTTTCCTGCGCTTTGACGACCACAACATTGAGGCAGCCCTTGCGTTTGACTCGCGCTGGGCCACGGCCACCCTCGGCGACCCGGACGAAGCCGACGACGCAGCCGAAAAGGACGAAACTGTGGGCCACATACACGACCAAGAAGAACTCACCTCTGCTGACTTGCCGCTCCGCGATGACGACACGCCCAACCAGCGCTGGCCACCCCCAAGAAGAGAGTCGTTGATAATAGGACATTCCTTGTACTGGGTAACGTTGCCCCACCAGACGCAGACTGCGGGGTAGCTGATTAGACGGGGTGTGGAAAAAAGGGGCTGACGATCATAGCAACCACCAACCTCCGCCATCATGGAGAGCCTCAACATCGCAGTCATTGGCGCGTCGGGCGTTGGCAAGTCATCCTTCGTCCAGCGCGTGCTAGGCCTATCGCGACCTCCAATCACAAACGCCTCGAGCGTGCGCATGGTCGTTGACAATGTCACCTACGGCGTCACCCTGATCGAGCTGGACCTCGAGTATTTCGAGCTGAACCCGTTGCAGCCTATCCAGTGGCCGAAGCAGATCAACGGCCACATCGTCCCGCGCGTCGATGGCGCCCTCATTCTCTTTGATGTCATGAACAAGGAGAGCATGAAAGAGCTGCCCCAGACCATTGGTGAGAGCCCCGACACGATCCGCTTCGACGCGTCGCATCGCATCGCATCACACCACGCTAACTTTGCGCTAGCTGCGTTGACCAAGTCTGGCCTTCCTGCAGTCCTCGTCGCCAACAAGTGCGACCATCCAGAGAGCGAACGGCAAGTCGATTCGCAACGCGTCGCAAACCACGAATACTTCAAGTCGTGCGTCGGGGTGTTCAACCTCTCGACGAGCAGCCCAGAACGGGCCAGGGCTTGCCTAAACACGACGCTGAAAGCCGCCATCGCTAATCGCAAGGGTAATCTGAGTCCCGAATTCCGATGCATCGCACCGCACCGTCCGACGTAATACTGACTGATTGCACGGCCAGAATCACAATCGGAATCTGGCATGTCCCGCCGCCGTGCAGCCTCGGCAGCCAACCTAGAGGCCCACGACGGCTCCAACGGTCGGCCGCTAAGTCAGCACAGTAAACATAACCGAGCGAGCTCTGATTTGTCGCTCCTTCGAGGCGTTCCCCCTCCCATCCCCGACCACCTGCGCGGCCCACTACCTGCAACCGACTTTGGTGGTGCGCCATCCAGCTCGGGCTCCTTCGGAGCATCGGAAACCATCGAAGAAGAGTCTCAGCAAACCGTGTCGAGCCAGTTACGGACACCCGGCATTCGTCTCGACCGCGGACCAGCCGACTCATTCTTGGACATGGAGGAGTCGGATGGCGACTCGTTTCGCTACTCGGACGAGATTCCCATCCTGCAACGGAGCGATGAAAGCTTTCTCGAGAAGCCGGCCAAGTCTGCCGGCGTGGCATTCGACGAGCTCGTCGACCGGCTAATTGCTCCGCGCATGACCAAGGCCGACAATAATTTCTCCGACGTTTTCCTCTGTCTCTACCGCAAGTTCGCCGCGCCTGGCGAGCTATTCTCGGCCATTCTCATGCGACTTGACCGCGTCAGAGATGACAAGTCGGCGCATCATCTATCCAAGACGGCGACACAGCTAAGGATCATAGAGGTCGTCGCCAAGTGGGTCTCCTTATATCCTGGAGACTTTGCACGGCCGGGGACACGGCGGGACCTGGAAGAGTTCATCAGGCACCTCTCCACCGAGCCCATCTTCTCGATCGCGGCCCAGCAAATCCGCCGACACCTCGAGCACAGCGTGGTGGAGGACGACGATACCGGCTGGGCCAAGTCGGATGAACTGGCGGACGAAGAGGGCCTATCCAGAGACAAGACGCTATCCACGCCCGACGTGTCCAACGGGATGATCAGCCTCAATCTTGACGACGACAAGCCGAGCGACGAACGACCGTCGGGCAGCTCCGACTTCCCCCTCGTCGACAGGACCAGCAGCGTCGGAACACACGTCTCGTTCCACTCATACGACGACTACGAGAGAGAAGCGGCGAACATGGAGCCCACCGATGTGCTGCCCATGAACAAGTTCCGTTACCACATCTTCATGGACATTTCGGACGACGACATCGCCGACGAGATGACGCGCATCGACTGGGTCATGTTCTCGTCCATCCGCATCAGAGACTTTGTACGGCACGTGAGCCTGTCGTTGGATCAACGGTCCAAATGCAAGAGCCTCAAGAACGTCAATCGGATGATCAACCACTTCAATCACGTGGCCAAGTGGGTTGCCAACCTCATCCTGTTGCGGGACAAGGCCAAGCACCGGGCCCAGATGCTGGAAAAATTCATGAACATTGCGCAAAAGCTGCGGCGGCTCAACAACTACAACGGGCTCGCGGCAATCCTCGCAGGCATCAACGGCACCGCGGTGCACCGGCTGTCTCAGACATGGTCATTGGTGCCACCCGAGTCCCAAAAGTCGTTTGCCAAGCTGGGCATTCTCATGGGTACACAGAAGAGCCACTTCGCATACCGACTGGCATGGGAGAACTCGCCGTTGCCCCGGATACCGTATATCCCACTACACCGGAGAGACCTGGTGTCGGCCGAGGAGGGGAGCAAGACATTCGTAGGGCCCGACGGCGACAGGGTCAACTGGAAGAAGTTTGAAGTGCTCGGCGAAGTCCTGCTGCCTCTCATGAAGAGCCAAGGAACAGCGTACCCGAACCTCTCGAAGCATGAGGCAGCGCGAGAGCTGATTTTGGACTGCAGAATGCCGACAGACGAAGAGGTGAGCGAAATGGGCGCGGCGGGTCATGTCAGGATAACGCTAACGAGAACGTCACAGGAGATCTACCAACGCAGTGTCCAGGTCGAGAGCACTGCGGGGGGCGGGACCGACTTCAGCAAGAAGAAGTTCCCCTGGTTTGCCAAGTAGAAGTTGGCGAGCCAGCGGAGCATGTCGGTGGGAGGGGGAGGGGCGGCTCTAACGGGTGGTGCATAGCAGCGGACCGCATACCTAGACACGCACGCCAATGGCGTAACGTTCCGGGACAGCTTGGTCGGCGTCCACACAAGGCGCGGCTCGCGCGACACATGTGGGTGCATGCAGGAGTGTATAAACAAAGACGGATTCATGCAGCATTGTGGAACTGGTTCAACATTGGAGGCGATTTGGCTCGGTTTCGGCGATATAGATATCCTGTTCAGCAATTGATACCGAGGCCATGACGGCCTCGTCATTCCTCACGAGATTCTGGAGTCGGTTTTTCTTTTAATCGTATTTATTTTATCTTATTTTAGAGGCCAACTGCCGGGCTCTCCTGGTCATGCCCGTTCATCTCAATATTAGGCCGAGGAAGCTCTTTAGCCGTACTGGGGAGAGTCGGCTTGATGGTCCCCGTTCGGCACCACGTTTTTCTTGCCTCTTACAACGGCAGCCATGTCGAGAAAAGAAAGAAAGAAAGAAAAAATAGCTGGTGGGGGGCAGGGGAAGGGCCAAAAAAGAAAAGAAGGAATAGCAAAACAAGAGCAAAAGAAACGAAGCACTTCATCGGCGATCCATGGGCACTTCACTTCCCCTGGTCGTTCGGTGCGGTCCAGGCCACGGCCGATGCCAGCGACGGCCCAATGCATTGCTAGGTGGCCGGCGAAGAAGTGCCTCGCTAAGTTGGAATGAGGTACGCTAGAGCTGGTTGACGTCATGCTTCTGAAGGCTCTGATTTTAGCGTTTCAATGAGAGGGGCAGCAAGGGGAGAAAGACAGCTGCAATGTTGGAACCGACGGGGGACAGCGGGCGGGATCACATAGAGAGATGTGAGGTGATGGCATCCTGCGAAGTACCTACCTAACCTACCTACTTACAAACCCACCTACCTACATCGTACCTACCTACCATCTGGCGGAGTGCGGAGTAGTGTCCGTGCGATACATGGGGCTCGGGCATTGTCAGGAGCTGCCATGGCAGTCTGATTGCTTGCTCGGTTGCTACTGCTTCTGGTTCGAGGAGTGGAGGTGGAGGAGAGGGGGGGGGGGGGGGGGGTGACTGGAGTCGAGCTGGATGCTAGAGGTAGTGTACGGATACCTACCTACCTACCTTATTTGGTAGGGAAGGTAGGTAGGCATTCCACATGGGCAAACGAAATGGCATAGCTCGAGTGCCCCGCGGTCGCCCCCTCAACCTTGGCTGCGGCGGCACGTAGTGCACCTTCGCCAACAACTTCGCGCCTATCTGATAACTTCCCCGACTCGCGGTAGGTAGGTCTAGCTCTGTTATCGTCCGACTTGGTTGGCTGCTGCTAATGCTTGCTGCTGGCCAGGTACAGTACTAATCATGTACATACTAACGACGCTATCTAGGTATGCCGTGGGCCCGTCCATACCTACCTAGGTTATGTATGTCCCAGCCCGGAGAGCTCTTTGCTCATCATACCCAGGTACCTACAGTGAGCGAGTGAGGCACATTAACTGTATGCTTCACTTTTTATTTTTATTCTTATTTTTCTCCTTCCTCTTTCTCTTCTTCACGCTCCCATTGCTCGCTCTACCTTCCAATCCCCCTCTTTCTCTCTTCAAACACTACTACTGCAGTATCGACGTCCCCCCTCTGCTCTGCTAGCTCGTTGAAGCTGGCCGCCTGCCGCTGAAGCCATCGTGATACGTGACGTGCACTGCCGGCCGAGCTGTTTTTAGTGCCATTGCTGGGGTGTCTGGCACTTACTAAAGGTCACCTCTGTCCCGATCCCGCACTTCGTCCCAGAGCAGAACCTTTCACCCTCATCTCTCGCCACAAAAAAAACCCCCACAAACCTCTTCCCGTTTCCTCCCTCCTTTGCAATTCCCTCATAACCCTTCTTCACTTGCCTGCACTTGTTGTGACGGCCTTGCTGCCTGCCACCTCGCCTGTGCTCCCCGCGGTGTGCCAATTCGACGCGACCGTCACCACCCACCACTATGGTTGTCTTTGACGGACACGAGTACCTTACTGAAGAGGAGAAGCGCCTCAGACAGGACAGGAAGCGCGAGAAGTACTGGAAGAAATGGGGTCCCTACGTCGCTGAGCGCCAATGGGCTACCGGTGAGTTGCAGCTGTGCTGCTGCTGCTGCTGCTGCTGCTGCTGCTGCTGCTGCTGCCGCTGCGGTTGCAACCAGACCAATTGTAACAAACGTCATCTAATCAGTGCCGTGTCGCAGTGCGAGAGGACTACAGCCCCGACGGGGACGCGTGGAGTCGTGAGGATACCCCGCCATTCCCCACGATGGGCCCCAATGCTGACACGAAGCCCCAGACTTTACCCATGACGACGCGCGATCCCGAGCCTACAGATGGGGTGAGGATGGAATTGCGGGCGTTTCCGACACCCACGGCTTCCAGAACCTAGGCTTTGCTTTCTGGAACGAGCAAGAGTGAGCCGGGCCGCCTCGCGAGTCTTTATGTAGCTTCACCTGCTGACAATGTGACGAGTGATTTCCTCAAGGAGAGACTGTTTGGTCTCTCGAACCCGCAGGGCAACCATGGCGAGAGTATCAAGGAAGCCCACTTCCACGTCGACAACACACCTGTAAGCAGCGCCAAGCCGCCCTCATACCCGCAACCCGATTGCTAACAGACAGTCTAGACGGTAAGCTCTCAATGGCCGGCCTCGCATTGCGCGCGCGTACTGACCATTGCCCTCAGCACTCTTACATGAAGTTCCTGTACAAATACCCGCAGAAGAAGTTCCCCTATAAGGACCTCCTGGACGAGAACGCGAGGAGAGGCAAGGAGGACAAGGAGTACCAGATTGTCGACACAGGCGTCTTTGAAGAAGACCGGTACTGGGACATCTTCATTGAGACAGCAAAGGAGACGGACGACCCCGAAGAGATTCTCTTCCGTGTCACCGCGTGGAACAGAGGCCCCGACCCGGCACCGCTCCACATCGTGCCGCACATGTGGTTTCGCAACACGTGGGCTTGGGGCCGCGAGCCCGAAGACAAGAAGCCGTCCATCGAGCACCTTTCCGAGGGGCTGGCCAAGTCTAAGCACCACTCGCTGGGAGAACGCTACTTCTTGATGTCGCCCTCTCCTGGCGTAGGCACTAGCGGGGAGGACGTTCTCCCCAAGATGATGTTCACTGACAACGACACCAACTACGAGCTGTTGTACGGACAGAAGAACAAGACCCCCTACGTCAAGGATGCCTTCCACCGGTATATCTGCGAGGGCGAAAAGGAGGCCATCAACCCCGAGGAAAAGGGCACCAAGTGCGCCGCCTGGTTCAGCTTCAACGAGGACGGCGGTGTCCCTCCTGGCGAATGCGCCGTCGTCCGTTTCCGCTTTTCCAAGAAGAACCAGACCTACTTCGACGAAGGCGACTTCGATGACCTGATTGATCTCAGAATCGCCGAGGCCGACGACTTCTACTACCGTCTCAGCCCCCTCCCCATGGCCGATGACCTCCGCAACATCCAGCGCCAGGCCTTCTCCGGCATGATGTGGACGAAGCAGCACTACCTCTTTATTTGGGACCAGTGGGCGAATGGTGACCCGACGCAGCCCCCTCCACCCCCGAGCCGCAAGGATATTCGCAATTCTCAGTGGAAGCATATGCACTGCGACGACATCTTGTCGATGCCCGACTCCTGGGAGTACCCCTTCTTCGCCGCCTGGGATAGCGCGTTCCACTGCATCACATTGGCCATGATGGACCCGGACTTCGCGAAGAAGCAGCTCGACCTTTTCACGAGAGAGTGGTACTGCCACCCCAACGGTCAATTGCCGGCGTAGGTTGATTCAAAACTGGGCGAGGTCGAGATGGGCGCTAACTCGGTTCAGATACGAATGGAACTTTGGCGACGTGAACCCCCCTGTTCACGCTTGGGCCACGTTTCGTGTGTTCAAGATTGAGCGCAAGCTTTACGGACGCCAGGATCTGGATTTCCTCGAGAGGGTGTTCCAGAAGCTGTTGTTGAACTTCACCTGGTGGGTCAACCGCAAAGACGCCGAGGGCAAGAACGTCTTCGAGGGAGGCTTCCTCGGTCTCGACAACATTGGTCTCTTCAACCGCTCCGAGCCTCTCCCCACCGGCGGCTCTCTGGAGCAGGCTGACAGCACTGGCTGGATGGCCTTCTACTGCCTCAGCATGCTCAACATTGCGCTTGAGCTGGCGAAGCACCGACGGACATACGAGGATATCGCGTCCAAGTTCTTCGAGCACTTCATCTTCATCAGCGACGCCATGACTTTCAGGACCGGCCAGAAGGACGAGAAGTCTCTGTGGAACGACGAGGATGGCTTCTACTACGACGCCATCTCGTGGGGGGGTCCCTGGATCCAGCAGCTTCCGGTCCGGTCCCTCGTCGGCCTGATACCACTCTACGCGACCCTGACCCTTGAGCCTGAGCTGATTAACAAACTGCCTTCGTTCAAGAAGCGGGTAGACTGGTTCATTGAGAACCGCTGCGACCTGGCCGAGAGAAACATGGCCAGCATCGCCAAGCGCGGTAAGGGCAACAGAATCCTGTTGTCCATCGTCAGCAAAGACAGGCTCGAGAAGATTCTCTACCGCATGCTCGACGAGAAGGAGTTCTTCAGTGAGCATGGTATCCGATCATTGTCAAAGTACCACAAAGAGCACCCGTTCTCGATGGAAGTCAACGGGCAGACGTTCTCCGTCGGCTACGTCCCCGGTGACTCCGACAGCGGCCTCTTTGGCGGCAACAGCAACTGGAGAGGCCCCATTTGGTTGTGCGTCAACTTCCTCCTGGTCGAGTCTCTCCAGAGGTTTTTCCTGTTTTACGGACACGAGTTCCAGGTTGAATGTCCCACTGGGAGCGGTGATTACATGCATCTGGGTCACGTTTCCGAGGAGATCCAGCACCGGCTGCAGCATCTGATGACCCGCAACGACGAGGGCCGCCGCAGCATCAACGCCGGTAACGACCTGCTCGACTTCGACCCCCACTGGAAGGACTACCTCTGGTTCTACGAGTTTTTCGATGGCGACAGCGGTCGCGGGCTTGGAGCCACGCACCAGTGTGGTTGGACTGGCTTGATGGCCCGAATGATCCACGACACCGGGTAAGCACGACACCTGCCGCAGCCATTAGGACTATGCTAACATTATTCCAGTATCAACTGCCGTCTGCCTCATACTCCCCGAACTCCCTCGGCTGGAATGTCGCACTACTTTGATGACATATTCGCTCGCGGCACTCGCGGCTCCATGACGCCGGGCCCCGGTGGCAAGCCTCGAATGCGGAGGTCGTCCACAGCAAGGTCCATTGGCGCGAGGAGCGATTTTGATGAAACCAACGGCGATGACTCGCTGAGCAACTCGACCATGCTGGACGACCCTGAGAAGCTCCGCCAGAAGATGAGGGAGCAGTCGGAGGCAGACGCACATATGCACCAATACATCTCGGACCAGCTCGAGCGGTTCAAGGAAGACAAGGAGCATGTGAATGGAAAAGACAACGAGTATGAGGCTGGCGCCTAGATTCCAAAGAAGGCAGACGGTCACCAGGCAGGCGGTGAACCGTAGAGCGTTTATGGGTTTCCTTGCGTACGACTGACGACGAAAACTGCGACCAGTGCACATAGAGCCATGTACAGGACTATTAGACTGCAGAGGTAGATTTATGCACACCTAGGTAAACTTAGAATGGATGAGGCTTCCATGACATGATGCTGCTGTGTACGTCGTGCTTCTGTTAGTTGCCAAGGGATGGCACAGAAGCTGGGTAGTCTCCCTGCCAGCTTATGCCCTCGCCACAATGCAAGGCGGTCATGCCCAGACAAGTACATTCATTGGCATATGCTTGAACGGGAGAGACCCTCGAGTAGAGCCTGGTGGTGATTCGTTTACACGACGTCGGCGATGGAAGTCATGCATAAGCCGCTACACGTCCAACGAGCGAAGAAAGCCGGGTTACTGACGAGCGTCGGTACTCAGTTTAAAGGGTGAGCCTATGTCTATGAGATCCAACCCAACCGAACCCCCCCACCCTTTTCCCCCTATCCAGAAAGCCTGTTCGTCTTTTCTTCTTCTTCTTCTTCTTTCTGAGTGTTCTCTGGACAGTGTGACGAGATCTTGTCTGGGAAGATGAGAAGGTTCGCGCGTCATCATATCCTCCCGCGGCTCTAGTAGAGCCGCGCCTTGCTCTCATGCAGCGTACTAGAGTCAAAGAACACAAGGTGCGAGAGAGGAGCTGCTCCATCCCCACGCATTCAGGCCTGGGGGCCCGGCACACTGCGCCCCTGGCCCCCGCGGTGCTTGTCCATAACGCACCAGCAAAGTCACGGGCGGAGAGGCATGGGCTGGATGGACTAAAGGCGGGACGTTTGTGCTCAGAGTGTCGTGAATGCTTCTATTGTAGACTGTGCACAGCTCGTCTTCGTTCGCACCTCCGGAGACAAGATGAACAGGCTCATCCCGCCCCCTACCTCTCTCGGTTAGGGAGGGGCTGAAACCTCATCATGCAAGCTTCGCGGCCTCCGCCGGGAAGGGGTTTCCTGTGACGAGAACCGCGATATGCCTTTCTCACAACGTTGACGCCCTGTAGCAGCACACGTCCCACTCTCCGCAACCCCTCCCTTCCTCTGGTCAAGTTTACAAGAGACACAAACACACACACACACACACACACACACACACACACACACACACACACACACAAATAGAAGAAAGGGAGGTTTGGTGGGGTGATTAGAATTCAGCTAGTCGGTTTCTTTCATGGCTAGTTTGTGTCGGCAGGATGGGTTGTTTTACAAAGTGTCGGTGAGGAGCTTGTTAAGCTTAGCGATCTTGGCGGAGACGCTGAGGTCGATGGTCCGGTCGCCGATCTCGACGATGAGACCTCCAATGATGTCGGGGTTGACCTGGGATGCAGTGTTAGTTCGGGAGTGTTCAGAAAAGAAGGGTATGTCTTCACTCTGGGACCAGAGTCCTGCCTCGGAGGAGAAGAAAAAGAAGAAGAAGCAGAGGATGCTGATGGAGGGCGGCAGATCTTCGTACCTGGTTGGTGACCTTGAGCTTCTTGCCAGCGCCGGCGTAGGCGGACTTGGAGATGGCACTCTCGAGGCGGTTAAGGGTCCTGTTGTCGAGTTGCTGGGACGGTTGTCAGTCACTGCATTCCGACGTTCGTTACTCCAGCCGCATATCCCTCTCCGGAACTAATGCCTCGTCATATCGCGCCCTTTCTAAGACTAAATAAAGGCTGACTGGTAGACGAGGCAATCTCCCGTGCCGTGTCCGATCAGTGGAGGGAAGTCGGTCATAAAGTCATATCGGGTGGAACGGGCCCCATCTTCGGATCTCAAAAACGTACCGTGGCGCTGGTGACGACGAGCTCGACCTCACCGCGGGCGGCGCTCATGATCTCGGCGAACTTCTGCGTGATACCGGGGAGGAGACCAAGGCGGTTGTTCTCAGCGAGGGCGGCAAGGAAGTTCTTGACGGTCTGCTGGGAAGTGGCGCCGGCCTGCTTGGTGAGCTCGGCGACGATGGCGTCCTTGTCCTCGGGGGTCAGAGTGGGCGCGGCCAGGACGGTGGCCAGCTTGGGGTCCTTGGCGAAGATGGCCTCGAGGGTCGAGAGAGCCTTGGCCGTGGGGTCGAGCGAGGAGGATTTGGTCGCCGCGGTGTACTGTTGGAAATCGACGCAGTTAGCCTTTTCGGTTCATATTTTTTTTTCTCGTATTATTCCCTTTCCCCAATTGCCTTTCTCCCTCTTGACTGATATCCCGCAGTCCGTCCCGGTTCCTCTTCAATTGGATCCAATTGAACCCCCGGGAATTCTCGCAAATGGGCAGGGGCGTACCAGGGCAGTGGCGTAGGTGCCGTCAAGGCCAAAAACGGCGACGGGGGGCTTGACGTTGTCGGAAGCAGCCGAGGAAGCAGCAGCGGCGTAGGTACGGACGGCCGGGACGCGGGCGGAGGCGACGAGGCGCGACGCGGGAGCCGCCGCGCGGAGGGAACGAACAGCCTGTCTCGAGAACATGTCGGGAGAGGGTTTGTGTGGTGGCGGTGGTGGTGTTCAATTGATGGGAGACGGGCGGAGGGAGGAATGGCTGGATTCGAAGAGGGCCGGAGATGGTAGCTTGCGTTCGATTTTCGAGGTTGAGGTTTGAACTTCGGCAATTTGGTATATTGGTGCCTTGGATATCAGGTTTTCTAATTCTGGATAGCTGATGAGGCACCAACTTAGTTAGGTAAGCGGGTCGGGTTCAGGCTCGGTGGAAATCGGAGCTGGTCGTTTGTCGTTCTTGCTCGCACCACAGCAGTCCCCACCTCGATTGACGTCTCGCATGCCGTCGTGGGCATGAAATTGTATACGCGTGCACCTGGTTTACACTGCAAAACGGTCATTGTCAATGTTTCATTTCAACCCAAAGCCGTGTTTCCCATAACCCTGTGTGTAATCTACAGCAATATCACAGCAACCGCGTCCCAGCCTGTGTCCCCAGGCTCAGCGGTGTCAAAGCCCAACGCGCCAGTCATCAGACCTTTCTGATTACCTCGCCGATTGGCGTGCCATCCCTGTTCCCCAAACGCCCAGACAATGCATACAAGTACATCTTGAGAGCCGGCCTTGGTCTGGCTCAATCGCTTTCAATCATCTTCTCGGCAAGATCGTTCAGCGGGCCGTAAAAGTCCTTCCCACTCGCGAGCTTGTGCTCGTCAACAAAGAGCACGTACTGCTTGAAGCTCGTGTTGAGGTGGGGCTCCAGGCCGAGTTCTCGGATGACGGCGTAGTGGTGGCAGTAGACGTGGGCGTACACTCGATACATGCGCTTGAAGATCTGTCGCACAGTCGACGGAAACGACTTGGGGAAGGGTACGCCTGTGTCCGTGGTTAGTAGTTCCCTCTATATCCCAGGGAAGTCGCTACGAACCAATCCTGCTCGGCAGGATCTGCTCGTCGTCAATGTGTCTCTGCACCCAGGCCATCAGGTGCTCGATGTAGTCTGGGGCGGCCATCTTGGTAGGTCTCTTGTAGTTTTCATTGTCCTGCCACAGGTACTCGAACTCGTCAGTCGCTTTCATCTCAGGGCACGACTGAGGCGAGCAGAACTCGGTAATGGCGCCGTAGAGGAGATTGATCTGGTTGTAAAAGTCGACCACTACAGGCCAAACCTGTTAGTCGCAGTTTCCCCTTGTTCGATCCGCCCTGCGCTGTGAGAAGGCTTACTATTGACTGCCATCCACTCGTTCTCGTCTTCCCCCTCAGGCAGTTTCACGACTTTGCGCAGGCTGCCTCCTCCGAGCGTCGCCTCGGCGTATTGCCGCAGCGCGACACCATTGTTCGCTCCCTTGACGGTGCGCGCCCGGAACTGGTTCCTAGCCGCCTTCTGGTTACTGTCCTCAGCGCAGTCGTCGTCAGCAGCTATCAACACCGGTTTGGGAATCTGAGGCTCGGAGCGGTTGATGACGGTCAAGTCCCGACCGATAGAACCGCCTCCGTGACTGCGAGGAGGATCCGGCACTGCTGGCGGTGCGACGGGAGGCTGTAGCGGTGGTATTCCCACCAGCAGGCCCGTTCTCACGCTGAGGTACTGCAAAAGAGATATCATGGGGGAACGCCAAGAGTAGTACTGACACTGTAAGACCCGCGACTCTATCCATGGTGGGCGGTGGGTTTTATCGAATCGCACACTGAAAGAGGTTCGTTGTTGAACACCGTCGTCGATGGCTGCCCATTCCAGTGGTTAGCGGGGTAATGGGATAATTGAAACCTAGAGGCGCTGAGAGATGGTATTGTTATTAAGGGACGTACCAGATGACCTGATGACGTCGTAGAATGTTGTTGAATTTCAATGACCGGTTCGCACGACCTGGGAAGATTCGTCGTGGAAGAATAATGCCGGCTTGAGAAGTTGAAGGTTCTACGATGCGCACGCGCTGTTGGTTGTTTTGGGTGACATGAGGCAAGGTGCTTGTGAAAGGGTCCCCCCTACACAGCTGCGTGGAAGGGATGAGTGATGTTTATGCGCTTGCCCAATCAGGCCGGTTGCTGGGCTGCAGATGCCGGGCTGGTGGGGAAACTGAGCCACAGACGGTCCCATGCTATTGTGGCTGGAATTGCCCAAGATGCATGGTACTCCTCCGTGTCCCGCAATGACGGACAGTCGGTTCCCGGAGACCAGGACCCAGAGTGACGGAAGCGCCATCTTCCGCAACGACGGTACAGGGACGGCTGGCACCACGTAGGCCGGAGCTGGGATCCGCCCCAGGACCTGAGAGAGCCTTGCAACTACAACAGTACCCTGTATACGATTTAGTCACTTACCGAACCCTTTTCCTTGCTGACGTTTCTTCTACGCGATAAAAAGCCAATCCTGGATTGATGGCCTTGGCCTGCCGGGGGATTCAATAGCGCTCAGCTTCAAAGTGGAGACGAACTGCAAACCTGTAATGATCCCCGCACTCAGTTCATCCCTTCCCCTCATCGTTCCTCCACTTCAAAAGCCTAGGAAGTTGGCATTCCTGTATGGCGCACCGCTGGTGTTCTCGGTGTGGACGACCCCAAGTTCACGCTGAAAGTTGACGTAGTCTCAAGTACAGTGTGATTGAAAAGTACCAGTCATGCGTGATCGAGCTGTCCGTCTTAACCTTCCACGCACGCTGAATAACAAGTTTGGCGCACCCTTACCGGCGTCGTCAACCTGCCAGATATGCATCAGTCACGCCCATTCAGACCAGGGCCTATCTTGCTCACACGATGTCGCAGTATCCCGTAGAAGTGCACTCAGCATCAGACCATCGTCCTCAAGGCAAGTCGAAACGAATGCAACCTTACTCCCCGGTTTCGGCAGATAATTGCAAAGTTGGCTGCAAAATCTGGTCTCGTGGATAACGGTTAGCCTCTAAATTCCATATGAAAACCTCTTTCTGTCGTCTCTGTTGCTTTCCACAAAGGGCCGAGCTGACACCCAGGGCACATGGACCAACATCCCGAGGGTACAGGACCACCCGGTCAATGCCGGGGATCCTCGAACAGCTTGCTGCTGGCGATGGCGCTAGTGGCTGGAGGGTGAGACCGGGATGAGGGACAACACGTCCCCGAGAGCTGGGACATTTTCGTATAGGGCTTCATCACCAGGTCATAATCCGCAGTTAGATAATTGCCAAGTGAACCAATCCAGCTGACATCGGGAGACCGTGTCAACCCCCAACGAGAACCTATCCGGCATTGATGTTCTGCCACTTGCGGCTCTCCCACGAACCCCCAGCAGGATTGTCAGTTGCACCAAACTCGCATATGACCAGCAAATGCCAGTACCGCACAAACGTCGAACACCCAGAACTCAATCGATGACCTGTTGTTAAACATTTAAATTTCTCTTCTGCTGGCGTCCGTCGTTAAGAGCGGACCCATGGGTGACGAGCATTTCACAATATTCTGCTCAACCATCCAACCAGCCCTTTCCACCGCGGCATCGAACAACAAGAGAGAGAGCCGGGGCATTCTCATCTCTTAAAGCCCATTGTCTGTCCATCTCTCCGCTTGGAAAACCCAGTCCGACTGTCGCTCATTCAAAAAGCCCACGCTCATTCGACCTTCGTTCGTTTTGCCATATGATAACATAAAAGGGGGTGACGCAGAAGCTCCTCAGGCGGTGATTTGCGCAGTGGCCAGGTATCCACGTGAGAAGTCATCATCAGAAGGGTATGCGTGTGTGTTTGTGGTGCGTGCTGTAGAACACGAAGGGCAGAGAGAGCGGAAATCAGAGAAGGATCTCGCCCATGTTCTCGCCCTCGAAGCCTAGCGTGCTCAACTTCTTGATCCGCCCCTTGTCGCGCGCCTTATCTTTGCCCCTTCTCTCGGCCGCTAGGCCCTGCACAAGCTTGAGGTCGGCCGGTTCGTAGCCTGGTGGCGGGTCGTCGTCCTTGTCGAGGTCGATCTCGCCCAGAAGGAGGACGTTTTCGCCGCGGACGAGGAAGATGCCACGCTTGATGTCTGCGAAGAGCCCGCCCTCGCGCGGGGGATTGGCGTCCGGGTCCGGGTGGGCGTAGATGCGCTCGACGGTGTCTTGGAGGACGAGGTTTGCTGGGAGCGCCTGGTTAGCCACCCCACCCCTCACGGAAGAAGACCGCTCCATGCACATGGCTGGCTAGCGGCATAGCGTATGAGATACATACCGAACTGGTCCCAGCTGCGGAGGACACCTATCAGTTTGCGCCCGTCACGGAGCGCAACCATGAGCTTCTCTACCGGCGAGGTTAGCGTTCTGTCGCGAGTGGCCCCGCACAACAATGCGGCCGAGCCTGCTGTGGTTTTCCCATACTGTCGGTCATGTCCAGTAGCTGCGCCGCAGTAGTGAACATCTGAGGCGGCAGCTGAGGGGTCTGCTGAGGCGGCGGCGCGCGTCCGCCGAGAACGGGTTGGCCCCCCTGGGGAGGGGCATCGGAGATGGTGAGGTTTTCCATGTTATCTTGTTGACATTGGTATCTGAGATTTATTGAATTCGGGCCTGTCCCAGTCCATCGATTTCTTGCAAAAGGGAGTGAGGCAAGCGAGATTTGATGTAGCGCGGCGGGTAGCTTATAAAGTGCCGCGATTGAGCATCGTCGGGGTCGAGTTGTTGCCGTCTGTCACTTTACCTAGGCTGGCTCGCTTCGTTGGTAGGTACGCTGGGCCACAGGTAGGTATGTTCGCTCAAGCCACCATCATCGTACTGTCCAACCCCTGCATGGCCAGCCTGGCGACCCCCGCCAGGTGCAGCCTCGGAAGTGCTGTTTTTGCGTCATCCGAAAGGGGGGAGAAGAAGAAGAAAAGAAGGACTGGATCACCCATGGCTGGGTCCCCGAGCACGGATCACTAACTGACAAGGCAGGCAGCCGGAGACACGTGAAAGGCGGGGCATGAGTCAATCCCTGCTGTCAAAAATTCTGATGATCTCAGATGCATGCGGGGCAGTCGCAGTCGGAGCCAGTCACACAGGTCTGGCTCGGTGTTTAGCTCTTTGGCGCAAACTTCTGCGTCGCGTGGGTGACAAGAGGTAAGGTCTCGGGTCACACGAACCCAAAGGGCACAGCATGCTTACTTCTAGCTTCGTGTTGCTTCTCTCACGATCTTCTCTCTGCGGCCTACTGTGTGCCGTGTCTATCTATTCGATCGTGGACCGTTTGTCTCCCCTCCAAAGCACGAGAAAAAAAGACTGGGAGATCCGAGGTGCATTCGTTCTGGTCAGGGCAGCCATAGCGACCTGCCACATTGATGCCTCCCGCCTCGCCAATTCGCATTTGCAGTTTACCCTCCTATGCATCCAAGCCATACCCAGCCCTGGGCCGCCCCTTTTTGTAATTTTCGTCATCTATAACAAGCCAGCCAACAACGCCCGTATCATTATGCAAATGGTTTTTTTTTTCCCACACAGGGTTAATAAGAAAGTGCTTTCGTAAAGCAATGAAACTCAGCCTCCTCAACATCGGCCGGGGGCCGGTGATCCGTGAAGTAGTGCAGTAGCAACGTATGGGCACGTTCTCGGGTGGCAGCCGGGGGGACCTCGTGGTAGTGCATACAAGAAGGACGCTCGCTTTTCGCTTCTCGTAACAGAGGGCAGGGGACTAAAGGACGAGGCGCCGGTGCGCCCGACGACGCGTATCATGACTTCTTCATGGTGCACCTGGTCAAGGCCTCAAGAAGCTCCGGCCGCGCTGCCAGAGCATCCGCGGCTTGTTCATATGTCATCCACTTCCGCTCTCTCTTGTGTCTCTCAGGCCAGTCATCCTCTTGCGTGGTGACAGTGGCCTCATAGAATCGATACAAGGCCTTGGCCGAGTCTTTGCTCGAGTGCTTCGGCGCACGTGTCTCGACGATGTCTCCCAAGTCATAGTCGATGTGGATGGTGATGCCAGCCTCTTCCCAGGCCTCACGTGCCGCCGCCTCGGTGCATTCTTCATCCGTCTCCCAGCCACCTTTGGGGAGCACCCAGCCTTTCCGGCGGGTGGACTGGATGAGAAGGACGTAACGCTTGTCCTCGGTCAAAGGAACAACGCCGGCAACCAAGCGCTCGCCTTTGGAGTTGTAACCTGCATTACCAAGGTGTTAGTGGGTCCCGCGCAGCGAGCAGGCACACCAGGGTCGGGGGAGAGGCTCAGGTGGAAAAGGGAGTCGCCTCTATCCCGTTTGCGCACTTACGCTGCTTGCTTCTTCCCGTGCGCGACTCCATTGTCCGCTCCTTACATGAGGAGGCCATGCCTGGCAACCTGACTGTCGGGGGATTCGTTGTGGAATGGGGTTGGAGGGGTAGATGATGGTGTGGACTGTCCTGAGATGCGGTTGCGGTGGGCGGTAGGTCCGGCAACTTTTATTTTTTCCCTCGCTTTGCAAGTCGAAAGCTGTCCAGGCTGAGGGGGTGGGTGTCGGGGTTTTATGCGGGCTCAAATATTTTTCAACGACATGATCGCGTTTTGTAGTGATGGAGTGGTTGATGGCGACGGGTCTTGAAGTCTACGGCTAGGTTGCCGGCGCGTATTAAGCCTTGGATGCGACCGGTTGAGAGTTGGAGCTTCCAGATTCCTCTGGAGGTTTGGCCAGTGTACGCCTCACACGGTGTGATCGTAGTTACGACGACACAAACACACGCGCGCACACACACACAACCGACAGCAGCGGCAGCGGCGGCGGCGGCGAAGAGAGGCGAGGGGACCGCTTGGGTAGATTCACCACGGCGCTGGAGAAAGGAGTGGGACCAGCCTGTGTAGAGCTGGCTGGCCAGTCGCACGTTTCCGGCCAAAGGGCTGAGCTTGACCGAACCGAGTCACGCAATTGCTGCAGCGAGCGAAGGCAAACGAGCGGGAGTCGAACGGGTGATAAGAGTGAGGGAGAAGAAGGCAGGCAGCAGAAAGGCTCGTCGTGCGTCTTTCCTCAGAATGGGTTTTGAGGCAATGGCCGATGCAGATTTCGGTTGTCCAGAGGGGAGGAAGGTCAAGAAGGATGAGACAGCGAGGCGGGCGTCAGATGTGACTGAGGCACTACCAGCTTGTGACGAGCGACCCTGGTGACTGAAGGTAAAGAGTAAAAATAAAAGGGCGAACTTTCTGGCTTACGACCCGGCCGCAATGGGTACGGGACAAAAAGGGTTTGACGTGGAAAGGGAAAGAAACGAGACGGGGAAGGGCCAGGATGGGTAGAAGTTGCTGGAGCCGTGGCAGTAATAAAGCAGAACGGAGCTCTGGTGCAAGCCAGAGGGCGTCATGTCTCGCGCCATAAGAGCAAAACGGGGGGGGGAGAACGGGCTCCAGGGGAAATTAAAGTTGACTTATATACTTGATCCTTTGAAGACAGAGAGCTTGTGCCTCTAGGAGGCCACGGCACCGAGGTAGCAGCTAGCAGACTCCATAAGAACAAAATACGGAGGAAGAAACAAAAGAAGGAAAGGAAAAAAGCCAGGGTACGATGCCAGACTGGGGACGGTTAGGTAGGTGTGGTGTGGGAGGGATTGAGCCAGAGACGGTCGACCGAAATGAATGGACAAGTACTCCGTACCTACCTACATTACAGTAGGTGGGAAGACAGAACAAACCAAACCCAAACCCAAACCCAAACACCCAAACGCTAGGGGGGAAATCGGCAGGTGTGGAATAAGTGTAGGTAGGAACCGGGGATGGATGGGTGTGAGAAGTGACATGCATGGCAAAGCTCCCCCTTGGTGGCTATTGGATTCAGGGCAGGGAGGGACAGCTTCCAACCTGGAACCGGTCACCTTTGACCTGCCTGGGCAAGGAATGCCTCTCCCGTACACTAGGTATTCCGTTCTCACACTCCCTTCTCCCCGAACTCGGTTGCAAGTACAGTACTTCCCTCCTCAGGCAGGCAGTATGCATCATCGAGAAGCAAGCCAAGAAAAAAGCGTGATGATGCCCCCATTTCTATCGTCTGTTCAATGCCGTTCTTGTACGCACGCGCCAAGCCCTAGACAGCCCGGCTCCTGCCCAGCAGGTAAAAAAAAATAAAAAAGGAGAAAAGGAAAGGGCAGGTCGGGCCATTGCAGAAGTCCGTGTACCTCTCCTCACAACTTGAATGGTCTACCTAGTATTACTTAGTACATACATGCATACATGCATGGTATGGCTCACCAGGCGGCGTTGAGCGATACCGCCGCTAATCTTCTCACAGGTTAACTGGGTCGAGGGAACCAGCTTCACCGTCCACATGCCCACGAAGTGGACAAAAGTTCAAGCCCGGTACCGATATTTCAGCACTTTCTTACCATGTCAGCGGCAGGCCCTTGATGCCCTTCCTGATGCCATCCATACGAAGTACTTAGGGGCATGTCACCCACTATTCGTCGACCTCGCCGCCGCCTCGCTTCAACGCTCAAGCATTGGGTGCCAAATGTGCCGCATGTCCTGCAGGCTCGGCATCCACTGCACTTGTGGCAGTGTATCCGTATGTCCCCAAGACTGCGTTAGACGGGTGGGGGGGTGCTACACCTCTTGTCTGGTCACGATGCAACTCTCAACACCCCCCGTCCAGCCCCGTCTAGTACGGATGGGAGACGAGTCGACCCCAAGCCTTCGCACGCCAGGTAGTGTACGGATACATGGAGTACCTACCACTGGACAAACGCTCCTATACCTACCTGTTCCCACGGCCCACTTGTACATTAACAGCCTACCTAGCTAGCTAGGTATGGGTATGTAGGCTGGTATCTTCTGTCCACCGTTTCGACGTTGACTGCTTTCGTTGCTTCAGGCTGACACAGTCGCCTGCACACCGTTTCCCCCCACGAACTTCGTCAGTCCTGGACCTCGATACCCTGCAACTCGCAAATCATTCGCATTGTCGCTCGCAGTTCCAATTCTGTCGCCAACTTTGAAACTAACAGAGAAGCCCCAACTAGGTAGGCTCTTTCTTGCCGAGCTGCATGCATCCTCACAGCTTCGTGACCCGTGACATAACTGCTCTACTCTTTGGGTTTACTCGGCGTCTTCCATGGCTTTTTTTGGCTTGTCGAAAATAAGGCTAGATGATCGGTCCAAGTACCAGAACTTGGCACGACTCTTTCACTCTCTCTTGGCCCAATCACTGAGATGCCGACCTTGTGTCCGACTTCCCAGGCCACCTACTTGTCCATCGATTGTGCCCACCCCCCTTTTGGCACGACCCCAACGGCCTGTTTCCGTTTCTCTGCTGGCTTGATCCAGGAGGCAGAGCCGGGGACACACCACTGGACCGACTTCTAGCCCTCACAGCTGACTAATCCGGCTGTCCTGGGACCTTTTGCCAAAGCCTGTATACCCCTATCGCTTCAGCATCCAAAAAAAGCATCTCATTGAAACCTTGCGCCTCAAGTCCCTGTAGATAGCTTCATTCTCCAGCAACCTTGCTGCCGCCGCCAGGTAGGTATACATATAGCGACTGAAGCTGGGCTCTAGTCCCCCGTCTCCATCAACCATACATCTCATCAATCCTTCCCAACACGCAAGCGTACAAGTACATACATTGAAGTCGTGTACCCGAGGTGCTGTTTGCACACTCATCCTGCATCACGTGAGCCAATCAATGCGCCTGACCGGGTTACGACAGCTACATTTTTCTCCACCTGCCCCTAGGCCAGTCTGACAGATTTGCCGCAGGCCCGTACAAACCCGACCTGCTTCTTCCGAGGACCGACAAAGTCCCGTCCTCTTGTATATTCTTCTTTTTCCACGTTCATCCTTTTTACGAACTTCCTCGTCACCCTCCCCCACCATCCGCCACCATGTTGCGAAGCTCTGTGTGTAGAGCTGGCACCCGGGCGCTTTACGCCTCGAAACCTACAAACTCGCAATCATGCTTCTCAACCATCGCGTCGCGAACCTCGTCGAGGAAGCTCGCTGCTGCGCGTCGCCCTCTGGCTCTGACCAGCCAACGTCACTATGCGAGCGCAACCGACTCGGCCCCCAACCCTAACGACAACTTCCTGTCGGGCAACACTGCCAACTACATCGATGAAATGTACATGCAGTGGAAGCAGGACCCCAAGAGCGTACACGTATCATGGCAGGTCTACTTCAAGAACATGGAGAATGGCGACATGCCTATCGCACAGGCCTTCACTCCTCCCCCCTCTCTGGTCCCTGGTGCCACTGGTGGCGTTCCAGGCATTGCCGCTGGCCCCGGTCAGGGCTCTGAGATCACCAACCACTTGAAGGTTCAGCTCCTGGTGCGCGCCTACCAAGCTCGTGGTCACCACAAGGCCAACATTGACCCACTGGGTATCCGAAACGAGTCCGCTGGCTTCGGCAACATCAAGCCCAAGGAGCTCAGCCTCGAACACTACCAATTCTCCGAGAAGGATCTTGACGCCGAGTACGAGCTTGGCCCCGGCATCCTCCCGCGCTTCAAGAAAGATGGCCGCGAGAAGATGACTCTCCGCGAGATCATTGACGCTTGCGAAAAGATTTACTGCGGTTCTTACGGCATCGAGTTCATCCACATTCCCGACAGAGAGAAGTGCGACTGGCTGCGTGAGCGCATTGAGGTTCCCCAGCCCTTTAAGTACTCGATCGACGAGAAGCGCCGGATCCTCGACCGCCTCATCTGGAGTTCCAGCTTCGAATCCTTCCTTGCCACAAAATATCCCAACGACAAGCGTTTTGGTCTCGAGGGTTGCGAGACCCTCGTTCCTGGTATGAAGGCTCTGATCGATCGCAGTGTTGATTATGGTGTCAAGGATATCGTCATTGGTATGCCTCATCGCGGTCGCCTCAACGTCCTCAGCAATGTCGTCAGGAAGCCCAACGAGTCTATCTTCAGCGAGTTTGCCGGAACTGCCGGCGCTGAGGATGAGGGCTCCGGTGACGTCAAGTACCATCTCGGTATGAACTTCGAGCGCCCTACGCCCTCTGGCAAGCGTGTTCAGCTCTCCCTCGTAGCCAACCCTTCTCACTTGGAGGCCGAAGACCCTGTCGTGCTTGGCAAGACCCGCGCCATCCAGCATTACAACAACGATGAGAAGACTCACCGCACTGCAATGGGCGTCTTGCTCCACGGTGACGCTGCTTTCGCAGCCCAGGGTGTCGTCTACGAATGCCTCGGATTCCACTCTCTGCCTGCTTTCTCCACCGGTGGTACCATTCATTTGGTTGTCAACAACCAGATCGGTTTCACCACCGACCCTCGTTTCGCTCGCTCCACCGCTTACTGTACCGACATTGCTAAGGCCATCGACGCCCCTGTCTTCCACGTGAACGCGGATGATGTTGAGGCCGTTAACTTCGTTTGCCAGATGGCCGCCGACTGGCGAGCTGAGTTCCAGCAGGACGTCATCATCGACTTGGTCTGCTACCGTAAGCACGGTCACAACGAGACGGACCAGCCTTCTTTCACCCAGCCCCTCATGTACAAGCGCATCCAAGACCACGAGCCCCAGATCTCTATCTACGTCAACAAGCTTCTGGAGGACGGCAGCTTCACCAAGGAGGACATTGAAGAGCACAAGCAGTGGGTCTGGGGAATGTTGGAGGAGAGTTTCTCCAAGTCCAAGGACTACCAGCCTACTTCCAAGGAATGGACCACCTCCGCCTGGAACGGCTTCAAGTCTCCCAAGGAGCTTGCTACTGAGGTCCTCCCTCACCACGAGACCAGCGTTGACAGGCAGACCCTCAACCATCTTGGAGAGGTCATCGGCAGCACCCCTGAGGACTTCCACGTTCACCGCAACCTGAAGCGTATTCTGTCCAACCGTACCAAGTCTGTCATCGAGGGCAAGAACATCGACTTCCCCACCGCCGAGGCTCTGGCGTTCGGCTCCCTTGTCACTGAAGGCCACCACGTCCGCGTTTCCGGTCAGGATGTTGAGCGTGGAACCTTCTCCCAGCGTCACGCTGTCTTCCATGACCAGGAGACAGAGGACACCCACACTCCTCTCCAGCACGTCAGCAAGGACCAGGGCAAGTTTGTCATCTCCAACTCTTCCCTGAGTGAGTTCGGCGCACTTGGATTCGAGTACGGCTACTCTCTGTCGTCCCCCAACGCCTTGGTAATGTGGGAGGCTCAATTCGGTGACTTTGCCAACAACGCACAGTGCATCATTGACCAGTTCATCGCCTCGGGCGAGGCCAAGTGGATGCAGAGAACCGGTCTTGTCGTGTCCCTGCCTCACGGCTACGACGGTCAAGGTCCTGAGCACTCCTCCGGTCGTCTGGAGCGATGGCTTCAGCTGAGCAACGAGGACCCCCGTGTCTTCCCGTCTCCCGAGAAGCTTGAGCGCCAGCACCAGGACTGTAACATGCAGGTTGTGTATATGACGAGTCCCTCCAACCTGTTCCACGTGCTCCGTAGACAGATGCACCGTCAATTCCGCAAGCGTAAGTCCTCGTCACACAACCCAACATTTCTGCCTCTCGTCGCTAACATCCTCTAGCTCTCATCATATTCTTCTCCAAGGCTTTGCTCCGCCACCCTCTGGCTCGCTCCAACATTGAGGAGTTCACTGATGACTCTCACTTCCGCTGGATCATCCCTGACCCCGAGCACGAGACCGGCGCCATCAAGCCCAAGGAGGAGATTGACCGCGTCATCCTCTGCTCTGGTCAGGTCTGGGCTACTCTGTCCAAGTACCGTGCTGACAACAAGATTGACAACGTTGCTCTCACCCGTCTCGAGCAGCTTAACCCCTTCCCTTGGCAACAGCTGAAGGAGAACCTTGACCAGTACCCCAACGCCAAGACCATTGTTTGGTGCCAGGAGGAGCCTCTCAACGCCGGTGCATGGAGCTTCACGCAGCCTCGCCTTGAGACCCTGCTCAACAACACCGAGCATCACGACCGCAAGCATGTCATGTATGCGGGACGTGGACCTAGCGCGTCCGTCGCGGCGGGTAACAAGGGACTGCACAACAAGGAGGAGCAGGAGTTCTTGGAAATGGCTTTCTCCGTCAAGCAGGACAAGTTGAAGGGCGAGTAAACGACCACACTACAGACTATACACAGCGGGCAATATGAAGTGATTCAAAAGATGGGTCACAACCGGATGAGAAACTGGTGGGGAGCATTTACCTCTGTGATATTGCAGAGGTTGTAATGATATGTACCTGTATTATGTTATACCTATTTACCTATGTTTCTACTACGTCACGTAGAAATTCGTAAATGAGGCAATCCCTTTATATGGAAAATCTTGGTGTACCCTTGGCGTCTCATCCGTCTAATCCACCATTAGAATGAGGCTGTTTCGCCGTTACTTCACCCAGCACCTTTTCTTTTTTTTTCTTTTTCTTTTTTTTTGAGATTCGCAGCCCCTGGAAACGGTACACGGCCGAAGTTGCAGGCAGATCAGAAATAGTTCCACCACTAATCCATCAACCCCAAGCCGCCTTACACGTGGCCCGTTCTTGTCTGACCAGAAACATGCCCAGGAAGTCTACAAACGCCATCATATTAGGTAAGGTCAGAGGCAAGGCATCCAGGGACTCAGATGTCACAGTCCAAAGCCCCAGTTTCCACACAGCAATCAGTCACTTCTATGTCTTGGCCCGAGGAACAAGCATCTCGCTGGCACGAGTGCCCAATGCAAATGATGCCGTTCCGTTCCGGCTAAAGCAAGCAAGTGCTTCAATACGAATTCGAAACCATAGCCAGAGCCACTACGTGGGGCCTCTTTAGTCTAAAGACAAGGGAGGGCCGGACTGTGGACTCGAGCGTCTCCTTTGACGTGTGTACAGCGTGGCATATAGGGACTGCTTGACGAACGAGCAACCCGATTACTTGCTGAACAACAGTGTTTCTTGCTATTAATATTACCCATATCCAAGCTTCAGGTCAAGCAAATATGTGCTTCTCGGTGGCAACGCAGTCTCGAGTTCGTTTCCAGCCACGTCTTTGGCAAGAGATCTTCGAGTTGCTCAGCGGACTAAGGACCTTGATGATTACATTGTCTCCGACAGCCTCAAGTACAGCGATTCCTTAAAGAGGGCCAACAGCCATGACGTACAGGACCGCAAGACCAATTTGAGAGCTGACTTGGTCGAAATGCGTAAAGCCCGTATGATCTTGACTCTGCCAGTCGCGTTTCCACTAATCCGGTTCCTCGATCCGGGGGCTGCAGCCAACCATCCATCTTGGTCCGTTAGACTCGAGATGTTTGGCGGGATGCATCCCACACTGCATCGGAAGACGCTACTACTGGAGGACAACCAACCTCAGATGATGGTAGCTCATGACTCTCTTGGCCCGCGGGGGTGGGCGTTGTTTGCGGGGGGGTTTCGCGTCCAGATACTATGTCAGCGTGAGCCAGTCTAGCATCCGGCATTTTCATCGGCTTGCCTTTACAGATATCTAGGTGCGGAAGTGAGCGATTGGAGGCTTTGCAGTACGGCGGCCAAGGAAGCTTACCATGCAATGACCTTCCCTGTCGAGGAACCGTCCATGGGGAGGTGGTACGTACACTAATCGCAGCACCGTTCATGTCACCCACTGCATCCATCGTAAATTGCAGCGAGTCCCGACATTTTGAGCATCTTCACGTCGCTCCGTGTCGTCTATTTGCTGGTGCAGTGCGCGTTAACTCAACGGCTTCCGTCACTAGCAGCGCCCCAGCTTCCTAGCTCAGGTAGCACCGCTTGCCTACGCTATCGCATCTCATCTTCCCAGTTAGGCCTATCTCTCGCGTCATTCTCCGATCCGACAGAGCCGCCACCACCGTATCCTAGCACGGTGTGTACGCAGCACATCCCTCTTGGGCCAACAGGATTACGAGCCCTATCATCTGCCGGAGGGTAACGCTGGCAGCTCGCATCTCTCATGCTCTGGGCTCTGCGCTCCTGCATATCCGACCCATCCATCCATCATCGCCGTGTGACGAACAGGCAGAAACAACAGAGCAGGTAGAGCGGCGTAAAGCAATACGGAGCCCGACTTACATTGGCGCTGATACGCCGACAAGGCGGAAGCAAAGCTGTCGCGCAGGGCGCCTTCACGGACAGGCAAAGACGGCGTCGTCATACCGGGGTTTCCAACCATTACCATTGGATGTTAATTGGCTTCCTCCAGCCTACATATACAGACCGGTCCATGATACTAGCAGACTCCTCACTAACTATTCCAAGGGCGAGCCTTAGACGCATCACGTCCGTGTTCGCATCCGCATTGCCTTGCTGCGGCGGGTTCAGGACAGCAAGCGTTACGGCCAACCAGCCACTAGCAGTTACAGCTACTGCATTCGTTGTTCGCGACTGACCGACGACCACCCACCCCTTCCTTCCCCCCATTGCATCACGAGCTCCATAGCCCCGCCAGTCCACCTCCTCGTCTCGACGTTGCAAGCGTGTGTGAGTGAGGGGTTCCGTCCACAAGTTCAATCGCACCGAGGTTTCGCAACAGCGAGGCTAGATACTTAGGCCAGCAGCAACGCCCTACGGCCCCTACCACGAGCGGTCCTCTACCGCCGAACCTCACCTCACCCAAGACAAAACACCCTCCCTCCTTACCCCCCTCTACAGTGGGTATCGCTGGGCGTCGCACGTCATCAAACAACCCAGGGAACTTTGACAACTGATTCCAGCTAATTTTCCGTGCTCGTTCAGCGCTAGTCGAGCGGGCTGCTTCCCTGGTGCATTGGAGCGCGCAAGTCGCAGCAGACAGCCATGGACGACATAGGCATGCAGACCCCTGATGATGCATTGTCCTATATAACCCAAATCGGTGAGTCAGTCGTTCACCCTATTCTCTCCTCCAACCATCTACCCCCGTGCAGCGTTGCCCACCCGCAGTTGGCTCGTGGCATTTTATGGGGAAGCTCTCGTCGTCCTCCCGCCACATGCACTTTTGGCTTAGTTGCCCTTTCCTCGTGCGATTGCGCCGATCCCTGTTACCGCATCCTCTTTCTTGTCACGCAAGCCTCTCCGACTTCGACCCTTCGATGTCGGCGCAAGCTGAAGGTGCGCGATGGATGCGCCACGGCCGAATCCCACGCTCGCTGGGCCGTCGGTCTTCAAACTTCAGATACCCTGGCCGCGTGCGCACATGATTGTTTCTTTCACCCCTCCCCACCGGTCAGTGCTAAGGAGCCCTTGCAGCCGGTTTCGCGACTCGGCTCCATATGCCCGAAAGCGCCGTGGGGGTGGCGGATGGGGATCTAAAGTTCCTCTACATCTACAACGAGCGAGTGCTCAGGCTCATGCTTCTGAGCTACCCGTAATAAAGACGGCTCAGTAGTAATTGCTGCACCGTGACATGCCGACTAACTCGTGCCCAGGTTACTCGAACTCGTCGCGCTGTGGTTACTGTGGCCGCCAAGGCAAGAGTCAGTCAAAACGTGAATGCCATCCCGCATCCCCAAGGCCATCCCTCGTGAATTCTCCGGAACCTTGTGTCAGCATATCGTGTTCTCCCACGTCACGGCGTACCGCCGCATGCCCTCATCACACTAGCTGCACGTGGGCTGGCCAAAGGGCGACTCGCAGCTAGCCACTGTGAGAATACGGCGCGTGAACAGTTTACTAACATGGACCATCGTTTTTCAGGCTTCTCTTACTATGCTAAAGCCACATCCCTCACTCCCGAATACTATCAGACCCTACTTGACCACTATTGGAGGCGCTCCGGGACGACCCTCTACCGGCCGGACCAGCTCCACGCGTGCTGTGTTCACTACACTTTGCGGCTGGACTCCACCCAGTTCAAACCCACCCGGGATCAGCGTCAAACGATCAACCGCTTCAACAAGTTCCTGACCGGAGAGGCCTACGCAAAGGAAGCGGCCCGTGTCCATCCGCGGACACGCGAACAGGCAAAGAAGCGGGATTCCGAATTCGATCTCACCGAGAGGGTCCACGAGGCGGAGTACGACTCGCTGCAGGTGCCCCCCGAGCCTGCTCACGTCTTCACCGTCACGCTGGAGCATGATGACTTCACCGAGGAGAAGTATCTCGTGTACGAGAACTACCAACGCGTCGTCCACAAGGAACACGCTGCAGATATCACGAGGCGTGGCTTCCAGCGCTTTCTGTGCGAGTCTCCCGTTCAGCGCAGGACAATCACGACGGACGACGGCAAGGAGCAACGCCTAGGCTCCTTCCACCAATGCTACCGCTTAGACGGCAGGTTGGTGGCCATAGGCGTTTTGGATTTGCTCCCCCACTGCGTCAGTGCCGTGTACTTCCTCTACCATGAGTCCATCCACAAGTATGCCCCAGGAAAGCTGGGCGCCATTCGCGAGATTGCTCTGGCACGGGAAGGAGGGTATCGCTACTGGTACCCTGGCTTCTACATTCACACGTGTCCCAAGATGCGATACAAGATTGATTACACGCCACAGTACATATTGGACCCAGAGACACTGGCTTGGGATCTGATGGACAAGCGAGTTACGGACCTCCTTGACAAGAAGCAGTATCTGAGCTTATCCAAGGAGAAGCCCGATACCCCGGGAAATGGCGGCCCCAAGGAAGCCATTGAGAACACAACAGCAGGCGACGAGCTTGCCGGAGAAGACCCTGTGAGCGAGAACGGCGACGACGATAAAGATACATTCCTTTTCAACACTGGCATGCCGGGCATCATGTCGCTGGATGAGATACGCTCCCTGGACCAGATGGACCACCTCAAGCTACGGATAGACGGCTCCGGCATGCTCTTCGAGACGGGTGATCTGGTGGCCTGGCAGCGTCAGGATGTTGGATCCAGCGGGTGTTTGAAGGCCGGAATCGCAGAGTTGGTCGCGGCATTGGGACCTGAACTATTGGATGATCTCGTGGTGGACTTTTGGAATCCTCACATGTAAGGGACGAAGCGGGATGGCCGGCGTGACCATCTCACCAATGTCTCCGTGGACTGCGATCACATCGAAGTCTTGGTACAAATTCAAGTGTATAATTCAAGCTCTAGATGGACGCCTTCGCTTGATGACATGCCTTTGTGACCGTAAAAGCTTGATAAGACCCCCCAAGCATTGAATGAGAGCTTCTAGTTGGCCGTTCAACAAGCATGGGCCTTTCAGATGTCTGTATAATTTTGGAGAAACTGCCGCGTTATGTACTTAAGCTAGTACGCTCAACATCAGTGTTGGCAGTCATCGACTGACCCATCGACTGTTGGAAAGCCGATGTCAGGCCTTGTTGAGATGGCTTTCTGTGTTCATGTCTGCCTTGCTTCGAAGGGCACTTTTGTTGTCTGTTCTGACCATCCACGATCCCAATCGCATACAATGTTCCACCATCGCCTATTGGCGCATACTTGTGCCCTTCTATCATTGTCATGGAGTTTAGTCATTCGCGGGTCTGCCGTCTGTGAGATTTTAGATCAGTTCTAGGGAATGACGGAAGATACAAAGCGCACAGGTCGTTCAACTCCATCTTAGCCAGGTCGAGTATCACGCAGAGATAACGAAGAGGAGAACAACGTGTCCAAGCCCGTTATTCCAATTCTCCAGTATAGTTGCCTCGCAGACCTACGGGAGATCACGCCTGCGTTACTGCATAACGTCGCAGCGACGATAACACGGAACTGGCTGTTGACCCGGTTGGCCAGGCAAGTCCACTGCCCGTCTGATAGGATCGATCATCCACTTCAGGGTAAATAGAATCAATTGCTTCATGTGATTACCACATTGACGCGCCGGGTAGCATTGAAAAAGTCAAATACTTCGGAGGGATGAGAAGGAAAGACATCCGGTCTCCAGGAGCATTTAACCATATTAATGCCGCAACCAAGCCACTCACACCAGGAGCGGCATGCCCAGGGACGTTCTTCAGAACCATTTTGATAAATAATACTCCCACGTGGCCCCGATCTTGCGTTCAATACCAATCTCAAAGTCTATCCAGGGTCGGATCGAAGGTCCTTCATGGTCGCCCGGGGACTTATAGCATCCCTAAACTGAAAACAGTGGGCACCCGATTTCTCATCACCTCTCTCTCTCTGTCTCTCTTTCTCTCTCTCTGTGATATGAGGCCCGTTTAACCCGGTTCGGATGGTTGTGTTTTCTCGGAGTTGGTCGTGGCGAAATGAAGTTTGTCTCCCAGGGGGCGAGGTCACCGTGTAAGCATTGAATCTTCCCATGCCGATTAACCGTAACCGACCAATCGAGCTGAGCGAGCCTTGGAATAAGCTTGTATCCATCATCCATAGTTCTTGCCGATCCGGGAAGGGCCGCCACCCGCTCCTGCCTTCCTCCGCCTTACCGCCTTTCATCCCATGTCTCCCACCCAGCCTCGCCAACCAACCACTTCACCCTCAAGGTCCTCCGAACCAAGAACGAGCTTCTCGCTCTACTTAATTCAGAAAGAATAGAGTAACCATCACCAGCACAGCAGGCGGCTCCTAGGCGTAGGGGTTCAGGTCAAACTGTGTCATGTGGTTGAGTCGCCAAGGTCGATGGTTCGAATCCTACCCGAGTCAACAAAAATATTCCGCACCGGACAGCCTACTCGACGACAGGCTAGCGATGAATTCGACTTCCCGGCATGTGCACCAGAGATGTAGCTCCCACCGGGGAGTGAACTCTTTTGACCTTTCTTACCTAGGCCATCCGTCCATGAGGGTGTACAGACAGAGCGTAATATATTCCTTGAGACATTGGGGTTCCTTTACCACCTCGAGGGTCGCTTTACACTCTACGACACCCGCCTATTTATTGACTGTGACACTGTTAAAGCTGTCACTGTGTAGACTAAATATCTCTACAACGTTATTAATAGTTCCCTTGTACGGATGAAGGGACTCTGCGGCCAGCCTGTCCTAGAAGAACCTAGCTGCTAGCACCTAACTAAAGAGAACCTTTTGCCTTTTAACTACAAAGTGTAGCTATTCACACTACGTAATTACAACTACACATAGTGCTATATCTTTACATTTTTACAATTCTACTGCTGCAACAGCCTAAATTATGATATTCTATCCCTATTACCACCTGCGACAGGCATCCTACTAGCGAACGTAGCTACTACCTTCGCCTGAATCTCTGACATAGACCCTGATACAGTATACGATGCCACTCTTGATGCCGTCCTCTCTTTTCTAGACATAGAGATCTAATAATCTCAACTTTCTCCTTTTCAACATTGTACGTAAGAAGGGCCCCCTAATTCACCCAGGAACAAAGAGGAAGGACATAGAAGACATCTAATCCAATGCAATAGGTTAAGCTACATTTGTGTTATTAGCTTTTAGGAGAGATTGTAGTCCTGTCTCTATAGGAGGGGTTTGTGACATCGTCATATTGACAGCATGTAGTCGTGATCCTGTTGGCCGGGCAACAGCTCGCCGATTACACTACTTCCCTCTTATCTTATCTATAACCGCACAGCCCCACCTGACCCAGGAGAGAAGTGACGATGACGAACTGCCCTCTCCTCTGTCGCATTGTTGCGCCTCGAAACCGAGCCGGGAGACCAGCATCCACGTCCATCCGTTACCGATCTCCGACCAGCGCCCGCCCGATCACCCGCCGCCGACAATTACCTCGTCCTCATCGCAACAATCCGTTCGTCGCTAGAATCCGAGAGGAATCGCCGTTCCAATCTGTATCCCCCCGTGTCCTCCCCTGCCCTCTTCCGTCCCTGAAGCCTTCAACATGGGCGGCAACGCGAGCAAGGTCACTGCCCAGGACAAGTGAGTCTTCTGTACACCTCCCCGCTCTCCCGACCGTCAGCGCAGCATCGCCATCGGCCATCGACGATGCGAGACACTAAACCTGCTCGAATCCCCCCTCCCCACCCCCACCCAACACTCTAACACCCGCCTTCTCAACCCCCAGGGCCATCCTCGATCTCAAACTCCAGCGCGATAAGCTCCACCAGTACCAGCGCCGAATCACCGTTCTCACGGACAAGGAGACGGCCGTCGCCAAGCAGATGCTCGCCAAGGGCGACAAGCCGCGCGCGCTGCTCGCCCTGCGCCGCAAGAAATACCAAGAATCGCTCCTCCAAAAGACGGACGCCCAGCTTGAGCAGCTCGAGAAGCTCACCTCGTCGGTCGAGTTCGCCATGATTCAGAAGGACGTCGTCTTTGGCCTGCAGCAGGGCACCAAGGTCCTCAAGGAGATCCACTCGGAGATGGGCGGCATCGAGCACGTCGAGAAGCTCATGGGCGAGACGGCCGACGCAATCGCGTACCAAAAGGTTTGTCCAATGCTTCCCCGCCCCCCTTATCGCTTTTTTTAATAGAGAACTGGGTGGTGCAGCCCAGTTCCCGTTCCTACCGGGAGACGTACGATGCTAACGGAAGCCTTTCTCCACCCCACAGGAAGTCAGCGACATGCTCGGTGGTCGCATATCGGTCCAGGACGAGGAAGAGGTCGAGGACGAGCTAGCCGCGCTCGAGGCCAGCGTCGCCGCCGAAGACGCCGCCCGAAACCAGCCCAGGCAACACAAGCTCCCCACGGTGCCCGACACGGAACTACCGGTACCGGGGCTGGCAGAAGAGGAAGAAGAGCTGGCGGCGCAGCAGCGGGTGCCGACGAGGCAGCCCATGTTGGCCTCGTAGCCTGCCTGTTCACATCCGGTAGTTTCTCTCCCTATCACATCATGTCCATTTCTCTCTTTACTGTACCCGGTCCTTGGCGGCCGGTGGCGCTTGTTGATTTCCAACGCAAAGCATTCGTAGGGTCCATTTGCATTTTCAAGGAGTTGGGGTTTGGGGCCACACCGGATTTTCTTTGACTACTTGTTATCTTTTTCCCCATCACCACGCGGGCGGCGATACGACGATAGACAGGAAGGGTACCGAAATCGTGTTTGTTCTTTTTGCCTTTTTTGGGGGGTGGGGGAGGAGCTGTGGATCCTCTTTGGATCACTCAGCTGGGTCGTTTCAGGGAGTTCCATTCAGTGGATGTCAGAACCGCTCCTTAGGAGTTCAATATATGCGGTCAATTTCTCAACATGAAGCTGATGCGTACTTTCCATTCCGTTCATAATGCCGTATTCCGTCAAGTAGTCATAGATGGGCTATGCTGTCCCTCTACCAAACACAAAATCAGGAGCAATCTTGCTCATCGGCCTTGGGTATCAACGCTACACAATCCTCCTATATCTTTCTCGGACAAAAGCAGGCTTACCCTGGCTGTCATACGAAGAACCAAGGTCCATGCTTACCTTCCAGACTAATGAATATTCCCCGCTGATGCTATTCCCTCAAACGCCTTGTAAATGCTGTTGTCCAGGCATGGCCCGCCTATTCTCTTCATAACCATCAGGTTCAAGTACACTCTTGCAGTCGTGTCGCGTGTCCAGTCGTGGTTCACTCAAGCACAATCACGTCGCCGTTTGCGCGTGGCCAATATCGTTGTGCAGGTGGGTATGAATCAAGCCCTAACGGGTCTCTTGCGCTTGGCATCTGCCTCGCGTGTCGATGAACGGCAATGCCGTATGCTCCTTGTGGTGGATGATGTGGATGATGTTCGACTGGCCTACACAGTTCAGAATGTCAGTCTGAGACACAGAGTTTATCGTCAACATCTATAACTTACGCTCCGCCATATACAGGCGCCGGAAGGTCGCGCTGCATAAATCTCTCGGCCCCGGCTCTGTCGACCCGTTCATATCCGGGCCCATGATACGGAAGGTCAGCGGGGGGCGGTCGCTCAGCACGTCTCACATAAATGGCTTGTCCAGGTACATCGTTTGGCCGGAAGCGAGGCAGATCATTAGTCCGAGAATCATTGAGAGAGGGCCAGGCACGGCTGGCGTACGCTGAAGGTCCAGGCCTAACAACAGTGCGCTCTCTGAGTCGCAGGAAGCCCTCCTCTGCCAGCCCATTCCGTGGCTCCGTA
This sequence comes from Colletotrichum graminicola M1.001, assembly GCF_000149035.1. Taxonomy (NCBI): domain Eukaryota; kingdom Fungi; phylum Ascomycota; class Sordariomycetes; order Glomerellales; family Glomerellaceae; genus Colletotrichum; species Colletotrichum graminicola. The sequence goes on along the minus strand of NW_007361034.1, from coordinate 209,921 downwards.
GGTTGGTTCTCTCGCAAGCGAACGAAGCCTTCATCCTTTGGAATGGGCCGTTGGGGGTCCGGGCCATCGTCACGCCGAGGGCGGCGGACGGTGAGTATCTCGACATCAGGGCCAAATCTGTCCCTGACACTCTCCCCCGTGCGGAGATAGACTGTGTCTTGGTGAACATTCTGATCCTCAATCATAATGGCATTGGCCTTTTCTCCCGAGACACTGCCATGGCGTCGCTCGTGCTGGCTCTCCTGGTGCAGGATCCTGTCAACACGACCATATGGGATGGCAGAGCCATAGTCCCGTGCTGGGTGATAACCAGCAAGTCGAGGGGCGTCCTGTGGCACATTGTGGTATGTCATCTCAGGGGCGCGAACCCGGTCCTGACCTACATGCGGAGACCTAGCATGTACGGGATACGTCTGGTGGATCTGAGGCCGATGCAAGTGGTGCGTGTCTCGCACAACCGGGCCACGAGACGGGGAGATCAAGCGGTACTGCAGATCGTCACCTCTGCGCTCCGTGTACTCCACCATGCCACGGGTATAGCGTGGTGGAGGCCGCAGAGGATCAGGCGATCGTGGCTCAATGGAAGGATGCAAGAAGTCTTGCAGATTGTGACTCTCCGATTTCCCATGGCCCATGGGACCGCGACTGAGAGTGTTGCTAGTTTCATTTACCTTCTGCGTTGGAGGACCCAACGGCATGTGCTGGGATTGCGTGGGCCATGGCCGTGTTGCATAAGGACCATCTATATGGGGCCTGTCCTCATGGAAGTCGCCGCTGGACTTTCCAGAGAGAAGCCGCGGCTGCAGAAGCGGACGGCCGCCATCATTCACAGGAGCTCTGTTCTCACCAAGTGTAACAGGTCGACCCTGGGGGTATGCGCTGTGACCGGCGGAACTGTCCGCCACGCCTGGCTGGTCCGGAGGACCGCCGGGCGCTCTCTGCCGCTGCATGGCGTTGTCCCAAGCAGCATCTCTAGCAGCCTCGTATCGGCTGAAGTTACGCTCACGGTGCTTAGCATGTTTGCGTGCCCTCTTTGCGACTCTCCTAGATGTTCCGGGCGTCACATGGGGCACCGGGGATCCTGGATGAGACAACATCGCTGTCGACAAACGTTTGCGGCTGTTGGCGACACTCTGGGGTGGGACTGACGCCAACGCCATCCCGCCGATGTTATGAGGCCTGTCAATGAGTATCTCTGATGATTCGGAGTCGGGCTCCTCGCCTGAATCCTCATCATCTGAGTCGTCAGAGAGCACCACGACTTCACGAAGGATTTCGTCAAGTTGGTTTCGGCCGTTCTCGTCATCACCTCGCCACTTGACGAGGATGTCCAAGCAGAGCTGCTCGGTGGCTCTTCTGGCGTTGTGCCAGGTTGTCTCCCTAAGAAGCTCGTCATATCTGGTATGGTTGTGCCGAATGTGCGCCAGGACCGCCAGCTGCACTCGCCGCGAGAGAGAAAGGTCTTGCTGGAGTCCTACGACTGGGTCGCCTTTGAACTGTCTCCCCTGTCATGGTATGTTAGCATTCCTGGTCTTCCACGCTTCTTCCGTTGATCCACAAACTTTCTGGAAGGCATGATCGATGATTTGTTGTCGGTCGGTATTCGGGATCCGGGGGAAAAGCTCGCGCAGGGCAGCGTCCGCCTGTTTGTCGATTTCGTGTTGGTCATCAGGGATTTTCTCGACCAGTCCTCCGTCACCTTGGCCGATGAGTTCGGGTACGTAAATGTCAGTCAAGCCAAGCTCCGCTAAGGCTCGGTCCACAATGCTTTCGCGAATGTGGTAGCCGACACGGTGGATTTGCAGGCTCAAGTCCGAGGCGTCCTTCTTGGCCTTTGTCTGTAGTCAGGTCTGGTGAGCCACTACGCCCACGCCACAGTGGCGGAGCTGCCTTACCACAATGTATACCGACGCGCCTAACTCTCTTGAGATGTCCTGGCATCGCTCGGTCAGTTCAGGATTCCCGATGGGAATGTACCGCATGCCGGGAGGCGGATCCGTGTTCGTGGTGTTCTGGTTAATGAATGGTTAGTTAGTCCAACGACCGGCACACGCCGGCAGAATCTCGCCCTTTAGGCGTACCTCGAGAAGCAACGGCTTCTTCCTCTCCTTATTCTCGATGAACTCGAAATATGTTTGGTGTTTGTTGCTGACAATCGCGTTGACCGGTTTCGCGGCGACAAGTCCCGGCGGCAGGGGCGCGCTGCGGTCGATGGGCTTGCTGACCTTGCCAGCCTTCTTGTGCCGATCCTTGGCCGTGCCGCGAGGGGCTGGCTGTGTCCGTTTTTCTCTCCCCATGTCTGATGACTCCCTTTGTGATCAGCTTACCATGGTGGTTGAAGACCGGAAATCCTTTGCCCTGCCCGTCTTCCTTTGCAAGAGCCACAAAGAAAGGAGAAGAAAAAAAGTCGATAAATGACAGTTAGTGACAGTGACGACGATTGATTTCTTGCATTGAAGCCCAACACAAGATGGCGGTCAAGTCAAGTACGTCAGGCCGGAAATGGCGCGTCTCTGGGGGTAGCACCTTTCTGGGAGAAGGTGTCGACGTCAGCAAGTGCGGGACTTGCTGCCGTGCGAGGAGGAAGGAAAGCAGTAGTCACGCAGGATGTAGTAGACAAGGAAGAAAGTTCAAATGCCCGGGCGGCGGAGACTTGAATCTTGCGACCCGTCAAACAAGCGCGGCAAGAGCTTGTAGCACTTGGAGGAAAGACGCGCGGGCGATGCTCAGATGCAGAATGCTTGAGAGCATAAGGTCACAAGTTACGACTGGACGCTGGGCTGACTGAGTGAGGCAGGAAAGGAATGAGACGCAAAGTCGCCCAACGAGGTCGGGTCGCAACCCAGGTAGAGCATTCGGCTAGCTTATCACCACGTGACGATAGTGGCGGGGCTTATGTACACTACTTGGCAAGCTAGCCCGAGCAGGCTGGCAGGGGCTACAGCATTTGGCAGTGTCAAATGTGAAATCACGGCAAATAGGGGCTAGAGTCTCGGCACCCGGGCAGCCGGGGTTGCAACGAAGTCTGTCATACTCAGGGTTAGGAAAAAAGACTTAGGTATAAGTCAAGGGTTAAAAATACTTACTAAGTATAAGTAAGTAAAATTCTTCACGGCAAATACCTAAGTAGGTATACTTAAATACTTGCTTATGTAATGTCAGGATAGGAGATAATGGAGGTGTGGGGTGACTCATACTGCATCCATTGCTTCGAGTCCGTCCTCGACGCCCAACAGTCATTTCTCCGTTTCTTCTGCCCCTACCGGCCTTCTGGGGGGACGTTTAGGTTGGCGTATGGTGGATGATTCGATGCTGGAAACAAACAAGCCGTAACTGAGGTCTGAAAAGCCCCTGAACGTTGTCAATTCTGTTGCTGGGGTACGCCAACCCACGACGATAACTATTCGTAAAGCGTCCTGAAAGTTCCGGTACGATGCCGGACGGGGCCCGCCTTGGCCAGACTGCTCTGCCAATGGTTGCCCGCGATCGGACCAGGCGTTCAATGGCCCAGATAAGCTGCGAACCATCTACTAGGGGCGTTCTACACTTGTTGTGCAAAATGCAAGGAAGATATGTGGCGTTCCTGGTGTCGAAGTACGCTTGATCGAAACAGTGTTTCCCCGTGAGGTCGCCCTCTGTTCTGGACGAAGGGCGTCGCCTCCCTGCACTGATTGGGGATAATCTTGGAGCCGGGGATGAGCCAAACGAGGGCACGGAGATCCGCTTTGGAGCAGAACACTGACTCTAGACACCGCTTTTTTACATGCTGTGGTGATACCAAACCGGATGGTCGACAAGGGGTAACGAGGGGCAGATGAGGGGCAACAAACGAACTGTACACAGGGCGTGAGAGGGACAAGCAGAGATACTCGCACTGACATTGTGTTTGCTTCAATAAATGAGATACCGTTCGCGAACGAGCGAGCGCTGCCTCTCTGCGTTTGCTCACTGAGTCTTGGGTGCTTTATTTTCTTATTTTGTTACCTGTAGCAGAGATCGACGTATGGAATCATTGGTCCTAAAAGCGGCTCGGGCGGCACAAGGGCTGTCGGACTACACTGCAAACACAAACGCTGTTTGCTTCCATTTTCTTTCTGGACCTGTCCGATCCAGTCTCTCTCTACTACGCCTTCGAGACTCGATGACCGCCCGCGCAAATTCGTCGAGTGACAGTTCCACGTTCATCTTCAACGAGAACGAAGGCAGCTTCCGAGCCTATCAGCGTCCCCATCGTGCAATACGAAACCCACAATTGGAAGAGCCTGCATGAGAGCTGCATTCCCACCCAGCAGGGATTCCCAAGCCAACGTCAGGCCCCAAGTGCCGGTGACGAGAGGCCTTTGGCAGTTACCCAGTTTCCCTGTATAAGACGCGTTGTGTGCCCCTTGCTGCCTCACCTTGCACAGATGAAGAGCGATTTTCTCCCCCTCTTGGTTTCAAGCTTCACTGCCTCTTGACCTCTTTCCCTCTTCACCTTCCCCAGATTATTCCCCAGCCTGGTGAATAAACGGGGCGACCGACATTTCACCGACTACAAAACTCTGTTTCTCCAGCTGCCGCTTTCCGATCGAAGCACCAGCAGTTTCCGAACGTCAATTCTCGACCAAGATTAAGCGTTACTACTGACAGCCAAGGGCTAGTAGAGCAAGATGTTCAACAACCGCAAGTTCTCGATCAACCGGCACACCGGTGTGCCCAAGCCCAGACGCTTTAGTATCGGCGAGATTGGAGGCAACGGTAAGAACCCTGTTCCCTCCATCTCTTCTATTCAACCCATCTGAGCTGCATGAGCCCTATCAATCTCTCTTTCTTCCCTCACCCATTCCCAATATTTGCGACCGAGAGCGTAAATTCAGGGAGAGACAAGATTGCCGCTTTGGTGTCGGTGCGGGGTAGAAGCTGAACCCAGGTCCAACGCTGACTGCGTGCCCCTCGTTCCCCACACAGCTCCAACTCGGCCTCGATGACATTCCATGTCTTGGCTCTTTGGGGAACGGTGATGGTCTTGCTACCTAGGTAGATCACGCTGACTTTTTTCTTCCTCTAGAGGTCCAGTCCAAGACTCACAGACAGTTCCGTAACGCCCACGAGGGCCACCAGCCCCATGCCGGTCTTGATGCCAGCCGATCCTCCACCGGTGTCGTCTGGTGCACTGAGCGCGCCTCCGAGTATGGCTTCCTCGAGGACCCTGACTCTTGGGCCAATTTGGGTCAAGGTGCCCCTGAAGTCGAAGATGACATTGCCGGTTGCTTCCCTCGCCCCACTACCATCGACATCTCCATGGCCGGTCGCGAGTACGGCCCTACTGCGGGTATCAAGGAACTTCGCGAGGCTGTCGCCAACCTCTACAACGTCATGCACCGCGAGGGTAAGGACAGCAAGTACACCTGGGAGAACGTCGCTATTGTTCCCGGTGGTCGCGCCGGTCTGATTCGTATCGCTGCCGTTCTTGGCAACTCCTATCTCTCCTTCTTCTTGCCCGACTACACCGCTTACAACGAGATGCTGTCCCTCTTCAAGAATGTATGTATTCTTATTCGAAGCTGACATTGATAACTGCCTGACGCCAGACCAATAGTTCTCTGCCATTCCCGTTCCTCTGTCAGAGGAGGACGGCTATCACATTCACCCCGACCGCATTGCTGAGGAGATTTCCCGTGGTTCCTCCGTCATCCTGACCTCGAACCCTCGTAACCCCACCGGTCGTGTCGTTGCCAACCCCGAGCTGGCCGAGATTCAAGACATCTGCCGTGGCCGCGCCACCTTCGTCAGCGACGAGTTCTACTCTGGCTACAACTACACTAGCAACTGTGACGGCAACACTATCTCTGCTGCAGAGAACGTCGAGGACGTCGACGAGGACGATGTTCTTATCATCGATGGCTTGACCAAGCGCTTCAGACTCCCCGGCTGGCGTATCGCATGGATTCTGGGTCCCAAGGGTATGTGACTGTATTTCTAGGTCGATCCAACGTTTGCTAACAGCGCTGCGCAGAGTATATCAAGGCGTGAGTTGAAGTGACGCCGGATTGGTAATGATTGTACTGACACGTCTTAGTATCGGCTCCTGCGGTAGCTACCTTGATGGTGGCGCCAACCACCCTTTCCAGGAGGCGGCTATTCCCATGCTCGACCCCACCCTCGTCAAGGCGGAGATGGTCTTCCTCCAGAAGCACTTCCGCGTACGTCCAGCTCTCGCTCTTTTGAGGTTGACAGACTCTAACAACCACACAGGACAAGCGTGACTATGTCGTTCGCAGACTGCGCGAGATGGGCTTCATCATCAAATATGTCCCCGACTCAACTTTCTACCTGTGAGTTGTTCTCTGGAATGCACCTTACACAAGCCAGACTGACCGGTTTTCTAGTTGGCTGAACCTCGAGGGTCTCCCTGGCCAGATTTCTGACGGTCTCAACTTCTTCCAGGCCTGTTTGGAGGAGAAGGTCATCGTCGTTCCCGGCATTTTCTTCGACCTGAACCCGTCGAGACGTCGTGATCTTTTCGACAGTCCTTGCCATCACTTCGTGCGTTTCTCGTACGGCCCCAAGATGGAGACCCTGAAGAAGGGCTGCGACGGCATCGAGCGTGTTGTCAATAAGTTCCGCAAATCTTCCGACTAAATGCGGTGTGAGAGTGGTTAGCGGCTTGGACGGAATCGACGATAAGGGTAAGCCACGATAAAACACGCCAAGACGAGACCAATATTCCAGTGTTCAGTACCTGCATGCATACCCGCAGACGGCACAGATAATGCCGAAGCGATCAACGCGCCAATAGAGTGACGTGTCCACACAATGAAGAATCGAAGATCACGATTCACTGCATACGGTGCAGTTACAGTGTGTCTATATGAATGGACCCGTTCTACTATGTGAAAGTGTCTTTGCAATTACTTAGGGTAAAGGAAACAGGACCACAAATTGCACCAGCAACAAAATCACCGATGGATATGAGACATAACCGGAGGATCAAGAACACATAAACAAAATAAGTATAAAGTTAAAAGATGATAAAATTGGCAACGTTGCTATGCTAGTGTTGTGTCAAACATGTACACCCTACATACACATATTAGTTGCCAGGCCCGTCATAGTCCAAAGGAAAGCTGAGGTGGCCTGGCTTAAGGGGGCGGGAAAGGATCTCGACAACTTTGAAGCATCAAGGTATCTCGTCTAGGCCAAGCGAGGAAAATCAAGACGCTTGCTAACATAGGGCTTTTTATACCACTCTGCCTCGCCACAAGAAAATCCAGTTGCGTGTTTGTTCTCTCATTCGATTCATGGTCTCGCCGCCAACATCACGACTGGCTTGCAAGATAGTTGGCAGCCTAAGGGAAACCCGTCAGTTCCATAAGCACGATGGGAGATAACGCTTTTGGAGGCATCAACTTACCCTCTCCAAGTTGTAGTCATACTTCTCTAGAGCGAGGATGGCGTCCTCTCTCGAGTAACCCATGCTAGTGAGGTTCTTCAGGATCGGGTCGTCGTGCTCGCTCGACTGGGTAAGAGCTCGGCCGGGGGCCGGACGAGTCTCTGTAGCCGGGGGAACAAGAGCGGGAGCACTTGCGGTGGGGTTCGCGTTGGCGTCGCTGGGTGAATCGAGACTAGCAAAGATGGCATCCCAGTCCTGCGCCTCAGAGGCTCCTGTACCCTTAGCCGATGCGCCGGCGTTGCCACCAGCGGCGGGGTTCGGCGAGACCGATCCAAAGTCATAGCTGCTCTCATGCCCAAACGCCGTGGACTCGGTCTTGGCCTGACTAGGTGGCGGACTACTGTCGAAGACGGGATTGAAATCGTCCAGGCCGGACCTAGAGATCGTCTGGAAGTCGTCGTCGGCCGAGCCCTCCTTGGCATCCTCAAGGCCTTCGAATTCATCGTCAAGGTCGTCGAAAGACGATTTTGCCTTGGGTGCGGCAGGCTGTGCAGCTGAAGCCGCTGGTGCAACTGGAGTTTCCGAGACCTCAGAGCTAGCAGCTACGGCAGCAGTTGGCTCGGACGCAGACACGTCCTCAACCACGGGAGCAGGAGGGGGGGAAGTAGCCTCCTTGTCCTCTTCGGGTGCTTCGGTCTTCTTTGCCTGAGGGGACGCTGGGGCGAAGTCGTCATCAAAACCACCGCCAAACCCGCCGCCCTCGCTTGCAGTGTCCGAATCATCGTCTTCGCGGTCAAGCTCTGAGATGGGCGGAAACTCAGAATCGAAAGCTGAGGAGGATTTGTTTGCGTCAGCACCAGAACCTACCGAGCTCTTGTGCGCACTGGTAAAGCTAGCAAAAGCATCATCAAAATCAGCCTTGGCATCATTTGAACCCATGGCTGCAAACGGGTCAGAGTCAACCGCAGCCTTGTTAGGTGCAACTGCAACGCCGTTGCCCGAGGGCTTTGTATCGCCTTGGACTGCGGGCTCCTTATTGCTCGCGGTCGACGCCGAGTCCGTGCTCTGGCCTGTTGCCGCGACCTCGAGGGGAAAAGCTCCAGGCAGCGAGTTGGCCTGAGGAGTTTCACTACCCTCGGCCCGAGAGGCGGGCGGCGAAACAGCCCGAGAGGAGCTGAGAGATTCGCTTGCGTCGGCAAACGGGAGGAAGCTCGAGCTGATCTGCCTCGACTCTGGAGGGGCGGGAGGCTCGGCCGTAAGGGTAGCTTGACGACTGACATTGGGTGATGTGGGTACGGGAGGTGTCGAGAACGAGCCCAAGCTAGCAGTCGACGCACCTGTGTGTTGCGGTTTGAAGGATGTGGCGGGTGGCGGGGTGCTGCTAGACCCGGCAGGAGGGAATGCTGGCCCAAAGACATCGTCAAAGGACTTGTCAACGCTGGAGGGCTTGACAGGCGGCGGCGACCCGAAGGAGCCCATGATGTCAGTACTGCCCGTTCTCCTAAAAAAGGGGTTGTTCCCACTGGCAGTCGATGGTGTAGGACTTGCGACCTGAGCCGACGATGCGATCGGAGAACTAGTGTTCGCCTGACGAGAGAGCTCCTCGTTGTTCTTGGAAAGATCGCTCAGTTCAGTCTGGAGCTTGTCACGCTCACCCTCATTAGTCGCCGACTGCTTCTTGTTGATAGCAACAAGTCCCTTTTGCTGCCGCGCTTCGGACCTGAGCTTCTCGGTTTGAGACTTGAGCTTGGCAATCTCGGCGTTGAGAGTGCGGATCGTTTCCTTCAGCTTTGCGTTTTCTGCCTGGTCAGCCTGCAGTCCAAGATAAACTTGCTGGTGTTGGGTCTGCAAGTCTCTGTAGGTGCCATCCAACGCCATGCACTCGGCCTGAAGCTTCTTTGTCTCGTTTCTCGAGGTATTTAGTTGTACCTGGAGAGCCTCGACGTCTTTAGCTTCCTTCTCGTACAAGGTACGGAGCTGCGCCAAGCGCTGCTCGAAGTTCTTCTTCTGTGAATTGGCTTGATTGAGCTCATTTTGCGTCGTAGTCCGCTGGCCTTGAACCTCCTGCATCTGCTTAGACAGCGAGCCAACCTGGTTGGACAGGTTCGCAAGCTCGGCAGTTTCGTTGGTCAGCTTTTTGCTGACCTCAGGGTCGCCATCTCCCAGAAGGTCTTCGGATGCCGAGGGAGCGGGAGGTTTGCCAGAGTTTGAGTCTCCTGTAGAGTGTACAGTGAGTCCACGCCCGAAAGACGATGAAGGCACAAACGGCTTGAACTGAGTTCCAGTAGGCGAGGGTCGGATGGGAGAAGAAGGTGTGAGAACAGCCGAGCCCGAGCCGAACGGGTCGTTCGCATTTGAACCACCCGTCGACAGAGCAACCTGAGCCGGGGCTGGGGCAGGCGGTGTGTCAAGGCCAAACAAGTCATCAAGAGCAGACTTGGGAGCCGGAGGGGGTGCTGGGGCAGGTGGTTGAGGCTGGGGAGGAGCATCAAAAGGCGAGCCTGAGGTTTGGGGACGCGCCTGGGTCCGCATACTAGGCGGAATCAAGTTGGCGGGCACCGTCGTCGGAAGAGAAACTGAACCGTCTCGTCTCATTCGCTGCTGCCGAATGAGGTACATGGCGACGGCAAAAGTATCTCTGTTCAACCGGCCCTCAGAGTTGATGTCTGCGAGATCCCAGATCTGAGCCAAGGCGTCTTCTGGTAGGTTCGACTGGCTAAGGAAAGGAACAGCCTCCTCGCCGGTGATAAAACCCTTATGAGTCTTGTCCAGATCGTTGTAAAGGACATCGAAACGTGCCTTGTCATCGGGAGTGATGAGCCAGTCGCTTGCGGGAGTGCCAGTTGTTTGCGCTGTAATGGGTGGCCGTCCAAGGGGACTCCCGGCACGAAATTGAGCTGAGCCGCTGAGTTGCCTAGGAATGGCAGAAATGGGTCCGGTGCCAGTGGGCGATTGTCTAGGTGCGGTAGGCCCGCGCCGAGTTGCGGCCTCGTACAGAGCCGCTGGGAGGATATTAGGAAGGCCTCTGAGAGCGCCCGTTTTCATGGATGTGAGGAGATGCATAGCAATGACGAACTCGGTCAAGACCAGAGCGCCACGCTGCTCAGTGTCGGCCAGTTGCCAGATTCTCCCAAGCACCTCGGTCGGTAGTCCTGACTTTTCGAAGATGGATTTGGCTGCGTCGCCCGGTAGGAGGTTGCCCGCCTGTAACGGTTGGCGTTCAAACAACCCGGCATATTGACTGACTTTCTCGGGTGTCAGGGGCGGGATTCTGATAGGGCCTCCACCGGTACTTTGGGCTTGCAGAGGAACGGCGGGAGGGGCGGTGGGAGACGTAAGACCGGCCGGAGGAGGCATGCTATCGAAGCGGGGCAGCGGTCCCGGTTGGAGGGCTATCTCGGTAGTTGGCTCACGTCCGGCTTGCGCATGGCCGATGAGCCTCAACACAAGCCCGAAGCCGGCTGGGGTCAGAAAGCCCCGGTTCTCCTTATCTGCAATTTGCCATATCTGTCATCGTTTGCATCAGCTACCATGGCTGATTCGGGAAGTTAGTGGTATTTGTCCCTACCTCTCCAAGTACTCTAGAATCCAACCGAGTCTTCTCGAAGAACTTGACGGCGGTTTCGCCAGTAACGACACCTACACTTTCGGTATCGGCTTGGCGGAATAGTTGGCCATAAAGACGTTTCTCTTCAGGGGTTAGGTTGAGGTTCGGCGCCGCTATGAGACGACTGTTGTCAGCACCCCATCCTCTTGTACATCCTGCGCGCGCAGGCACCTTGTTTATTTCAAAATAGCAACTTACCCGCATCAACGCCCTCGGCCGACATGTTGGAGGCTTCAAGATCAGTGTAGTAGGAGTAGTCGTGCTGCGCAGGTTGGTGTGATATTGGGTTCAGGTGATTGGGGAGATATCGGTTGTCGTCGGTCGGGTTTGATACAGCCTCTGGGGGGGGGGGGGGGGGGGTCGCTGGGGGTGATCGACCGTGAGTCTGTTACCAGGAAATAATAGATTAGAATCAATCGTCAATCACAGTCAGTAACGAGGAGATGATCCAGATGGTAACTTACTTTGTGCACGGATGCTGTGCCCGGCCCTTTGATCCCAGAGAGAGTTGTAAAGAAGGAAACTTGCGTTTGGACGCTGGTTCCGTAGTGAAGGTAGGTAGATCGACTGTGGACGGCTCTGCCGGAGAAGGTCATCAGGCTGGCCAATTCGCAATGAAAGCCAAGCCACCTACAGCCACCTACCCAGGTACCCTGAAGAGGTACGTACCTCTTGTTCTGCTATGATTTAATAAACGGGGCCCATAATAAGTAAGCTCTGACCTACACACCCGACTCCTACCTAGGTAGGCTTCGTGCTCAAGACGTTCCTTGATGACCAACACCATTTACGGACACAGAGTCCAATATGAAGGAAAGACATGGACTTTTTCAACAAATCTGGTGCATCATCTGCAGAACCGTCTTTTTGAGCACACCGTACATAAATCGCATATATGACAAAACTTTTATGTGGGAAACATGGAGTGCGACGAGGTACACAATATACAATTTGGAACTTGATTGATTCATCCCCGTAGCATTAAAGTTGGCTATCTTTTCTCTCTCTAACAACTGAAGTAAACACGCCTTTGGGCCCAGAGGACTGCTTCAACGCGAAGACCCGTGACATCGGAGCCAGCGCCCCAAGAATAATCGGGGTGTTGCATCGCAACTTAATCCGCATCCAATCGCCAAGACATACACCTCTTAGTACTCTGCCTCAAGACCCTCCTCGCCCTCAAGAGAGTCGGCTGCAACCTCCTCGTAATCGCGCTCCAGTGCGGCGAGATCCTCACGAGCCTCGGAGAATTCACCCTCCTCCATACCCTCACCAACATACCAGTGGACGAAGGCACGCTTGGAGTACATGAGATCGAACTTGGTCGACAGAGCGGACCAAGCCTCGGCAATGGCTGTGGTATTAGAGAGCATGCACCTATTAACTTCGTTAGCAAAACATCTTCGGCATGTGCGGAGAGCACGGCCAGAACTTACACAGCACGGCTGACCTTGGCGAGGTCACCGTTGGGCACCATCTGGGGAGCCTGGTAGCAGATACCGAGCTTGAAGCCAGTGGGGCACCAGTCGACGAACTGAATGGTGCGCTTGGTCTTGAGAGTCGCGACAGCGGCGTGAGCATCGTTGGGAACGACATCACCGCGGTACAGCAAGCAGGTGGCCATGTACTTGCCGTGGCGGGGGTCGCACTTGACCATCTGGTTGTTGGGCTCGAAGCAGGACATCGTCATCTCCTGAACGGAGTTGGCCTCGTGGGCGGCCTTGGCGGCCGAGATCATAGGCGCGTAGGCGACGAGAGGGAAGTGAATACGGGGGTAGGGAACCAAGTTGGTCTGGAACTCGTTCAAATCGACGTTAAGGGAACCATCGAAGCGGAGGGAGGCGGTGATGGAAGAAACGACTGCGTCCATTTGTTAATATGCGAGCCTGGGTAGAAGTTGGAAAGAGGCTGAAGCTTACCCTGGGCAATCAAGCGGTTAAGGTTCTCGTAGTTGGGGCGCTCAAGACCCAGGTTGCGACGGCAGATGTCGTAGATGGCCTCGTTGTCGACCATGAATGAGCAGTCAGAATGCTCCAGGGTGGTGTGGGTAGTAAGGATAGAGTTGTAAGGCTCGACGACGGAGGTAGCGGTCTGAGGGGCGGGGTAGACACAGAACTCGAGCTTGCTCTTCTTGCCGTAGTCGACGGACAGGCGCTCCATGAGGAGGGCACCGAAACCAGAGCCAGTACCACCACCGAAGGAGTGGAAGACGAGGAAGCCCTGAAGACCGACACAGTTATCGGCGACGCGGCGGACCTTGTCGAGGACCTGGTCAATGAGCTCCTTGCCGACGGTGTAATGGCCACGAGCGTAGTTGTTGGAAGCATCCTCCTTGCCAGTAATCATGTGCTCGGGATGGAAGAGACCACGGTAGGGGCCGGTGCGGACCTCGTCGACAACATTGGGCTCCAAATCGCAGTAGATGGCACGGGGGACGTACTTGCCCTGGCCTAATAAGTGGAATTGTATCAGCAAATGGTTCATGCTTCATGGCTCGTCGGGCCAAACCATACCAGTCTCGGAGAAGAAGGTGCTGAAGCCATGGTCAGGGTCAGCTGCCTTACGCTCCTCGGTCAAGTATCCATCGGGCTGGCAGAGAGACGCTAGTTAGAATCCTGGGCATATAAATGAGTGATGCAGTTAGCTTACCTGGATACCGTGCTCGAGGCAGTAAAGCTACAGACAAGAGGGGGTTAGTCATCGAATCCGTGAGCAAGCGAAGCCGAACGAGTGTCGTCGAGATAGGCAGGTTCATGGCTCGACTCGGCGACGGTGTGGTATCGAGTAAACAGATGTAAACATACCTCCCAGCAGGAGTTAGCGATCTGGCAACCAGCCTGACCGACTAAACAACGAAGTCAGTAAGTATGCAGAGATGAATACCAGGTATATAGTCGTGGTAGTTGAAGGCAATGAGGGCAAACAAGCAACGGGTGGTCACGATGCGGTGAAGCAGAGCAGCACGCGTGGGGTCAGGGGATCAAAACAAATGGGGGTGTGCTTACCGTTGATGCTGATGACCTCACGCATGATGGCGGTTGAGAGACGAGGGTGCAAAAGGCTAGCGACTGGAAGAGGGAGCAGCAGCAAAGAGGCAAGACTCGAGGAGGTGGGAAGCAAGCAAAAAAGTTGACTTCGCAGCTATCGCGAGAGGATGTCGGACAGGAGGTTGAAAAGGTTGGGTTAGGCCTGACAAAGTGCAGAGAAAGAATAATAGGTGCTGGCCGGCTCGTGCTTGTGTGTTTTCTGGCGGCGGCGGCAGTGGTGGTGCTTGGTGCTGGCTGGCGCTTCCAAGACTGGAGACCTCAGGACGTAGAAGGACACTGTACGGATAGGTGAGGAGACCAGGGTCGGGTACGAAATTTGGTGCGCCAGGGGCCGTGCAGCGAAGGTTTGTTGATATGAGCGGCCCCAAATTGGTAAGCGCATCGGCCCACGTCTGTTGTCAATGGCAAGACTGGCGAATAGCAGGACGCACAATGGGAGGCACCGGGGGTGTCTTATTGGCTCTCCTGCGGGGACTCGACAGGCACAGGGCCCGTTTTTGCGCTAGGAACCTCTAGCACTGTGAAAGCGTTCTGCGGGCCCGCCTGCCATTGGCGGGCAAGGTATCCGTACACCGCACTTCGCTGGCCCCGATCCATACCGACTAAGTACCTATCAGTGACAGCTTGCAGTACATGAGGCGAAGAAACACACGAAAGAAAGTGGAAGAAAAGCAAAACACCCGCCTAAAAGGCCAGGACCAAGGAAGCGCCGGAACGGTATCTTTAAGCCAAGTAACCCAAGGCATCTTTTTGCGCCATGTACGTGTGCCCAAATAGGGTAGCGATGCAGGGAGGGATGAGCATAGTAAACACCCGCTGAAGAAAGAGTAGCCTCTCATCGAGTGAGCGAGAAGGCGAGAAGCACAGCCTGGCTAGTCTGATCTGGAATGTTGTTGCACATCGGATTTATGAGCCAGCTTAGGGTGATCTCCTCAAATATCAGCCAAATCTTATCCAATAGGTTGTTAATCTCGGCCGAGGCTGTGCTTCTTCAAACCAGACCCAAGGCGACAACCCCAGCAGGTAAAAAGGGGGATCCGGTTCACTTCCCAAGGCTCTCGGATGCAGGAATACTAGTTCATGTAGTTTACATACCAACCAAGCTGTGGAAACGGACCCATCGGCGAACCGTGGCGGCGGGAACAATGCCTGCCGTGATTTCCAAAGCTGTCTCTTGTTTCTTGTTTCATTGAAGTCCAAGGCCTAAGCCATCTACAGGCAGGACGATGTGTACCCGGAAGCACCTTGAGAGAAAGGGAGGAACGAATAGTGTGAAGGGCCAGGCAGCTTCAAAGTGCAGACCGAACCGCCGATGCCAGCTAGCCCATTCAAGCCCCTGTCTGTATCTCACTGCCCACCTTCGCGAAGAGGTGGGTGCGTTGCCAAATGTAATGTACTCTGTACTACTCCCTAGCTTTACCCACCTTCATCATCAGACAGCTTCACCACACATGATTCCTAGTCACCATCAACACCAACAACAGTTACTGTCCCCCATCCCGACGCTAATCTAGGCAGGCGAATTTCTTCTCGATCTTGACCGGGGGAAAAAGGTGAACAAAAGCAGCTTCAACATGCGACTAATCTTCGCCACCGGCTTGATTCTGGCCTTCTGCCGAGACGTTGCCCACGCCAACACCGAAAAGGTCATCTTCCTTGGCCCAGACACGATAAACGTGCCGAACATGCCGCCGACCATTGAGGACCTTCGGCTGGATGTTCTCACACCTGATGATTGGATCAAGCGACTCGACCTCAAGGCTGCATTTCCATCTGAGGACGCGCCCTCGGGAACGACTACTTGGTTACTGCTCAATGACCTTAGTCAAGGCCAGCGTTACGAGCTGAGAGTTTGCTGGGCGGCGACAGTAAGACGAAAACTGCACGTGTCATCTGCCATCATATGCTCATTACAGACAGCAACCCACAACTTTCACACTCGATGTTTTTGATTTATCTACTGTGTGGGATACACCTGAACTGATTTCGTCATTGGCGACCTACGCGTTTTCCCGCCAGCTCGAACAAGACAACTCTGGCGCTGGGGACAAGCTAATGCAAAAAAAGACGCACGAGCATGAAGCCTCGCTGCTCTTTCTCCGAGTTCTGGCGGCAGCTAACTACTTCACGGACAATGCCACACTCATCGCTCAAGCCGAGCCTGTCAGCGTTGACCTTATTCTCGACCCGTTCTTGCTCAATGCTTTACCACGGTCACTACTGCCCACCGTTGTTTACATCGTCGCCGTGGCGATCTTGGCTTGGTTTCTATCTAGACGCATTCTTGTTTGGATTCAACCTGTGCTCGCCGCAGAAGGCAAGTCCGCGGAAAAGAAGAAGAAGAGGCTATGAACACGAAACTACCGTATCGCGTCGCCTTCTCCATGCATTCATGTTTTGCTCGAAACGTAAACAAGTTCTAACGACAGGAAATCCACTGCGTACAAATGATACCATGCTTTCTTGCACTTAACAGACATTCAACACTCGTCGCGCACCCCTGCCCAAAAGCAGCCAAGGATTTGAAAGGGGGATATTCAGTCTTAGTGCCTTCTCAGCAGGCACGCCCTGCATTTCCCTTGAGCATGTTTATCCATACATACAAGTGCCAGAGCTCAGGCGCAGGAAAGACCTCGAAAATCGTGTCATGCCGTGCCTGGCTCTGCAGGGCCGTTCGACTATAATGCAGTCTCAGCGCTCAGTAGTGGTTGCCGTAATTAGGGGTCTGCTGAGACGGGTTGCTGCCGTATGATGCTTGACTTGGGTATCCTCCAGCCGGAGGGCCTTGAGGGGCGGCGCCGCCGTATGTTGCTGGGTTGTATCCTCCATACTGTGGCTGCTGTTGGTGCTGTTGGTTTAGCGGCGCACCATAACTAGGCTGCTGGCCGTACGAAGGTCCACCGGCAGGCGGAGGCGGGTATGACTGAGAGTGTGACTGTTGAGCTGGCGCGCCGTACGAGGAATTGTGGTGAGGTTGGCCATGGTTCGGCGAAGGAGGGTACTGATTAGGCGGCGGAGGATATGACTGCTGTCCGTGGTTCTGGCCCTGGTTCGGCGCTGGCGAGTGGTAGGAACCACTTGATGGCGTAGACGAGTGCTGGTTGTGCGCAGAGGAACCAGGAGGCTGGTACGAAGTGGGAGGAGCCTGGCCGGTGTAGCCGCCGCCGCCGCCGCCGCCACCACCACCACCACCACCAGAAGCGTTGTTGGAGTATCCGAAATCATTGCCCTGGAGGATGAAGTCAGTAATGGATGCTGAATGCGATTATCCTCTCCAACATACACCGTGACTTTGCTTGCCGCCACCAAACATGTTAGCCACGCCTCCCATAAGGGAGCCAGCAAGGCCTCCATGTTGCTGTTGGTGGCCTGAGGACTGGCTACCATGGTAGTTTTGCTGTTGCGCCTGATGCGGCTTGTTCCCGCCCGCAAGGAGACTTGAAGCTAAAGAGCTGCCGATTTTGCCCAATGAACTCTTGCCTCCGCTGCTACTACCTCCTTGGCCGTTGCTATGCCCGCCAATGCCGCTCATCAACTGGCTGGCGAGGCCCCCGAGGGGGCTGGAGCCGTTATGATTACCCGAGGAGCCGTGGTTCGAGTTTTTGCCTCCGAGAAGCGCGTTCATTGCCATGCTCTGAAAAGATGAACGAGTCAGCAACGGAACATCACATCAGTAGAACTCAAATGCGACAAACACCGCACAAAGTACCAAGATACATGTGGGCAAAGAGGTAGAGGGCCGAGAGTAACATACTCCGAGTCCACGGTCTCCCGTCGGACCATCGATACCCCTCGTGCTTGTGGTGTCAGGGGGCAAAGAGGGGTTGACGGGCTCGAGAGTGCCATCGGCATGGCGCACCGTCTGGCTGCCGTCAGGATGAGTAATGACCTCGGGCTGCGGAACGCCATAAGGATGATCAGAGGGCTGTGAAGGCGTCGCGCCTGTGGGCGCGGCATCGGTCGGGGTCTCCCATTGCGATACGCCGGTAGAAAGCTGCACGAAGTAATACTTCTTGCTCGAACCATCCCACTGGGCAATCCAGCCAGCAGGGAGATGCGGCGGGGCGAACGTGGGGCCCTCGGTGCCCGGTGAGGCCGGCCCTGCCATCAGAGAAAATACGGGAGTCGTCGAGTTACTAGGACGTGAGATAGGAAAGTCAGCACGCGCAGAGGGTAAGGATGCGGTGTGGAAGAATCGACAAGAGTTGGGCGTGTGGTGTTGGATGCTAGAATCGGCGGGGGAGGATGCGGATGTAGGTATGTATGGATACTGCACCTTACGGATCGGTGGTGGACGTATTGGGCTACTGCGTATCGGTACAAGGTGGGTGCTCCAGGCCAAAGGCCAGGTCCAGGAGTTTAGGGTCTTATAAGGTTGCAGAAGGGTCCAGTGCTGCGCTCTAGAGAGGCTCGGATAAAGTGCAGCCACAATCAATACTGACACAGGCACAGACATGCGCGAGTTGGTCTTGAAATGGGCAGGAGTATCCCAGCGTTGCGAGGGCTAAATGCTTGGCTATCCAATATTTATTTGGGAAATCGGCGTACGGACATGAAGTGGCTGAGATATCCGCCGTGAGGGCATGGACGCGTGGTAAATTTGTCCAACTCAACCAGGTTAGTATACCCTACGTAGCAGCATCGATCAGCTGGCCGACTGGATATACCCAGTCCAGCAAGTCCGAGTGCCGCTGAACGTACTCCTTTTCATAACAGCAGCCCAGATGTGCTTGGCTACAGTTGGGCAACAAGCCGACGCCACCAGAGCAACCGAGTCGATATGGATAGGTATTATCCCTTATGCCTTAGGTGAGGTTAGGTGGGTAAGAGTTGGGCGCTGGTGGGGTCAAGTTTGACAAGGACAAGTCTGTGAATGAAGATGAGATGTAATGTGACTAAAATGCGCCTCCTGGTCGCCTCGTTGGCCCTATAGATGATCAAGCCCAATCGAGAACGAAAGAGTCAGACGACAGACTTTGTATGCGAAGTCCTTATTCACTGCCTGCTTTCGTGATGACGAACAACTGGCACAGCCACAGCAGAGTCGCTGAAGTTACCCAGCAGCCACCTTCTTGGGTCATCTGCTTGGGCTGTCTGTGGTGGGCGGCCTCTGGCGGTCTTGCTGGGGCACTGGCAGGTGGACCGCGCCCCAGCCATATCATTGTACGAAATCACGCATACCTCCAGAGGCTACCCAGACCTAGGTAGGTAGCACGTAGGTAGCCAGTCGCTTGGAAGTTGTGAACGTCGGAAGCTCCTATTGTTCGTGCCCTTTGGTATCTACCGTATTTTGGTTTAAGTAGTACATTCAGTTTATCCCACCTCTAATCAGACATAAAATGAAGTATGTGCCGACCGAGCGGCTATGGACGATGTTGGGCAGGTCCTCATGACTTACACGTCACTGCCACGAGCAGGGGTAGATGTTCGATGTTAGTAAACATGGAGGTCTGGCCCAGCCACCCTTAGCAATACCCTTTTAACCTCGCCGACCCCCGGATTAAGCAGACAATTACCACTGGCAAAAAGCAAGTCCATCATCGATGCTCTGGGCGTTGCTGAGAGACCACCCCGATGAGGTTATCATTTCACGAGGTTCAATCTACCCTATTCCAGGACTACTGCCCAAATTACTGTGCGTGTGTGTATGTTGGAACAATCGCGTTCAGGCCGGAAACGACGTTGACCCGGCAGGAAGGGGCTTGTTAATCATGAAACATGGAAAACGGTTCAGTGGAAGTCATCATGATGAAAACACACATAGGAGAATAAGCGGGCGAAACTCAAAGACGACGCTAAAGGGCACCGTCCGCATCGCAAACTGCAAGCCTCATAGAACAAACCTTGCGGTTCTAATAATTTCCATTCCTGGCATTGTCATGTCTGCCTTTTTGTCTATTCGTGCCATGCAATCTAGGTATATCCTCCTCGTGTCGTAACCCCAAACAGACCAGAAAAGCTAGGCGCTATCATTGATGAAGTTACCCCGTGACAGATTGGTACGTCAAGTACCATGCATGCAGACTGCACATCTTATACAGGCCCCAGTCCGGATGAGCCTAAGGAAACCCACCCTGGCCTTAATATGCCCCTCAGACGCCAATAACCCCATCAATAAACACTTCCCTGTATACTCCTGTCCTCTTTCTCGGCCCGCGCAAGTTCGTCCTCGTCCGCCTCGGAGCCCAGGTCGCTACTATGGGTGTCGCCAAGACGGTTGGCGCGTGCCCCTCTCCGCATCCCGTGTGCGTTGTTCTCGTTGGGCTGCTCGTCCTCAGTGGTCGGTGTCGCGGTCCCGGTGGCCGGGCTGACTATGTTGTTGGTTCTAGTGTTGGTCTCCTCAGAGATATCGCTGTTCGAGATGACCCTGATCTTGGTGACAGTAGTTATCTCGTGCCGGTGCCCTTCCTCCTCCGACGAGTCCGTATCGCTACCAGCAATCGACGTGTGTCCTGAGTATGTGCCGCCAAAGTCGCGGCCGACATGCAGATGCGGTGAGACCATACCCCGCAGACGACGGTCTTCGGCGGAGATAAACGATGGCGTACCGTCGGGTGACGAGACGACCTCTTGACGCGCGCGGGTGATATCAATTTGCGGTGGCCGACCATCACCGTCGGTTCCTTCGTCTGAAGTGTAGCCCTGCTCGCACCGCTTGAGTTGTCTCCGGGGCGCGGGGGACTGCCGCCGGGAGTAACCGTTGCCAACTGTCCCGTTGGAGGTGACCTCGTCCGTCTGGCGGAGGGCTTCCAGGTCATCACGTCTCTGGTAGTGATTCTTGTGGTTACACCCGTTAGGACAGCCACCCCAACGCCGCGTGACGATAAATGTCTTACTGCGTTCGAGAAGGGTCCCCGCTTTGGCATCCTTGGTCGATCGCCCCTCCTCGCTCCGCTCCTTGTCTTCCTTCTCCTTGAGCAGAGCTCGTTCCTTCCGCAGTTCCGACCAGGTTCGGAGTTTGTTTTCGAGAATGTATTTGCCGCTCTCTTCTTGCTTGCGCATGATGAGGAACTCGCAGTGATTGACGTTACGCAGGTCCTCGAAGTATTCGACGGTGAAGTGATACCACTTCATGAGGAAGACGCGTGACATGAGCCCGTGTGTCACTAGATAGTCAGCACGCATCCCCCATCAAGAATCACGCAACTCACCCAAGACACAGACGCTGGCGAAGTCGTCCTCGCCAAACTGGCGCCACAGACTTTCATTGAAGCCGCTAACTCTGTCGTAGGCGTCTGCGGCGCTCTCACCGTTGGGGATACGATAAAAGAAGTGTCCGTAGTCGGCGCGTTCCTGCCACATGCGCTCCATTTCCGCGGAGCAGGGCTGAAAGTTGCCGAAGTCCTGCTCACGTAGACGAGGCTCTTCGTATACCTTGATATTGGATCGCTTGAAGGGCGAGGGATCCTCCTCGTCGGACGTCAGCGTCGACAGGATGCCCTCAGTTGTCTCGCGGGTACGGCGGTAAGGCGACGTAAAGAAGTGGAGGGTGTCGTCGGCGCGCAGCAGCTTGCGCAGACGGCGCCCGGCATCGTGGGCTTGTTGCCAACCGTCTTGTGTAAGCTTCACTCGGTGATCGGGGATCGTCTGGTGGATTTCGCGGTTCTCTTAGGTACAAGGTTAGCCGTAGGAGCGGATGCCTAGACAGAGAAACATACTGTTGCCCTCGGACTGAGCGTGCCGGATGAGAATGATAAGCCTTGGTTTAGCCATGGTGCCTGTGGCGATTTGTAATCGGTAGCCGAGAAGATGTAGCGAGAAGGACGCGAAGGCTGGTGGGATAGGAGATGAGGGTGTCTTATTTCACAGGTCATTCAGAGCTCAGCAAACTTGGAGTCGCAAATCGTAGCGTTGGGAACCTTGTTCGATCGGGGAAGCGTACTATGTAAGGAGAGAAATGAGGCTGGGCAGGGCAGAGGCTAGAGACTCTGATGGAGGGCTGCGGGTGCTGGGGCTGCCGTTGTATGTGTCGCTTTATGCTAACCTTAACTTTCGGCGGGGGCACAGACGGGAGGGGGATGTGCCTGCTTTAGTAGTGCGCAGATGTCTCTGACCAACGGGTTGAGTAGGTTGAGAAAGGTTAAGTTTGGGCTGGAGGTGCAAGGAACGCAAGGCGTAGCAAGGAGTTGTTCAGGTGGGATGGAATGCAGTCACAAGTCTGGCCCGATGTGTAGGTATTTGGCTTAGCTTAGATAGGTACCTATAGAACCACAATAGGCAGATAGTCCTGTACATCAATCGACGGCGTGGTCTCCAACCCCCTCGTGTGCCAGGTATTTTTGGCCGTCATTTTGGTGGCATGGCGATTTCTCACATACACGAGAAAGGACCCCTCTTCCCACCCAAGGCCTATGACAGTCAAAACGCCCACACGCACACAAGTTCTTGAATCGGAAGCCCTGTCATTTATCCCAGCGACATGGCCGACCCCCTTCTCCATTCCAACGCAGCCTGTTCCATCGGGCGACCCCTTGCCCGGCTCCCAAAGTGTTGCTCTCCAGCGGGGTACACCCAAGGATCTCAACGAATATGGCAGCCAACCGGACGCCGGAAGGGGGCTCGAGCTGATGCCTTGAGACAAGGAATGGACCGCCCCCCTGATTGGCGCACTGGCCTTCTGATCCGCGACGAAGCTTACGGCATCACTGTCGTGCAATCGTCCAGAATTTTCCCATTATACACTACCTAACCCAGGTATGTCTAGTACACTACTCCGTACAGAGTCCCTACCCATTTACTCGTAATGTATTTGCCTTGTGATACAACGTGCAGCACCACTTAGAGATTGGGCCGGGCTACAAATGGCGAATGGTAACGGCAGGGGTTCTGTTGGATGTTTGGCTGCTGCAGTCTGCTCAACCTTTTTTTTTTTTTCCCTCTTTGTCTCTCATGCCAAATGTTAATTGTCGACTTGCCGCCGCCGGACCAACCCCTTACACTTTGTACGCGCTAACCTACATCCTTTTCCGGCGTGGCCTCTGGACAATCAGCTGCTTGCAGGCTTCCATAGACACGTTGCCCAGGACCGCCCCATTCCAAGCATCGTCTCTCGGTGGTTTCCCCCACCTCACCCACACATCACCCCAACCATTCCACGTAGTCGCTCGCTTCAGCCTTTCCCGGAGCAGACATTTGAACTACAGCCGCCCGCCGATCGCCGCCGCCACCCCCGGAGCTCTCCTAGCCGCCGACCGACCACTCTCAGCAAAGATCCTTCACAGCCACTCTACAAGCGCCAATCTTTGCCGTTTCCTCTCACAACTGCACGCGTCTTACCATCCATCACCTATGGGAACACGAGTGGGGCATCTGGGCAGTCATATCGCACCACATATCCCAAACACCTCGGTCCTCATAGGAATCAGCTCATTCCGTATCCAGCCGCATCCAGCCTCGGCCCATCATCATTCGACTCCAATCTTAGCCTAACAGCCCCGAGCCAACGGCAGCACCCCGCAAAACCAACCTGCTATCGAACACTCCAAAAATAAAAAATAAAAATAAAAATACAACCGCCATGTCCGGCGAGGGCCCCGAGTCAATCCCCACCTCGGCCGACCCGCGCTCGCGTCGCCCGACAAAGAAGCGTGCTCTGACGCCCGTCACCGAGCATGCCAAACGCCTCGAGTCCCTCTTCTCCAAACCCGACCAGGAGATCCGCCTCCCCCCCGCCCCTGGGGCTGTTGCTAAGCGTGCCGTCGCCACGCCTCCCGAGATTGTCACAAACGTCCAGGGCTCCAGTGCCGGCGCGGGCTCCGGCGAGTTCCACGTTTACAAAGCCAGCCGCCGCCGCGAGTATGACCGTCTACGTGCCATGGACGAGGAGGTCAAACAGGAGAAAGAAAACGAGGAGTTTGAGCGCCTAAAGGCCGAGCGCGCTGCCCGCGACGAGGAGCGCACAAGGAAGAATCGCGAGAGGCGGGAGAAGAAAAAGCAAAAAGGGAAAAAACATCTCGCCGCGAAGGGTCCCGGTGGCGCTGTCCCCGACGTGAAGGTAACGGCGCCGACAGGCAAGGGCAATGATGCCAAGGATGGGAACGGAGAAACCAAGGACACGGAGACTACATCAGGGGAAGCTGCCCAGCCTGCTGGGCTCATCATCCACGACGACGACTGATTCATCTTGGACTTGAAGATTGAACATAAGCTTGGCATCACCAATAATAACATAAGACCAAACACCACACGGGTGGGTACGATCAACCGACGGGAGCAGTCAATAGTTGACAAATTATTCACAAACAACTTGATCCCGAGAATTCGTCGTCTAGGTAATTTCTAATCCGTGTCTATGCCTTCGTACAGGGTATGACCATTTTTTTCTTTTCTCCTTCATCACTCCCATCGCCTCTCCGTTCCGAAATACCAATTAGACTGACTTCATCAGGCTCTTATTCGTCGCCGCCGTGCAGGCCGTTGCCCATTTGCGCCGCCTTCCTAGCGCTGCAAATATCATCTACTCTGAGGAGCAAACAGGCGGACTGTAGGTGTTAGTGTGTGTAGTGGTTAAGCTTGTAAACAATGCAAACATACCTCAATAGCCGTCTTGATGCTCTGTAGTTTAATGGCCTCGGGCTCCCAGACGCCGTACTCCTTCATGTCCGCAACAACACCAGAATCGCCGTTGATGCCCCAAGAGTGCTTACCTTCGGCATGCTTAGCGCGCAGGTCTGTAAGCACCCTGACAGGGCTGGCGCCGGCGTTCTGGACGAGGGTACGGGGAATGACCTCAAGCGCGTCAGCCACGGCTTTGTAGGGCCACTGCTGGACACCCTCGACGCCCTTGGCGAGCTGACTCAACCGCACAGAGACGGCCATCTCGGTGGCACCACCGCCGGGGGACAGTCTGGGGTTGAACATGACGTTCCGAGCAACGCCCATGGCGTCCTGAAGATTACGCTCAATCTCGTTCAGCACGTCCTTGGATGGACCACGGAGGAGCACTGTGCAGGCCTTGGGGTTCTTGCACTTGGTAAGGAAAGTAAAGTACTCGTCGCCAATCTTCTCAATCTCAAACAGCCCGCAGAGCGTACCGACATCCGAGTCCTGCAGGTCGTCGACGCGGTTGACAATGGTGGCGCCCGTCGCTCTCGCTATCCTGTTATTGTCTGTCTTGCGGACACGACGCAGAGCCGTGACATTGGCCTTCATGAAGTA
Source organism: Colletotrichum graminicola M1.001 (assembly GCF_000149035.1). Classification (NCBI taxonomy): domain Eukaryota; kingdom Fungi; phylum Ascomycota; class Sordariomycetes; order Glomerellales; family Glomerellaceae; genus Colletotrichum; species Colletotrichum graminicola. The sequence goes on along the minus strand of NW_007361034.1, from coordinate 184,738 downwards.
GTGCTGGGCAAGATCTGCACTCATTAGCCATGTTCTCCAAACGCAGCACTCAGCTTACCTGAGACGCCCTTCTCGGTGATGACAAGATCCGGCTTTAGGGCCAGAATGGCCTCGCACATCGACTTGACCTGCTCCTCCTCAATCTGCAGGATACGGTTCCAGTCCTCCTCCTTGGAAATCTCGATGTTGGTTTGCGACTCGCCCTTCTTGTACTCGAGGGGGCAATCAAGCAGAACGATTCTGGGGTTCTCTATTCTCCGGCGCATCTTAGGGTGGGTGATGTCCTTGTTGAGCATAACGCCGTCCAGCACCCTGCTGTCCTCGATCTCTCCGCCAGGAACCTTCTCCACGCGTGCGTAGCGCTTGATATCAACCTCGGTCTTTCCATTGCCAGCCTCCCAGGTAACGGTGCGAACGGCGCGCAAGGCCAGGTCGCACATCAAGTCAGACCATCTCGAGACAAATTTGGTCCCAATCGAGGAGGAGATGAGACCGCGCATGGCCTTGTCGTCGTTGACGTCGATAGGAAGGGAGATATCGTCGACGATCTCGAGAGCGTCCTTGAGCGCCCGGCGGAACGCGGCAATGATCTGAACGGGATGAATGTTGCGCTCTAGCTGAGGCAGGGACTGCGCGAGCATCTCGCCAGCTGTACGGGTCAGTCGTGCTTTATAAGCGGTACGCAGAAACCTTACCCAAGATGATGACCGTCGTTGTGCCGTCGCCGACTTCCTCGTCTTGTGTCCGGGAGAGCTCAATCATGCTCTTCGCTGCGGGGTGCGAGACCTCGATTTCTCTGAGAATAGCATGGCCGTCGTTGGTCAGAACGATGCCGCCCATGGGATCTAGAAGCATCTTTAACATGGCCTTGGGGCCCAAGCATGATCGAATAATGTCGGCGACACTGCCAGAAGGGTCAGCGATAGTCAGTGGTAGCTGGGAACAGCGTCGTACGTCTTGGCTGCTGCGATGTTGGACAGCTGGGCCTTGCGACCCGTCTGCCGTTCACCGCTCTGGGTGTCTAGAGACGGTGGTTAGCACTCGTGATATGGAGGGGGTAGCTTGTCCAAGCTCTAGAAGGAAGGAGGGGCTGCCATACTCATAACCACTACAGGAGCCTGCATGTTGGGCGACGACGGTTCCGATGGCTTGATAAAAAATTGGTGTCGTCTGGGGGTGTTTTTCGGCGAGGAACTTCACCGTTGCAGAGGAAATCGTGGCGATGGCGGGGGTGTTGCTGCTGCTGCTGCTGCTGCTACTCCTCCTAAGGCGCCGGGCTTCTAAAAAGTTCGCTGGGCGGGTTCATTTTTCGGCGGGATGAAGCTGGGGCACGGCGGAACCATTTCCCGGCTTCACCGAGATTCACCTTGATTCTGGCGTACCGAGGCCCACATTGGACGACATTGCAGTGGTTGTCAAACGACGAGCCCGGGTTCACCATTTGCCAGTCATCATTACTGTAGTATTTATATGATGATCTCATGCTCTGGCCGCCGTGTGGATGTACTGCCTCACCAAGGGACGAAGTTATCAGCGAAAGGTCGTAACGAACCGGACCCGTGAGCTTGATCAACCCCCCTAATTCTACTTATTTTTTCTCTATGCCAAAGACAAGTACGGGGCATACTTCGCGAGCAGCCGTGTGATCGTTTCGGCAGGTCTTGCCTTTTGCCGGCAGCCAACAGACACAGTCTAGAACTGCACTTCGTTGCGCAGCCCGGAATTCCTAGTCCAACCACTTCCACTGCTATTGGCGCGCCCCTTCCCTGCATCCTGTGCCCGGAGCGGGTGCACGAACGGAGATGAGCCAGTCTGCGGTACCGCTGTTGGTGTTCGCGCAACCTCCTGAGACACCTGGACGCTGGGTCCAACCTTATCCCATTCCCCCTCAAATGTGATATCCACAACGCAAGCATCTCTGGCCATGGCGTCCTGGAGAGACTTCCACCGGGCCTTGTCAACTTCTGCTGCCGAACGACAGCGCTCCCAGAATTCGTGCTTCTGCATGGCCTTGGTGGCATTGCTGACTCGGCGATCGGTCTCCTTCCACGGCAAGCCAGTGACGTTTTTCACGAAGAGAAAATCTTCAGTGCGAGTAGCAAAGGGCATGCACTTTTTTGATCCAGTCGCAAAGATAGGGATACCGTCACTGCACATTCTCAGCCTTACTCGGTATGCGTCCTTTCCACGTCCGTGGCCTTGAACCGTGAGCCTATTGAAATTTCCCAGTTGTGGGGACCTGCTTAGATTTAGCCGTTCGTCTGATTCCCTCAGGTCTGCCGTTATCGAGACTTTGTCATAAGGCGCAGAAATCTTGAGGTACGAACACGGCATAGGTATCAGCTCAGATGGAACTGGACCGCTTGCTTGGACCAGAGGCCTAGACATTTCGATACATATCCATCTGCGCTTCCTACCGTTGATGTCGGTGCTTGAGGAATGTGTCAGTGCCTAGTCCGCAAGGAACGGGAAGCGTAGACTCACATGTCTAGCTCTGTCATGGAAATATTTCCGTCTATGCCATCTTGGAAGAACATCTCCGTGCTGAAACTGGCCCCGTAGTCCTCGACCGTTGCGGTGATCAGTGGTGGACCGGGAAATGTCTGGTACACGTCGTTCACCTTTTGGAAGTGCAGATACCGGATTCCACGCTTCTGGTATCCGTTCGCCTCCATCGATTTGCTTTGCAATGCGCTGAAGCTCATGCCCATTGCAAAACCGTGATATTCCTGTTGCCATTCAATATTCATGATCTGGCCAGGTCGTCGTCGAGCCACGAGGCCAGGAACCGTATGGATTTGTTTGCTCCGTGGCCATATAACTGCCGCTAGGCGTTTATGCGCACTTTCACTATTGATTGTAAGTGTATTTCAATTGCCATTCCGTCTGTGACTTACACAAATCGAGACTTGGCCAAGAAGTGCTCGGCAAGTCTGTTCCTCTCTTCGGAACAGTCATAACTCGGCTCATACATCGTCTCCCTGAACACAGGTTCCATGACTGGAAATCTGTACATCCTGTCTTGCAGTTCCACATCTCGTACCATGGTTTTCTGTTGCAAGGCGGATGAAGAACATCCAAGGCCCCAATCATGGCACGGAGTGAACTCGAGGTGAATGATCTCGTTTTGGTTCGAAGATAGCTGACGATCTGTGGCGTCCCCGACCTGTGCATTGAACTCTAGCATCTTACGGAAGGATTGGCTGAGCCCTAGAGAGAGCTTCTCCTTTACACTCATGTCATTACGAAAACCAGTCATTGTCGCGATCTTGTGGCCAGCGCGAGTTTCAACCTCAGTATCTGATGGATTTCGGCTGAGAAACGATATGCCTGCAGGGACTGTTAGCCGTAAATCTTTCTTGGGACGGATTGATTCTCACGGTGAGAAGAGATTTCAGGAAAGAGTGGTTTCCAAGTCGGCCCCGATAGATATGCTCTGTGATCTATATCATAGGATCAGTACCCGGGTAGTTGCAAGGAACAAACCAAATATCTCCAGAGGCTTGCCGAATTTCGTGTCTTACCTGTGTTCGTAACTGCCATGGTTCGCCTGTGCCATACAAATTCCAACGGCAGCTGGTCCAAGTCGAAATCGGGGGCTTCCATGGACTCAGTAAACTCCCCAATAGAGGGCTGATCGATACGTTTTCTCTTGGTTGCGCTCTGTTCGACGTCGCCCGCGTGCCTCTTGTAACTGTGATCCCAAGGAAGCACCATATTCGCAGCCGGGCTGCTGTTCCCGTCTTGAATGGTCGGGGATATCGACGAAATGAGTTCAGCAAGGTATGTGAGATACCTGGATAGGCAGGCTCGTGGCGACGTTGGGGCTAGGACAAAGTCGTGGTTCGGCTCCTTGCTCTCGGCTTGGAAGGTCTGCGCGGTTGGGAAAAGATACTCACCGTTTGCCGTCAAGGACTTCGAAAATTTCATGAAAGGTTCGTCTCCCCCAACGGCCATTTCTCGTCTTAGGTTGGAAGAAGCAAGGAGTTTCTTCATATCTGATTTGCAGGCCCTACGTAATTTGTAGTCGAAGAGTAAAGGGGAAATCGTGGATGTCAAAGATGAGGAAGCTACGATCAGCCGAAGAATATTCTTAGCATTGGTCTGGAGAAGAGAGGCGTAGAGGAGACCGGAAGGCGATCGGTGGCCAGTCAGATGTAAGGGACGGGCTGGATTGATGAGGCAATATATGAGGGCTTCAAGTGTAGTAAGTATCCTGGAAGGATACCGAGTGGGAAGAGCACTGTCTTTCAGTCACCCGGCTTAGATATGACCCAGTGAAGGAAGTGCAGTGTAACAAGCTCGTTCGTGCCAGAGCCGTTGTATATCTGGAGAATAATAATGCAAGAAGGAGGCTGCGAAGTTTCCACATCAGGCAGTTGGGTCCAAAGAGCGTCGCATATTGGCCGAAGCCCATACTGGTACACATTTGTCACCTTACACTTCCAAGAATACGTCAGTTTTACTTGATTCACTGGAATGTCGTTTTCCACCACAATCACCATGTTCTTCTCTTCACAAGACTCGAAGCAAACCAACGAGGGCACCACATCCCTCATGCCTCCTCCCACGCAAACATGCTTCTTCAACCCGCGCATCATCCCACCGAGCCCAACTAGTTCATCGTAATGCCTTCGTATCCCTCTCCTGAATAGAGCCAATGTCTGCAAGACGTGTACATGTCGCCCTTTGACGATCGCCATGCGAAGAAGAAGCTAGTATATAATCCTGGACGGTTGTCCCTTCCCCAAAAGACCCTCCTCTAACGGTACGTCTCTATGATGGTATCCACCTCGAAGCAGTTGTACATGGTGAGCAGAAAGGGCCATAATTAGTCATGCCGAACCCAAATGTTCGTATCCCTTGAAACGCCTAATCCCCAATAACCCATGCCCTGCTATTATAGACCCTTTTGTGTGTAATGTAAATGTCGTGCGTCTGTGGCTTAACCCATACGACGGCGTCTCCACACCGTGATGTAGTGTATGGTGGATGACGTCTGTCAGAAGAACTTGGACATCGCTCTGCTGAGGTCGATAAAGTCGACAGGCTTCGTGACGTAGTCGCTGAATCCGGCCGCTACGCACTTGTCGTGGACGTCGGACATGACATTGGCCGACAGCGCAATGATGGGTAGTTTTTTGAAGCCCCTTTCCCTCTCCCATTGTCGGATCTCCCGACAGGCCTGGTAGCCGTCCTTGCGTGGCATATGTAGGTCGCACTGAAAAGTTAGTATATGGTCTTCATTTAGAAAGACGGACACTTACCAGTATTAAGGAGTAATAGTTGTGCGAGCGGGCCAATACCATGTCGGTGCACTCGACTCCGTCTGCGGCCACCTCGACATCCACCCCTACCTTCTTCAGATACTTTTGCAGGACTTTTTGGTTAACAGGATTATCCTCAACCAGTAGCACCTTATACCCCTTGTTGCCCATACGCTTGCCAATCTCCTGATAGCTCGCCTTCTGGGTCTCAACCATTCGCTGTGCGGTGGAGCGATTGCGATCGATGCTGAGATCGCGCACCTTGTCAGGATCGAAAATGACAGCGAATCGTGAGGGTTTGACCGGCTTGTAAATGAACGTCACAATGTTCTCCGACACGAGCCTCTCGTACTCTGTGTCAGTCGCCAGCCTCATCACGGCTTGCCGCTGGACCGAGTCGGACAGAATGAGAATGGTCGTATCCCTGATTGTCGTCGATCTAATGATCTGTTCCATCAGACCAATAATCTCTTCCGGGGACGGCAAATTGATGACAATATGCGTGAAGTTAACCGAGTCACCTTCCCCTAGCAACCTCTGTGCCTTTTCGGTTGAATCTAGGGCGGTGATCTGATGGGGCACATCCTTGGGCAGCGTCATCTCAATGTGCTGTGCAGTGGCCTCACGGCTGTGGGTCTGCGGGCAGATGATGAGGATGGAGTACATGGGCGGCTTGAGGTCTTCAGTTTTTCCGGGCTTGGCAGTCTCTGGCGTTGGCGTCGTTCCTGGCGAGGACTCGCCCGAGGGCAGCTCCAGCTTCATCTGCGACAAGTCTTGGCCACTCGCGCGGGCAGCCTCACTGAAGTGGACAAGACCGACGTTGACTGATGACACGGACGTACGCTCCGTAGTTTGAGAGATGCTGGACCGTACCGAAGGATCCGAACTTCCGCTAGAAGCCAGGGCCGGTGACACGAACCCGGGTTCGGCCCGCGGACTAATGGTTGATGCTGCCCTGGGCGATTGTAGGGTCTTCGCAGGACGATGCACGCTTAGCTCTTGGGCGGTCTCAGCCGGAGTGTCGAGTGTCTCCGGGCTCAAGGGTGCGTCGGGATGATCTTCCTTGGTCGGCAGAGCGAACTTGGCGGTAAAGGTAAACGTCGAACCCTTGCCGGGGACTGCGCTTCCTTCCATCTTACCGCCGTGAAGCTCCACCAATTGCCTTGAAATGACGAGGCCGAGGCCACTACCGCCGTGCTGCCTCGTGCTACTGCCGTCGATCTGGCTGAATGGCTTAAAAATGAGGTCGGCCTCTTCCTTGGTGAATCCACGCCCCGTGTCGATGATAGCGAACTCGAGCACAATCTCATTATCAAGGTTGGACGACGCTCCATCTTTGTAAACCCTACACCGGCTGAACACCTCACCCTCTGTCGTAAACTTTATGGCATTTCCGATAACGTTGAGTAGGACCTGGCGAATGCGGACTTTGTCGCCCTTGACCCATGCCGGCACATCCTCTTCGACAATGTAGTTCAGTTCCAGCCTCTTGGCAATAGCCATGGTGGACACCAGCTCATTGACGTCCTCAATGAGGGAGCGTGTGTGGAACCACTCATACTTGAGCTTCATCATACCGGCGTCCACCTTGGACAAGTCAAGGATGTCGTTAATAATCATTAGCAAGCTATTGGCGCTTGTCTGGATCGTGTTGGTGTAGTCGCGCTGCTCCTCATTCAGGACGGTGTCCTGCAGGAAGCTGACCATGCCAGAAATGCCAATAAGTGGTGTTCGAATCTCATGTGACATATTGCTAAGAAACCTGCTCTTGGACTCCATAGCCTCCTTGAGCTTTGCCTCGAGCAGCTTGTGGTCGTTAATATCCGTGGCTGAGCCAAAGTACGAGCTGGCTCCGTTCCCAAAGTCGATGTTGTCAATCTCAACGCAGCGGATCAGATGCCACCTGTACTCGCCGTTCTTGGACCGCAACCGTACCTCCGTGGTGTACGAGAGTCTGCCATTGCTGTCGGTAGTCACCTTGATAACGCCCTGCCTTGCCAACACTGTGATGTCAGCGGTAGGCATCTCGTAGACCGAGCTGCTACTAGAACTGTTATTTCGCGACAGTGCTTGGTGGATGCCCCTAAGGTTCGTCTCCAGCTGGCTCTGCACTTTACTTGACACGACGCTGGTCGGCATTGCCTCGGATAGTTCTTGGTGGCCTTTGCGATCGAATTTGGAAGGCATCGGGGTTGGTGGCCGGTCTGTTGGTATCTGACACTTGGCCAAGTCGTCGGGGTGTACGAAGTCCATGAAGCCCAATCCTAGGGAGTCTTCAAAGCTCTGACCGGTATATGAGAGCCATTGCTCGTTGGCAAACGTGATGCCTTCATCTTCGGTAGCAGTGAATATGATTTGGGGGATGAGATTGGCCAGTAATCTGTGCTTGGCTTCAGAGGCCTCAATCTCCTCTTGCCGCGCAGCCTTTAGCTCTGCGATGTGCTGGTCGTGGATATCCATGTATGAACCGAGGAATTGCATCATGACGCCCCGTTTATCGCGTGATGCAACTGCACGCGCATAGAACCATCGGTACGCCCCATCAAACCGCCTGATACGAACAGTCCTCGAGAACTGCTCTCCAGTCCGCAATGAGTGGCTCCACGCCTTGAGGTATTCATCTCTATCATCTGGGTGAATGCTCCCCCAGGGGTCAGCAGCCAGGTCGCTGACCGTTTGCCCACGGTATGTTAAATAGCGACTGTTCACCCATACGATCTCGCCTGTCTGCGGTAGCGAGACAAACACGTGGGCGGGTAGAGAGTCGAGTATGAGACCCTTGAGCCGGTCCGACGGCGGTGGCATATCAACTGGGCCTTGCGACAATGAGCCCGTCCGGGAGGGCGCGGTATGGGGCACTGGCCTGCTGACTACGCTCGAGCTGGGTGGTAAAGACTGGAAACTAGTCGCAAAGTCGGCACCATATGAGTGCAATAGTGTGTGGTGACTGTGGTCTCCGCCCTTGTGTTCGACTGGCTTGAGGCGGGGTTCTAGCACAGCGATCTCGTCCAGGTAGTTCTTCAGCTCGTGTGAAAGGACCCGTTTGGCGCCTCCAGGCGTGGAAGCCCGGCTTTCCGTGTTCTTCTCTGCGACCTCTGGGCTCTCCCCCAGTGGCTGAGAGGTTTCCTGGATACGGGGCCTGTGCGTCGCAGAGAGAGGAGCTTGACGCTTGTCGACAGGCGATTCCCCCTTTGAACCCCTCCTCGTCGTCTGTGAGTTTGTTGACGATTCCACCCTTGAGGCAGCCGATTTCTGTTTCGTGTTGAAGTAGCCATCGCCGCTAGTTTGCGCGGGACTGGTTGCGGAACCTCGCTTGTCGATAAGCTGGTGTAGAGAGCTCTGATCCCAGCCAGGCGTACCAATTGGGGAGCCAGTGGCGCTTTTGGAAATACCGGAGTAGTCGCTAGGGCTCGTGATGCTGCCCGCCAACGAACGTTGGGCAGCGATGTCATCCGAGGGCATGAAGCTCAGATTGCCGATGCTGGCAGGGTCCGCCAGTGGGCGGCCATCGGCTGCAAGAGCACCAAACCCAGCCGTGTGAGGCCTACGGCGGTGAAGGCCGGTGAGCTCTGTCTCCAAGTTTGTGTAATGACGACACAAAGAGAAGGATGTTGCCAGGTGCGGGGCGAGGTATTCCAGCGAATGGCGAAGGTTTGAGGGGTATGGGATGATGGGACTAAGTATCGAGAGGATGGCGATGGGTGCCGGCCTGTCTTTTCGCTGCCAGGAGGCCTCGGCATCGTCTTCATCTGCTGAGGGCTCTGGTGCTTCGTTCCAACTACGGGAATGCGATTTTTGTTCCAATATTGAGTTGTTGAGCTTGAAAGGACGGGCAGGTTTTGATAGAAGGACGTGCGTCAGCGGAATGTGGAGGACGGTCCACGAATTGTCCACGCCGATGGCTTCTGGCGGCCGCATTCCGGTGTAGTCAGTCGGGGCAGAATCAGGGTTAAAAGAGTCCTCGTCGACCATGGCGTCGGTGAAAAAGGGGTTCTCCGTAGGATCTGCACGCACCGCCGGCGAGGGGGCTGGTGACTGAGACCACGGGGATGGCGGAGCCTGCTCAAATTCTTCGTATTTAGGTGTCGGCGGTCGTGGCTCACCGTCATCAAGCCGGGAGATCATGCTGGACGGTTTGTCACTGCTGTGGCTGCGGTTCGAGCCGAATGATGAGTTTGCGCCGCCGAGAATTGACGACAACTTTGAGCTGGACTCAATCCTACCCTTCCTTAGTTTCTTCCTTGCTGCCTCTGCTGAGGTCGTGTTGGCCGTCACCTTGGACTTGATATGCATTTCTTCCGGCAGGTTCTGCAAATACGGATAACTCCTCGTCAGTGCAATCACCTTGCCACGCTCCAGAACACGCATAACACCGCTGTGGTGAATAAGAGGGTCGGCCTCGTAGTCCAGAGCTTGAAGCACGGGGAGTACCCTCCCTGCGGTATTAGTGTTGGCTAGGGGGGCTTCCCAGCTCGGGATGTTCTGCTCCTCGGCATCATGTTCGGCGAGTGCCGACTTGTTCAGTACTGGGCCCGGCGCCTCCACGTTTTGCTGGGAAGCCTCTGCGTCCTCTTGCGACGCCTGACCAGGCGGGAAGTAGCTCTTGCTCCTGCCAAGCTGTGTTGGGCGGCGCGATGGTAGAAGCCTGTCATTGTTTCCTTTGCGTTCTCTATTATCCTCGTAGGCAGTGAACGAGTGGCGTGTCTGCAGGCTCGGGCGAGACAGCAACCTTGGGCGCGCAGGATCCTCGGACGCGGAAGGAGTTTCTTCGGAGCCGACATCGCCTGCGCTGCTGGGGATAAGACTGCTGCCTCTGGCCATGTACCCGAGGCTCAGTTCGTCCTCTTGGTGCTCATTGTACGTCGCCTTCTGGCCCCAGGGCACATTCTCAATGTCGGTAGAGTCGGCTGGTACAGCAAGCGTGACTCGCTCAGCTTTGTACACGTCTCTCATGATCTGGACGACAGTGTTCCACCAGGCATCCAGTCCCGGCTCGGCGGTGAGCATTAGTGACAAGTCATATAGATTCGGGCTCGGAAAGTCGCCCTCCAACTGACCGGTGGCTCCGGCGGGAAGAAAAGTGAGCGCCGATGCGGGCGTCGATGAGCCGGACAACACTCTATCCTGAGCGGACCCAAAGCCCTCAAACGACATAGTCTGCGACATGAAAGCGGCGGCAGTTGGTGACATATTTCCAAACGCCCTATTCATTGAGCTGGGACCGTAGCCCGGGGTGTGCATGCGCGGAAATGGGTAGGATGGGGTGCCGGCGACATTTCCTGGCGCCATGCCGCCGCGGACGGTATTACCAGACTCGGTGGAAGTTGTTGTAAGGTTTGACAATGATGTTGACATGGCGGCAATGTTGCTGCGCGGCGAATTGCCACTCTCCTCCAGAATCGGTGACACGCGCATCTTTTCGGGGGTGGTCGCCGTCAGCCCTCTCGTCACCATCTCACGCCTCTCCAGATCTCGTGCCAATCGCTCTCGATATCGATTTAGTTGGATCTGTGATTCGGAAGGAGCAGGTTGTGAGGGGGCGGCGGTGGTCCCTGCGGCCTCGTCTTCTCTACTTTTTTCTTCCTTGCCGCCCAATCCACCAACGTCATTGTAGGTCTGGGACGCGTCCACGCTGCTCTTCAAGTTAGTATCGGGACTAGAAGTCGCGGGTTTGGTCGCGGAGGGCTCGGCTTGCGCCTTGGAGCGATCAGCCTGAGACTGTGAAGAAGACTGCTCCTTGGACGCATCCGACATTGCGACTCGCGCATTTCCACCGAGCTTAAGGGAGTCGAGGGTCAGTCCATAACGGGGGCTCGGCAGGTTGCGTGGCGGTTCTTTGGTAGGCGACTTTTTCGAGTCGGACGAGGTTCGTCTTGGAAGGCTAAGCCGACGCGCAGAGGACGAGTCTTTCTTGTCTGCTGGAAGGCTCGTGCTTGGCATTCCTCATAGAACAGAGCGCCCCATATACAGATGTTCTTTTTCGAAGAGCAGGAGGAAATTATTGGTGCCGCTTCGAGACTAGGGTTGGCCAAGGTTGGACGACGGAGTGGCGATGGCGGCAAGCGTCTCGTGGTAGAGTCGAGAAGAGAGGAAGACGGCGAGGGGTTCGGCGGGAGAGGATGAGCAGTGGAGAGGGGGGGGTTAGAAAATTCGATCGGTGAGGTTGCGGTTAGGAGCAGAGTAAGTGGCGATCCAAGAGTCAAGAGAAAGTGCCGTCGGGAGAAGCGCGCGGGGCGGTAGTGGAGGTCTTGATCGGTGCGGTTTGGTTTGGTTTGATAATTACTTGGTGGTGGTGGTGGTGGTGGTGGTGGCAGTGGTAAAAGCGGTAGGTAAGGTTGATGTGGTATGGATGGGATGTGCGTTTGGACTGAAGTGGTTTGGACCGAACGAGGGTGGATGGGACAGGGACTAGGACTGGGTCTAGTGTACGGTACGATAGGAAAGGGGACAGAGAATAGAAGCACTTGTCATATGTGCACCTCTGAGATAGAACCCGGCAGTCTCCTCCCTCTTTCTCGCTCTAGTGCATGTCTCTCAGTTTGCGGCGACGGCGGAGCCTGACGGTGACGGAGACGGTAACGGAGAACGGGAGAGGGGAGCAAAAAGGAAGTGAAGCGAAGAAAAACATAGTAGGAGGGCGCGGGAGCGAAGGCAGAGCAGAGCCGGAAGAACAAAAATGGGCGGGCAGTCCACCCAGTACCTATGACGTAACACTGTCCAGCCGAATACCTACACGACGGGACGACCCAGAGTGACTGAAGGAGGCGAACAGCGACGGTCAGCTTCAGCGCAGTAGTCAATGTCTCGGGCTTGCACGCGCAGCAGCATCGATTGGCTTTAATTTTCTCACCCTCTCATCACGGCGTTAGTCCAAGGTGAAAGAAATTACCGTAGATGACCTCCTTTCCCGATCCGTAAATCGAGCTCTTTTCCGATGGCTCTTGAGCAGAAAATACTCAATTGCAGGCAGCCTTCCTTCCAAAGTCCCAATCACAGATGTGAAAGGAGAGGGAGGAAGGGGAAGGGTTGAGGGGAATACCGCCAACAGGTGCTTCCTTGGAAGAATAAAGTGGTTTGGTGGGGATGAGACAAGTACCGGTACTCATCGTCCGTCCGGGATGTCATATGGGTACACTACCTACACTCACTACCTTTCGGGGCTCACCACCACATGATGGACCGGAAGTTGACGGACAATTGATTACGAGCGAAATTTGTGCGTCTCATCTCGCCCAGTCGATATCATAGGTCTTGGGCGTCACTGTTTTGACAGTAAGTAGTCGCTCCTCCCTAAAGGCAATCCTGGGCGTTGTGGTCTTGACAACTGCCTGGGCCAGCAATGCGCAGGCATCCTGCCCACATCGAGATACCTTCCAAAAAAAATAAGCTCCCCGCCCAAAGCGCTTGGCCCCCAGCGAATGTCATCCAGTCAGAGTGCGCGCATCCAAGACGCAGCTGAATTAAGTGCCTCCTTCCATGCTTGTACCTGTACTTCTCCATGTACTGTACATCTCATAGCAGGATGTGGAGATTCATAGTGGATACGTACTCCATTACATCACACAGTCGTCGCTACCGCCCCCCCGTCTCCACGTCCGGCATCCACTTAACCAAATCTGACTCCCCGTCTTCATTGTACATAGTACTCCGTACTTGTTCTCACGATCACAAAGTACTGAGGCAATCCGTCATCCGTCATCCGTCATCCGTTACCTACTGCTCTGATGTTGTCCCGCCCTGGTCAACGCGATTCACCGTGCAGAAACGTGTGCCCAACTCTGCGGATATAGAGCCGTAGTCTCATTCAGCATGGCCCCATCTCCTCGTTCAAGCAGGCCTATTGGTACCTAACTCTGTTTGTCTCTGGCCCGCACCGCCTGGCAATGGCTTCTCGGGGGCGCGACACAAGGCTTCATCGGTGTCTTGTTTCCTCCCTTTCAACTGCAACTCCATGGTAACACAGCCCACCACACTGAGCCGCTATTGTTGTCAGGAATACCTTTACACCACCAGCTTCCCGCTGTCGCCTTGCATACATGAGGCGCCGGAATCCAACCACTAGCCGGCCTCGTCCGACAGGTTGAACTCTCCCCAGACCATGATTCCTCCGTTTAACCTCCAAACAAGTAGCTCAGACGGAGACGCCCAGGTATCCGGCCCGATTTAATACACCATGCGGCAATCGAAACCTTCAGAGCTACGGTGTAGGTTGTCCGGATCGCCCGCCTTGTCCATGGGATCCCCCCGTACACGGCGGCCCTCAAGCAGGAAAATGGGTTACCGGTATTTTCACGGCCCCCTTCTGGTATTTTCACGGCCCACCCGCCACCACCGCCACAATACACCCAAATAACACATTCCATCACCCTAACACAACCAACTAACCCAGACCCTCACCACTAACCCTACGCATCTTTTATATTATACTTTTAAAGATGCGTAGGGTTAGTGGTTAGGATGGTTAGGGTCTGGGTTACTTGGTTATGTTAGGGTGATGGAGTGGAATATAGTATTCCCGACGGGACTAACTAAGATAGGAGAGAGACTAGCCTAGATGGGCTTAGAGGGCCGTGAAAGTACCACAAGGGGGCCGTGAAAATACCTGTAACCAGGAAAATGAGCCTCACTTCCGATAAACTCTATCCCAGTTGCCCACAAAAATATCAAGTACGTTGCAACATTGAAGACAGCCACGCGTGTTGTTACAGCATGTCCACAACTAACACGATACCACGATACCAAGAATACGCCCTACAACAGACACTGGACCGCTGTCTCCGGACACGATGGGCCCGTACGCCATGTGTACTTGATTCACTCCAATCCCTGTACGAACGATATCCTCACGCGTGGGCTCCAAACTCGCCACGCGACCAGCCGCAATTTTATGCCGCTCTTATGTTTCCGATCTTTCAACTCAGCTCGCTGCTTCGCCAATACCTACAGCATACGGCAAGGTTTGCTAAGCCATTCATCCATGGATATAGCAATGTCCAAGATGGTAGTAGTCAAAGTCGTAGAGCTCCCGCCCCGGCTCCCCGCCAGTGGTGGAGTGACGAATTATTGGACGACACTGTTCGGTCACGTACAAGGCTTCGTTGACGACTTCGATCGAGGATGTGGGGTTTTGTGAACATAAACAGTCGAAGGACCCCACTGCACCAGGGCAAGAAATTGGGATATGCCCTGATAAATGGTGAAGTGTACCGCAGCTTCATGAAATCTACAGCCTCCCCTACCGCCGACGTACGTGTGCACTGGCGTAGGTATTTTTCATGCTGTTGGTCACACAAAGACTGACAGCAGCATGATCATATTTGCAGACTGCACCCTTGCGGAGCGGCCGACCAGACCAGGCTGGCCTTGCCGGTGATCTGTCTTCGCTAAGGCAGTTTATTGCACACAAGCTTGTCAGCCTGTCGGCAAGTGTTGGAGATACTTCCCACAGAATCGCGATCGTCAACGGGCTCGCTATTCGTAGAAAGCAGCTCGCAAGCGTTCACTACCCAATCCAAGAAAAAGAATGCCATGGAGTGCAGGCCAGATCAAAGCATTCTGCCCACCTAAGGTCGGATTCCCATCTATGCAACAACATCGCAGACACTCACCCGCCACGTAAACGGACGGATGTCCGCCATTTCTTGCCTGTGTCATCGGAATCTTCTTCCTCCCACAGATTACTCGGCAGTCCCTGGGGCAGTCCCTTAGCTGACGGCCATCCGATGTCCACTTTGCATAACTACCTATTTTGACCGACCCGATTTCCAACTGGACCCTTCTTTTTACTCCCCAGCGGTTTTTAGGCAGCGCCTCATAGCAACGAGATGGTCTCCGAGCTAACGGACGCTGCTCCGGTTGGAAAGCGGTTGGAAAGTACAATCAAAGGCGCTTGAATGTGCTGCCCAGGTATTTCAACCCCAATGAGGCAACATCCAGTTTCCGCAGACAACGCATGACCTGGCTAACCCCTGAAGCATGTCAATACCACGCTAAATGAGTGTCAAATGACGTAACGATGCATCATTAGCCAGGTGGCTTTCTCGATTGCGCGCTATCCGTACATTTACTGGGTATCCTGGCCCAATGGAGCGGAATAGGTAGGTATGGAACTTGGTCCCTCCTCCGTCGGTACGTACCATTCTGGGTAAATCGGATTTTTTGGTTATGTCTTTTTTTATCTTTACTTTCTCGTCGTTGCATGTTCGAACCCCACTCCCCGTTAAAAGCTGCTCCAAAGGTTATCAAGATTTGTTCCATTTTGTTGTATTCATAGGTGGTAATTACAGGCTGTCTCCAGCAGGCATAGTCCTGAGACACTGACCTTTGACATGTTTTCTGCAATAACCCGACAACGCTCTGGAAGCCTTCCCCTTCTGTCTGCAGCCATGGCCATGGGCGTTTTCACTGCCGGTGGTCGTGATACGCCCTCCTGTTCGACACCCATACCAACCAGCAAGAGGGCGTTTTGATACAAATTCTCTTGTCTGGCTGTGGTGATCGGCTTGCAGCAGTCTCGTATCACTAGCTACAGCGTTCACCTGGGTTGCGGCATGCACACACATTAGTGTACCCGCCCGTTTAGTGCCCATTCATCCTCTCTGTCGGGCATTCTTGTCTGACTTAATCATCTTTGTCATTGTGTTGTGTCTGCTGATTACAAGCTCTCAGAGGGCCTTTCTAGCACTAGACTGTGCAAGCCTGCCCAGAGTACTGTACCCAGCTAATGTGGCCGTTTCGACAAGAGCATTCACAGAATGTTCTTTGTCCTCTTTGGCTTCGACTTTGGACGAACAAAGACAGAAGGGCTGAAGACGATCAGCGGTCTTCCTACTGAAAGCGTATTCCTCTCGCCATGTACCTACGAAGAATGGGAGAAGGAGCCAATCCGTGTTGCGGAACCCACAGCACGTTAGTTACCTTGATCATCGATGAGATGTCTTGTTCCTGTCTGCGTGCCAAGCCTTGCGTATCATGCCTCCCAGGGACCAACTAGACAGAGCGTCGGCATTGGTGCGTTCAAAGGGTAGTCGTCATTAGGGAGCCACAATGTTCCAGCCCCGTCCCGTTCAGTGCACCAGCCACGGATACTGCTGACACATTTGTTGAGGTCCAATAGTTAGTTGCATTACTAGGTATTCTACTGTCAAGGCACAACAACAACCACAACAACAACAACAACAACAACAACATCCTCCCGTATACCTCCAATCCCGAAACTCTTGTGGTTTGAACCACTGCTCTATAGATAGCTAAACCCTAGTGGCGGCTGCTTAAACGGCCTACCGAGGCACAGCATGCTTACCATGCCGGGCATATCTGCCCGGAAGCCTTCCTCGAAACTTTACTAGAATTTAGCTTGACGGGAGTGGTGAAAGACTTCTTGGCCAATCGCCACGAGTACCGAATTTTATGGTTGAATGAAAATGGCGACCGTGTACAGGGTGTTGGCAGCCCGAGGCGTGCGGCCCCTTCTCTAAACCAGAGATCATCGTCGATCTTGATAAATGAGGTTTCATTTGCATTCGCTAAAGACTGCCCCGCACGTCTAGGGTTGAGGTTTCGATCCTTCCGATAAAGCTTATGTTCAAGCCTCGACTGCTGTCCGCTGGTCCCCCCATCTCGCACATACACTTACAACTCTGGCTGTCTGGCACCCTTCATATTCAAGAGGCGGAAGCGCGTTATGTCTAAACGCTGTCCTGGCAACGTGACGTATTCATATACGGCCCTGGGAGTGTTACAAGTCCATAAGTTCGGTCTTTTTCTGGCTACAAAGCAGTGGACATAGCATTAGTGCACTTCAGACAAGGCCATAGTCCTGGCAACATGCAGTCTGTGTGTGGCTTCAGAGGGGGCCGCCCAGTTCCTCGCACCGATTGGCGTTCTCCGGGGTCTACTCCGATGGTCTCAGCTGACGTCGCTACGTGATGCGAACACAGCACAGTGGTGCATGTACATGTCAATAAAAGGTTCTTGTGGCCTAGAGGCAATGAAACCTGGTTGTTTGTTAACACTGACGCGAACTACCTGGTAGATGTATGTATTGAAACCAGATTGAAGCAAAAACATACAACACCGGGTATTCGCTGGTCGTCACCGACCCAACTACTAATCCGGCCCTCACTGGCTTATCTATGGGAGAGCGGACGGGATCCCGAGTTTTCCAGTGGGTATGGTCGTATGTGAAGGAATGCGGTTGCAATGTGAACTATAGTGTGACTTCACAGGATTTGGCAGCAAAACTGCGGGGACGGTTCATGTATCAGACCCGTGCCCTATTTCAGCTGCCTAAACGTGTAATGTAGACTCAACTACTCAATAAACGAAGGGGATTTGTTGTATTCTGCCTCTTCTATTACGATTGGATCTTAATCCGTTGCATGGGATTATCAAACAGACAGGACGCAGATATCTACGGATCATCGTATCCTACAGTCTCACAGCAACTGCGACTCCATGTGGCCACTAAAGCCTTGCTATACCTCAGCTGATACAAATTGCGGCTATCGTGGTGCCGATCGGGGTTTTCTAGCACATGGAAATATTACATCAACCCCGTTCCGCATGAGGCTGGCCTGGCCATTTCTACATGTTGTCCGAGTACCAACCCGAGCTGTACCACTGGGCGGAACGCATTCACACAGCCGATTCTACATCTGGAGTTCGAAGCGGCTCTCAGTGAAGAGTCAGTGGGGAACATTGTGTCATTCGGTGTTCCCCAGGGCCTGGTAGGTGGTTGTAGAATTGTTGTCGACGAATCCTACAGTTACAGAGACATATTCTTTTAACATTGCTACGTTTTCAAGCTGCGGCGGAACATATGCCAACCCATTCAAAGGCGTAAAACAAGTCAACTCGGATATGCTGCCGAGTCGTACAATATAGCAAGCCACAACAGGAATGTCTAACTCTGACGATAAGCTGCGATTCCTCGCTTTCGCATATTACTATGCCTTCGGGGAAGAAAACATGCAACAGATGTTTTCTGGGTTTGAAATAAACGATGTTGTAACGAGTCCTGCAAGGCCCCACGGTTCTGCTCACAACAAAGCTTGTACTGACCAATATTTACCTGGCTCTGGTATAAGCTGTGCCAATCAGTGTAGACCACAGACAGCAGTTTGATGTCTTTAAAGTGACATATCAATAAGCCTCGATACTATGCATAGCCAGTACTTTACACCTGAGTCGCGATATGATAGAAACGATAGCTGTGCCCAATGGAACAGGGCAAAACGTCTCAAGCGGGCATGGAGATAGCACATGGGTGCTGGTAGTGATGTGAATTGCAGAAGTAGCCGAGGAAAATATACAAATTCAATCCTATAACTGCATGTGCTGTGCTAACTGCTGCGACAATGTCGTCCTAGAACACCAGAAGAAGCATGGTACCTGACCAATCTCGGTACCATGGAGAGAAGCAGCTTCGGACGCGCATCATTCTCCAGTGAGAGACGATAACAGAGTCGAAGTGAAGGAGGATGATAAACACAGATAGAACCCCCAAACCAAATTCGAACATGTTGAACTTAAACTGTGTTGCTCACCCAACTTGCAATCGTCAAGGATTTATTTCTCATGAAAGATTTGCGACAGCATGCGGACTGGATTTCCTAGGCACATACCAAACAAGAAACATATTCGGCAAAATGAACGAGGAGAGGAATAGACGGCTGAGTTACAGATGGGATATAGGGTGAATTCTTGATGTTTACTCGACTCGGTCTTTCAGAGAGACCGAAGGACGCCGTATCGCTGGCATTGATGTTCAACTACTCGGGGAGGGATAGAGAGCCCAATCTACTTACTGACTCACACATCTCAGAGATTATCCGCCTTATCCGACTGAAGGATATCCTGACGGAAGCGGCATTGAAGCAGATGGGTTTTGTTTCCTCAAGCTTAGCTAGCTTGGCTATGCCCGAAGACCTTGGTGTCTGGGTAGGTGCCCCGATTGCAACCAAGGCTGTACTCGAAGTCATCAGCGACAGTAATTGATCTGCTATGGCACAGGCCATTGATGGGCTGCTACGGCCCCGTTGGATGTAACGGACGTTGCCTTTGGCCCGTTATTTGCATGGAAAGGGCCCCACTTACAGCATTCCGGCTCCGGCCTGAATTGAGTTGCTGCGTCTCCTCGGAGCTCCGTACATCTGCTGTACGATCCCACCTTAGGTACCTACGGCCGCCGTAATTCAAAACAGACCATAAAGTTCGAGGTTGGGTCCAGTCGGACCGGGAGTTGTTTTGTTTTGCCTGGCTCAGCATGCCTGATGTGTGTTGGACACCATACAAGCATACAGCAACACTGTCGTGCAGGGCTACCAATGCATCGATTGTAGAAAAACCTACCGGAGACAATCCTCAATATAATCGAGTTGATGTCAATGACTGCTCAATGGAGCATGTGAAGCTCACTTGGCAGGGGGTGTGCTGTGTGAACTCTGATTGGCTACACAAAAAGATCCCACGCCAACCAACAGGCGAGGCTGCGATCGTTTATTTGTAGCCTTGTCCTCCTACATCACGTCCCTCACCACCTCACTGAGCGCGTGACCATTCTGCGCAACGCCCACCTACTATAACAACCCTTCCAACCGGGCTTCAAAAATCGCTGTAATACCTCCAAAAGAAAGCCGACCGCAAAAGGCGAACATACTCCCACACGAGACCGATTGGCCCACCGACGTCACCAACCATGGCCGACTCCGACGGCGAGTACCATGACATGTCTGATGACGACCTCCATGTGACAAACGGTAAGGGAGTAGACGGCGGGAAGGGCCGCGGGAAGAAGGGGAAGGGCGGTCACACGAAGGCGCGATGGGAGGACGTGAAGCGAAGCTGGGAAGAAGTCACAGAAGGCGCGGATGGCAGTTTGGCGGTTGGCGCGAGCCTCGAGGCCGAGAAGAGGCGGAGGCTGCTCCGAGACACAACACCACTGCAGCGCGGCATCATCAGACACTTGGTTCTGGTGCTAGACATGTCCTTCGCGATGGCAGAGAAGGACATGCTGCCGAACCGGTACCGTGTCGCATGGGCGTACGCGGCAGATTTTGTCAAGGAATACTTCGAGCAGAACCCTATCTCGCAGCTAGGCATCATCGGCATGCGGGACGGCGTCGCGATCCGGATCAGCGATATGAGTGGCAACCCGACCGATCACCTGGAGAAGCTCAAGACATTTGAGGGACAAGATCCGTCGGGCAACCCGAGCCTGCAGAATGCGCTTGAGATGTGCCGCGGCGCGCTGTTGTACGAGCCCCCCATCCATCTGACCATCAGAGTGTGCCATACTAAGCTCTTCCAGCCACGCACCCTCCCACGGTACGCGCGAAGTGCTTATTGTGTTTGGTGCTCTCTTGTCCTCCGACCCGGGCGACATTCACGATACAATATCATCCCTTATTACCGACCGTATCCGCGTGTCCATCGTCGGCCTCGCGGCGCAGGTCGCTATCTGCGCGGAGCTATGCTCTCGCACAAATGCCGGCGATGAAACGCAGTACAGCGTGTGCATGAATGACGCGCACTTCCGCGATCTCCTCCTCGCCACGACGACGCCGCCCGTCACACGGACCGTCGCCCAGAGCACCGCCTCGCTGCTCATGATGGGCTTCCCATCGCGCACTCTTGCGCAGGGCGAGGCTACCGCCGTCTGCGCCTGCCATAACAAGCCCGCCCGCGAGGGCTACCTTTGCACCCGCTGCGGCACGCGCGTGTGTCGCCTACCCATCGAGTGTCCCGCCTGCAGCCTAACCCTCATCCTATCAACGCATCTTGCCCGCTCATACCACCACCTCTTCCCGCTGAGGAATTGGATTGAGGTGTCTTGGGCCGAGGCCGCCAAGTCGAAAGCCTGCTACTCGTGTCTGACAACGTTCCCCGAACCACCCAAGACGGGCAGAAGAAAGGACAAAGATAAAGACAAGGAAAAGGATGGGTTGCACACAACGGCTCCCGTAGCGCCGACGCCGGTGACCGCGTCGGACCTCAAGGGCGTTAGTGAGAGCGGGCGGTACTCCTGTACGGTATGCGGCAACCACTTCTGCATCGACTGCGACGTCTACGCGCACGAAGTCATCCACAATTGCCCCGGGTGCCAGAGTGACACCCGCGGGGCGCCGATGAAGGTGGTAACGGAGACAAATGGGTTACACGCCCACCAGACGAACGGGACGGCAATGGTGGTGGACTCATGATTGACTGGATTCAAGAGCGCTTAGAGGCGACGGCCATACCTTTGAAGGCAACCTAGAGAACAAGAGATCGCCATATTATTGGCGAGGAAGGTAAATTTAAGGTCACTACTGGGGTACGATTGAAACAACGGGGCAGCATTGTGAGGGCAGGACGGGACAAGAAAACAGCGTATAGGCGCAAGGGGGCCTGAATTGGGGCCATGTTTGAATACACCTATTGTTACTACATATTTTCATCAATGCCATACAACCCCTTTGCTGATCCAGCAGGGGGTTCCACCGGGTCGTACCATGCATTGACAAATATGGTCATCATGCCTCGAGAAATGTCCTCCTCACAGGCTTACAAGTTACCCCGCTCGGCCTGCTCCCGCTCAATGGCCTCGAACAGGCTCTTGAAGTTGCCAGCCCCGAATCCTTCAAAGTGGTTCCGCTGGATGATTTCGATGAACACAGTTGGACGGTCCATCAACGGCTTCGTGAAGAGCTGTAGCAGATAGCCCTGCTCGTCGTAGTCGATGAGAATGTTGAGAGCCTCGATGGTGGCGAGGTCCTCCTTGAGCTCCCAGTTTCGCCTCTCCGTCTTGAGACGATGGCGCATGGTGTCGTAGTAGGTCGAGGGAACGGCAATGAACTCGACGCCGCGGGCGCGCATGGCCGAGACGGTGGCAATAATGTCGTGCGTCAGCAGAGCGATATGCTGGACGCCGGCTCCCGAGTTGAAGACGACGTACTCCTCGATCTGGGACTTCTTCTTGCCCGGGGCGGGCTCGTTGATGGGCATCTTGACAAGGTTGTTGGACGACGCCATGACTATGGAGTTGAGGGCCGAGAACTCTGTGCAGATCTGAGAATCGTCTACAGACCAGAAGCGGTGAAACGATAGGCATTTCTCGTAAAAGGCGCAAGCGGCCACCATCTCGTTCCATGACTGGTTGCCGACGCAATGGTCGATGCGGGCCAAGGGCACGTCAGGGAGGGAGACGGTGGCTGTTGCGGGTTTGGCGGCGCGGAAGCCCGGGAGGAAGGGCCCACGGTAGCTGCCGCGGCTAATGAGAGTGTGAGTAGTGTCGCCGTAAGTGCGGATGACGGCCGTCAAGACATCGCCGTACTCCTTGTCTTTGGAGACGCTGGGCGGCTGGACGGCGACAGCGCCCCCCTGAACGGCATTAGCGTAGACAGCCTCAACATTGTCGACCTCGAAGGCGACGTCCTTGACGGCGTCGCCGTGCTTCTCGAGGTGGGCGTGAATCTCGCGCAGGAGCTCTCGCTCCGCGTCAGAGATGGGCTCGTCCTCAGACAGGTGGGCAAGGGAGCGCACGGGAGAGGTGAAGACGAAGCGCACGCCCTTGTTGGCGACGACGTACGAGGCGAGGTACCTGCTGCCCGTCTCGAGGCCCTTGTACGCGATGGTTTGGAAGCCGAATAGGGTGGTGTAGTAGGCGGCGGCCTGCTTGGCGTTGCCCACCCACCAGGTTACGTGGTCATAGCCCTGGAAGTTGGGCGGCGGGTGCTGCACCGCGAGCCCATCACCGAGATCTGTTGATGCCGGGTACGCGGCGTTTTGTGGCGGGGAGTCTGTAACGGCAGATGGGGACATTGACACTCAGCAGTTTTTGGGGAATAGCAGGGATAAGTCTCTTGGGCTTTGGATGAGTTGAGTGGTCTGGGTCAGGGTTGGGTGATGATCGTGAAAAAAGAGATCAACGGCCAAGGAGGGAACCATCCGTGTTATGTACTGCGTACTGTCCAGGATATAAGTACTTGGACACCTACACAATACACCACAGATGAGCCTTGGTCAACGATGGACGTCCACAAGGACAACAGCAATCTTCGTCTCACGCCCGCACGTTGACGGTCCCAATCGCCGCATCAGACGCTTGTCACTGGCCATAAGGCCGGGCGGGGTCGCCTCTGCCCTTAACGGGCGGCCAATCCTGGAACGCTCTTCGATCCCTGGCAGGAATACCCGGGAAAGGAGAGGTTGGCAGCGGTAAAGCGTAAAGCTGGCGTCGTATGGAAATGCGTTCGCAAGCGGAAAGCCGCCGGCCGAGGATCGATGGCCGTGGTGAGCCGTGATAAGCCGTCGCTGGCCGGTCCAGATGCGGCACGGCTTTGACGGTCCCCCCACACATGCTTCGGATCCTCCAGGCTATGCCCGCCACCCAGCGCAGCAGCCTCCCTCACCTAACCTCGTATGCAAAGAACCCGAGGGCACTGGCGGCGGCCTAGCCGCTGTTTCCGTTGGTTTCGCGGTATGTAATACATACATAGTACGTCTGGGATATACCCATGGGTGGGTACCCTCCATCACCGCATGCCTTATCACCTCTCCTACACCATGAAACCCCTTCATAGCCATTGAGTGCGGAATGTAAAGCGCAGCTCGGCTCCCCCATCTGCGTCCGCACAAATAGTGTTGCATTAGATGAGTCGTTGCATGCGAGGGGACCCAACACTGCTTTTCCATTGTATTGATCGGCCCCAGTCCTCGGATAAACGTGCAAATATTCGATCGTCACACATCGAAGCAGGTTCAAGTCGAGTCTATTGCCAGAGACATTAGCATTCTTTCCAAAGCGTCGAGTCTTCAACTAATACTGCAACATGGCTTCCACAGGCCTGACCACACGCGATGTCAATGTACTGGAAAAGATTAAGGACCCTGAATACGATCCTTCGACCAACGTCATGCTCGACCCATCCCTTCCCCGCGACCCTAACATCACCGACACGTATATCTATGAACGTGTCATCCAGAAGGAACGCGAAATTGTTCTGTCCATGCAGCAGCTCGAACTCCAGTTGGCGGGATTGAGACCCAAAACTGTGACCGATCCTGTGCAGGAGTACAAGAACCTCCTCTCGCAGCTTAACAGCTTCATTGACGAATACCCAAACTACGCCAGTGCGAGAAACAACCGCGTACAGGCCTTGAGACGCCTATATGGTGACACAATGCTGTTGGCAGGATCGCCGACTGCGTCTCAACGACTCATCGAAAACTACGAGCCAGCTGAATCAATACAGTATGCTAAGATGGCGCTAGAAGATACCGAAAGGTCAATTGCCCTCCTTACGCCACGCACCATGTTTGGTGCCATGTCGCCGCAGGCCGCCAAGACACTTTCTCTCGCATACACCCAGCGGGCCGCCATCTACTACACGACGGCCAAGCTGATGGACACGCACGCGGTGCAGGTTGACGAAGCCCGACGCGAGGCGAGATGGACTAAGCTCGAGTTCGAGGAGGCGGCCTCGCACGACTTTGCCTGTGGCGGGAGGTTTGGTAACGAGATTGCCAAGGGGCTGGCGGTGAGCACGAATCCGACGGCGAAGTTGTGCGGGCAGATGGTTCGCGAGGCAATGAAGAAGGAGTACGGGGCATCGTATGCGGAGTGATGTAGATATTGTATATGGTGGCCTGCAATCATCTTGTGATCGCGCGGCGCGAATGTGCGCCCATCGACGGCGGTTACGTATACACCTATGCAGTAGCCTTGACCAACCCAAGACGTCTAGGCAGACGGAAATCAACAGAGATATTCATCATGGGTGCGACCCAGCGGTCAACCATACCTCTTAGCCGCCGCAATGGTCTGCTGCGTGGTCTTGCCCTTCTCCTTCTCCTCACGGTTAATCCTTGTGGCAGCAGCGCCGAGCCCAATTACTAAGGCGAAGATAGGGTCGGCGACCTTGGAGATGATGTAGGCGGGAGGAGCAGCCATGATGCGCGGTAGTATTGTCGATTAGAAGAGTCTGTTAGACGGATTTGCGGACGCGTCCACGTTGTCGAGAGGAACCGGGGGCAGAATGCGACAAAGGCCGACTAGACCTGTGGAACCATATGTGGGCGACCGGCAAGAGCTATGGGCTTCAGCCTACTGAAAGGGCGTGCAGGCTCATTGATCCCCCAAATATGTGAAGCGACCAACCAAGGGGCCTGAGTGGACAGTGGGGTCGGTCACCTACCCACAAAAAACGTGACCGCACACCTCGCGCTTTCCAGAAAACTTCAGCCCTCCCTCCCACACAAACTAGAAAATTCCTATAGCGGACTTTTTCGACGCAACTTCATCATCAGCACGCCCAGCATCCCCCCCCGACAGCGCAGGTCAAAATGAAGTTCCTCAAGGTCGGCCGCGTCGCCATCATCACCCACGGCCGCTACGCCGGTAAGAAGGTACGAATGCCACGAGAACCCCGAGAAGCCCACCCGCGCGCCCAACAGTTTCCTCCGAGGAGGGGCGGGGAATATCCTCAACGTCGATGCCGAGAAACGTGTTTTTTTTGTTCGTTCGGTCAGGGAATCAACATAGAGGTGTTCGACGGGACGACCTCGATATACATGGCGGAAAGGGAAGAGGAGGAAGAATGACCGACCGACCAAACACAGCCGGAGCGCGACGTTGAGATACCCACGAGCCCTCTGAGAAGGGGAAACCTGATGGATGCGGACGGTGTACACTTAGGACTATGAACCATCCATGCTAACGCCCCCCATCAGGTCGTCATCATCCAGCCTGTTGACTCCGGTAACAAGGCCCACCCCTTCGGCCATGCCCTCGTCGCCGGCATCGAACGCTACCCCTCCAAGATCACTCGACGAATGTCGAAGACGAGACAGGAGAAGCGCAACAAGATCAAGCCCTTTGTCAAGCTGGTCAACTACAACCATCTGATGCCCACCCGCTACACTTTGGAGCTCGAAGGTCTCAAGGGCGTCGTCAGCAACGACACCTTCAAGGAGGTCACCCAGCGTGAGGACGCCAAGAAGACGGTGAAGAAGGTTCTGGAGGAGCGTTACACGAGCGGCAAGAACCGGTGGTTCTTCACGCCTCTGAGTATGTCACTCCTGCCACTATCAAGCCAAACGGACTACTAACCGGTGATAGGATTTTAAAGGGAAACCGTTTCTGCAATCGTCAACAGGTCGGGGAGTTGGGCTGGCTTGTACAGAGCATCAATTGGCATTCGAGGTCCTCGGTTTAAGGACTCCCAATGAAACACCATGGAAAAATCCAAGTCGTTTGCGCCCTGTGATACCTCGACAATGGTCAATGCCGCCGCCGATGCTGCTGCTGCTGTGATACTGGAGAACGAGAGTGATAGAGAAAAGTAAAAAAAAGGGTCAAGGGTCTATGATGACTGATGGGTATGATTCAGCCCTCGGCCGTGGGATGGCCATGATCAATGGAACATGAAATAAGCAAGTCAAAAAGCCAACTTCCCAACCAATGTCTTTTGTGCTTGATGCTCGTGTGTCCGTGTCCCCTTGCCGGTCGGGCAGTGCAATCGGACGGCATCCGATCCGTCAACATTGTATTTAACGCGTGCGGGGGCTGAGATGCTCCTTCAAAATGATGGAACATAGTCTGCACAACCCTTGATTTCAAGCCGGGCTTGAACTGCCAACGCACCCCCTCTTCCTTGACGGTATTGCCATGCATGCATTCAGTAACCCGTCTGCCGACTTGCCAGACGGCTTCAACACGAAATCTTATGCTCCTACTAAAGGATTCAAAATCTATGTAGAATCGGTTAAGGCTTAGTAAACTGCTGTTTCAAACAATGTGTATTGCATGCTTGGACACCTAGATCCGTTTCGTGAAAATATTCGGGGCATCAGCCCCACTGCATCTCTACCCTTGATAAACGCAAAACATTCATGCCACGTAGTCAACACATTTGCTTAATTTATATCATTGCGTACATACATGTCTATATCCTCCCGCCATCTAGAGTACATCGAATCAGAATTTCATGATGCAAGCCATGCAACCTGTACCCTTTTGCGCTCTGCGCCGTTGCTCTATAGCTGTACATGGGTAACTCACCCGCCCAAAATGAAATGGCTTCAGTGTCCGGAGTAAGACAAAAAAGAAAACAATGAGAACAGGGTCAATCGGCACACAGTTCGAAATGAAGCTCGTAATATGTACTCAGAACAAGGTAATCGTTGCGGAGAGAGTTGGTATCATCACATCTCTACGCTTACAAGTGGGAAACGACAGGTTAAGAAGAAAAAAAAGGTTGTCGCCGTCTATCCTGTAACCTATGCCCTGCTGCTGCCAAAGCGGCTGTTGACCTCATTGATGAGGTTGTGAGGGTCATACTCGGGAGCGTACGTCGGCGCCAGACCACCAAGCATGGCAAAGAGGACGAACGCCGAGAGCACGATGATGCTGAGCTTACGGAGGATGGGCTTGCGCTGGCCAAAGTCAGCCCATTGGCGGCCAGCCTCACCCATGTAGCCCTTAATCTGCTCGAAGCCGAGCTTGTAGTAGACCATACCGCCGAGGGCGATGCTGTAGCCAAAGAACTGAAGACCAGACACCTGGGTGCCCCAAATCATCATGGAGGCGACGACCAACATGACGTCCTTGAGAACACCGCAAAGGGTCAGGACAAGCGAAGAGGTCTTGCCAATCTGCACAATCGGTTAGCATTGTTGGGCCGATTCCGGGAACACGAAAACGAACCAGGAAGACAACGGAAACGTTGAGCAGGAAGGCGCAAAGGCCGTTTAGGAAGAATGTGAACAAGCCGACGTTGTACACCTGATCCATGGTAACCTTGGGAATTTCCCAGATCAAAGCGACAGCCAGATTCATGACAGCGCAAATGGGGGCGAAGTAGTAGACTGAGACGAGGGGGTCCATCTTGTAGTCGGCAGAGCTGAGCAGGCGCTGGACCATGGTGAGACGCAGGGCTTCAAAAATGACACCGCCAATCTGGTAGATGACACCGATCCAGACGAACTTGATCTCGCCAATCGACGCAATGATGACACCAACAACGATGACAGAGACGTTCAGGAAGACCTTGAGGTTGGGCTGGGAGACGCCCAGAGCCCACCCTGACAGGAGAACAGCGACCGGGGTGGTGGCCTGGTGCGGTTAGTTATATTGTTTGAGTAGCGGAGACGAGCGATTCCTACCTTGAGCATCTGGATGAAGGCAACGGACAGGTACAGATAGGTGAGGTTGCCGCAGATCAAACTCAAGCTGAAGAAAATGCCGATAGGAACAATGGCCCGTACGTATACGCGGCCAGTCATTTTGACCGACTTGCGTCCGTCGAGAACGTGGGTCCAGCGAGCGAGGATCTGGGTCATGATGGTAGCAAAGGTCAAGTGATAGGTCGTCAAAATGACCGGGTAGCCTTTAGTCAGTTAGCATCGTATTCCAACTCGTATTGTTCGATCGGCTTACGGAAGTTGAGGGTGTCGAGGATCCATTTGTTGAACAGAATGACCGAGGAGGACAGGGAGATCCAGACACTGAAAGGCGTTAACAGAAGTCGCAGAGACGGAGCCCAAATAGTTCTTACATGACGTAGAGTGCAGGATGAATCTGGGACTTGGCAGGCTGGCTCTTCTCGGCGTCCGGGTTCGTGGTGGGCAGGATAGAACCGTTCTCGCCGCGGGGGACCTCGCCCGAGACACGCGTCTTCTCGTCGGCACCCATTGTGATTAAATGTGATGGAAGCAAAAGGGGAGAGAGGGGTGAGGTGCCGGGAGATTGAATTGCTCAGGTGGCAGTGGGGGGTTGGTGATGATGCGGGAGCAAGTTGATGGACAGCTCTCAGTGTCGACGGGGAAAAAAGACGGGACGCGTAAAAAGAGAGCGAGCGAGCGGACGGGACGACCAAGCACTGGTTAAAGGTGTCGTGGGGTAGGCGACATGTACTTTAACAATATGCAAATCGGGGGTCCCAGGGGTAAAATGTTAACAGACACCTCTGGTTGAGCCGGTTCAAACCTTGGTAGGGGCTGCGCACGGCTTATGGGGGTTTGTAACTCGTCCAGAAGGAGAATGCAAAAATGAAGAGGAGAGCCGAAGGGATGGGCAACGACGTCGGCGACACTGCGGGAAAGAGTTTAATAGAGGTTTGAAGAGGACAGAGGACAGAGGTGGTTGGGGTGTGGGAAGGGGAAAAGAAGAGGGAGAAAAAAGTAGGAAGGGGGGTGCGGGCCTAGGCGACGTTGTAGTGCAGAAAGATATGGTCCCAGTAATTAGCAGACGGGATAAAAAATTGAATGGATAAAAACCAGGAATCTTCTGGCGGGTTTCCCCCTTACTCTTCTTTCGTCCACCCCCTTCCCTTACGGTTTCCCCTACCCTCTGTCTCCTTGTTCCTGCGCTCTTGTTCTGGAAATTGAGGTTCACGTTGACGCGATCAAGCCCGCCCAATCCAGGATGTGGCAGGCTATGTACAGTCACGGATACTTGGTGGGGTGGAGCCGGGTACCCGCCAGCAGGTGTTAGCACCTTGGCCAAAGCGCAGCCCGCATGTATCGGGTACAGGGTGTCCACTTGACGTTATTGTCCAGTCACCGGTGCCGGTGTTGAGAGGTGTATGCTTGCTTGGAGGGAGAGGTACGCCACCCTCTCTCAGGGGCTCCGATGGGACTAATATTAGTGCTAAAAAAGGGCCGCAAATCAAGCTCTGCCCGTTCACCCACGTTCTGATCCTTGGCATTTCACCACCTCTTCAATTAAGGCACCTAGCCTGTCTGGATGACACAGATACATTCATTGGTAGCTGGTGCGGAAATGACACTTCTGCCGTGAATACAACAGATACCTAAGGTTAAGACTCTAAAGTATCCGTACCTTTAAGGTATATACAATTACTTAGACCCCAGTGCCAGACAATGAATGCACTACATAGTAAGAGAAGGAAGGTAGCGTATGGCCAGCCAAGCATGCATGGTAAATAGTGTATGTTGGTGATCTATCTACCCCAGCCTGACTTTATCCCTCACTCCCTTGCGCCTCGACCCGAGTTTCTTCCCGGTGGTGGTAGCCTTGTTAGTTTCCTCGATGAAGAGAGCTGGGCAGTTTCTCCAAGAGGGGGAAGCGAACGGAGCCGCCATTCCACCCCGTTGTCCAAGCCCCCTCCCTCCCAGAGCTTCGCCTCAGTCTCACATTCCAGGCCTTGACTATACAGATGCAGCTAAGATGGTTCTCGGCCATACGTCTCGCCAAGGCCGAAATCACAGAATATCATTGATATCGCGATATCTAAAAGCATGCCCCCCTGCCCTGTGACGGGGCAGCCTCTTCCAGACCGATTGGCCGGTCTTCCCATAGGTACCGTGCTAGGTATGCCCCCGTGGCCGCTTAATGTAAATGGCATAATGTAGGCACTAACCAGCAATCGTCAAGTTCAAAATACGCTAGAAGGAGAGCATCGAAGAAAAGAAACACTACATACCTTGAGGCTTGCGCACCGGCTCCCGTAACCTGCAGCAACACCTTTAAACCATCACTATCTATGGAGCTGCTCCCTATAAACCCGGGGACAGCGTCCTCGGCTGCAAACAACCCCAGACCCGTGATTGCTGTGCTACATATGTACTGTAGTTAGAGACCTCGATCGCGTGGGTGCGAAAGACGGCTCCGCCGTATAGCGTATGCAATCTTGGATCTCGAGCTCGACCAACCCTCGAGCTGCGGCCGGTCCTTTGGCAAGGTACCTATCTTGTTACCTGTACCTCCATCTGTTTCCTCCTCAAGACCTGCCCTCGAGCTGATTACAGCTTCGTCCTATACGTCGCCAGTCGAGTCAGACCCCGTTGTTGGCCGCCCTGACGACGACTAATGGCAAGCAAAATCTTGTCGTTGCCCCACTCGCCTGCACGGTTCGAAGCCGTCGCGACTTGAACCGAATCGTCAATCTGTTGTGGGAATCTGGGGTGGAAGGTGCTCTTTGCCGCCTCCCCTAAGGAAACAGTAAGCTGCATGCCGAGATGCGCTTTCGAGATGACGGATCGTGGGCGCGCAGGCCGCTTGATTGCTGTCCTCGGGAGGTTGAACTTTGAAGCCTACCTGCCCCGTACCTCTTTCACCCTCATTCTCGGGGCCACGAAGAATTCGTTCGAACTTCCACGTCCGACCAGGTCTCACTTCAGCCTTACTCATACCGGGCCTTGCGTGGCTGCCACATTTGCCGTACCAAGCCATCCCTCCATACCACCACCCCAAACTTACGGCGGGTGTTGCATGTATTGGGAACACCGAAGCCGTTTGCCGTCACTGGTCGTCTGTCTCCCGCAGTCGCTGGCATGCTTTATCAGGCTTCGGGTGTACCTGCATGCAAATGAATGCGTGTGCTGTGCAGTACCGGGTGCGCCACGCACAGGTCAGCGAGGTTAGGGACGAGGAGAGATATTAGATCTACTGGCCCGCGTCTTGCAGGTCGGCTACATTGCCTAGGTAGCTTGGATAATGTTAGTCGCTCACCCGCTGACTAGTTGTCCACAGTGCCGCATGTTGCCGTCCACCCTGTACCCGCGGCCTGGTTGCGTATGATACTAACAAGTACTGGCCAGGCGACAACGATAAGCATTCTGTCAGTGAACGGTTCCTGTTCGGCTGGCGGTGCTGTTATTAGAAACCCAGTGTTTGAGTGCTCCATGAATCAATGACTGGCCACATCAAGGTTCATGCGGTGCCTCGAAACTGACCCGGCCGATCTACAAGACACCCAGGTTGTCTGTTTCAGAGTGCTGATGAGATGGGGCCCGAACCCCTGCGCCGGCTGCTGGGAAGGCCCTCGAGCATGCTATTCGATACTGTCAGTGGAGGGGACACGCTCGGAAGCGCGCCTACGGATGTGCTTCCAATAAAGGGACTAGAGAGAGACCAGCGGACCGATGGTACATTGATGATCGACTTTTACAGCCTCATTTGCTGCTCCGCAGATGAGAGGCAGGGGCAATCCCATATTGGGATAGAAACGTCCATCGCTCACAAGTCAAGCTGACCGAGACCCAGAAAGGCGTCTGATCGCGACAACTACCGGCGGACCGATATTACTTTGGGCTGCTTCATCATCAATCTGACTGACGCGGACCCAGCGGTGACAACAATGAACCGGGATAACGAGCAATGGGGATGTATTCCAGATTGCCAGATGTTCAAATGTGGCACCTCGCCCGAGTGCCGTCTCTCCCTTGCGCCATGGTCCTCTCATCACGACAAGCTCGTCGCCGTGGGGGTCACGGGCGAGTAGAAGAATAAGAAAGGTCGCCTTCAATTTCTCGAGCGGCGATCGCTAGATGGGAGGCGAGATGCAGACTACACTAGCTAGCACAAGGACAGTAGGTAGGTAACCAACGACATCCCTGTCTGCATGTTGATTGGCGACGCTCGAGGGTGATGATAATGAGCAGCTGGAACATGGGCTTTCGCAAACAAGCGATTGGAGCTCCGTCCCGCGGGTAGAGACGACGGGACACCGAATCACAACTCCGCTCGCGTCTTTTTCGGGCTCATCTGAGTGACGCCGAAGGCAGTTTGGGACGTGGCCAGAGTCCAAACTCGACGGATACCACGTTTCGGTTGTGTCGTCAGCGACTCAGGATTAACACGCACTCGACTCAGGAACAACGGTCTAGTCTCCAGTCGAAACAGTGGCAAGGCCGAGTCGAAATGCACGAGGTACGGCCTCATTACCATCAAAATGAGAGCCAAAAAGTTTGCTTGAATGACGGATTATGGCGAGCTGCAGCGTGCCAATGGAGGTGGGATTGCCCTCATCTTATGAGATTACACCGGGCAGGGTTCCGTTATCTAGAGCATCACAGCTCATACTGGGTCTGTAGGCTTGATGGCGGTTGCCCAGAACCCATGTCACCAAGAACGCTCTAGAGCACGCGAAACAAACAGAAACTCGTTCTGGCTCATGCCCGATAGCTAAAACGAGTACGTCCTGCTCTGGTCTTCCACTAAGATCGATAATGTGATAATGGCACGGACGCACACATCAACAATGCAATGACAGGCCGAGTCTGGGTACCTCTGACGGATAGGAGCTGCCCGACTAGGAAATGGAGGCAAAATAACGTGTGAGTGCAGATTGTCGGTGGGTTTGATTCGAGTTATGAGGAAATACTAGCGCAAGCCACACCAAGCCCATTTCTGGGTAGCGGCCAGATTGGCACACCAGGGTCCGGAACGACCAAAGGCGCCGCTCACTGCCGGCTGTCAAAGGCGCCGGGTCAAGACGACGCAAAGACGGTAAAGCCAACGTCTTCGACCTCTCCCAGGAGAGCACATCTGGGTCCGAATACAGTCGTGAGCTTCAGAAGCCAGCAGGATCTGTGTGTCCGGGATAGGGCGAAGAGTGGTAGCGAGCAGTGAGCAGTACCAGCAGCCTCCAACGCACGAGGTGAATTGGCCACTCGAAGGGCGTGGTTTGGCGGCAAGGCAAGGGACCTTGCAGAAGCCGCGTCGATTCGCTCTGTGCACGCAGGATTAGTCAAGACGATGTATCCTTGACAGAAGGCGGTCAGCGAGCATGTATTGTCTTGGCGGTCTGTTACCATCAGGGTCGGATCGAAGTGGTGGTGCACCGTCCAGACAGTGTAGATTTGAGATTCATCATCCAGAATAAGGAACCGCGGTGAGGGCGCTTCCGGCCGTCTTGTTAACCTCTCGAGATTGAGTTGGAAAGCTTGTGGCCTCTTCCCTGTGCCCGTCTGTTGTCTTATATTACGACGGACGATCCGCATGTCTGTGAAAGTCAATCTAAAAGTGCCTAAGGTAGCAAACGTGTATGTACACCAAACCACTTAGCAGGCGTCTGCCCTGGTGACGATGGCAGGTCTGCCTTCATGATGGGTTTGTGGAATGCGGACGGTGGGTCTTGAAGTACTGTTTCTCAAAGCATCCGGTACCCTTACTAGTGCAGTGAACTGGGACCGGTTGGCGGGCGGGTGTGCGGGTGCGGGTGCGTGCGTAGTTGACGAGGACCTTGTCTTATCACATACACTAGAGAGAGAGAAGAAGAAACCCGGCATGTAGGGAACGTGTCCTCGAGTGCTTGGGCACTCGGGGTAGTGAAGTCGAACTGGATTACCTCCCACAGCCCTTTCTCCAGTTCCCAGTTTCCAGACAGCACGAAAAAAGACATGTGGATGAACGGACACCAACAGGCCAGGCCCAACCCAGAGCGGAGGATGTCCATATCTCCTTCATCCCGCATCGGACCCCACAACCCTCTCCTCAGATCATCTCATCCACGTACGCACTCACCACCACTAATGCCTCACTGTAGTGTAATGGTTCAGCTGAGTTGACCCAGCCGGCGTCGTCGTGTGTCTTACTTCCAGCTTCCCTTGCCTCTATGCTCCGGTCTCACAAAGCTGGCATTTGGCAGAACCAATCACGAACTCGGTCTGGATTCTGTAACCAACCGTGGGTGCAGGACTTTTTGCCTGGCCGCTGCTGGAGACCTGAAATCTGGTCGTTTCTGGCTCTGTGTTGCGGACAAGCTTCCGGCACTCCACCATTGTGGCTGTGACATTGACATCCATTGTCCCCTCCTGCAGTAACTTGTACATACACGTGGTTTATCACTGTATGTATAGCTGCATCCCTCTTTTGCCCAGGGTGAGGGGTGGGCAAACAAGCAGGCTGGCTTGCAGGACACAAGGGACCGGCAGTAGGTTTGCGGTTCGCTGCCATCCAGAGAGCCAGGGATGAGCGACTAATCATCGAGCAAACTGTTTCTCGGTAGGAAGTGCCGTCAGAGGGTGCAACACAAGGAAAAGCGCTTCTGCTACTACGTACGTATGTCACAAAATCCCGTGTCTTGCGCGCGCCAAAGCCATAAACCTCGACGTAAGGGACGTTGAAGGCTACTCATGGCTGTCTCGCCCGTATCTCGGATAAAGGTCTTGGATGAGGCAAAAGTAACCCGCAGTAGCAGACGGCCAGCCAGAGAGTCGACGCCACCACCCCTGCCCCCACTGAGGTACGTATCCAAATGCCCTCATGTTGTGCGATATCGCAAATTGTGGGACATGTCTTAGCGGCACGGAGCTACACTACCTAAGGTACCCGGGATTTGGCACTAAGAGCCGAGATACGTACCTGCAGCAGGAAGGGTGGGCTCTCATGGCCGCCGTCGACCAGGGCCCCGCCAAACCCCTTGTCCCAAATAATAATTTGGCCCCTCCATCACAGTTGCGGTGCAGGAAGGATGGAAGACCAAGTAAGAGTAAGAGAAGCAGCAGCCGCAGTACCAACAGCATCAGCACAACAGACCTACGGTACCTAGTCTGCCAGTCAGTGTCTGTCCCCTTTTTCTTTGGAACCCGTCGAAACCAGAAACCCATATCTACAGCAACGGCCACTGCATCCACGCAGCTCTCCCCTCCTCCTTCCTCTCTTTGCTGCCAAACACCCCTCCGCTCTCTTTCCTGGTTCAAATTCTTGCTTCACCATCTTGCGATCTCTTCCCCCAAGAGACGCTGTCTTTCCTGTCTAGTTCTGGACCTTGTGTCATCTTCGCATTTTCCACGCAGACCCCATACGTCCCCCATCATGGCTGACATGTGAGTATCTTTCCCGCCCGCCGCAATTGCACTCATTCCGCGGCAGCTATTTCGTCTCTGCCTGGCATTCCAGTTGTAGTTGTCGTTGAAAAAAAGAACCCCAACTGACTCCTTCTCCCAGTAACGTCGATGTTTTGGTCATCGGCGCTGGCCCGACCGGTCTTGGTGCTGCGAAGCGCTTGAATCAGATTGTGCGTCCACACCGCCACATTTTGGCCACTCTGGAACCCCCTAACATCCAATGCTAATTGCCACCATAGAACGGTCCTTCATGGTTGCTTGTCGACTCGGCCGAGAAGGCCGGTGGTCTTGCCGGCACTGACACTACCCCCGAGGGCTTCGTAAGTCTAGTCTTTGCCTTGCTACGTTTAACCGACCGTTCCTAACAAGACTGGAAACCAGCTCTACGATGTCGGTGGCCACGTCATCTTTTCCCACTACAAGTACTTCGACGACTGCATCGAGGAGGCACTCCCCAAGGAGGATGACTGGTTCACGCACCAGCGCATCTCCTACGTTCGCTACAAGGGCCTCTGGGTTCCCTACCCCTTCCAGAACAACATCTCCATGTTGCCTAAGGAGGACCAGGTCAGGTGCATGAACGGCCTCATCGACGCCGCCCTTGAGTGCCGTGTCGCCAACACCAAGCCCAAGGACTTTGATGAATGGATCCTTCGCAACTGCGGTGAGGGTGTCGCTGACATCTTCATGCGTCCCTACAACTACAAGGTCTGGGCTGTCCCCACGACAAAGGTAAGCAGTCCCACACTACTCGCCCGGCCGCGAGAGCTAATCTCCTGCAGATGCAATGCCAGTGGCTCGGCGAGCGTGTGGCCGCCCCCAACCTGAAGCTCGTCACCGAGAACGTCGTTCTGAACAAGGTCGCTGGAAACTGGGGCCCCAACGCTACCTTCAAGTTTCCTGCCCGCGACGGAACCGGTGGTATTTGGATTGCCGTTGCCAACACCCTCCCCAAGGAGAAGACGCGTTACGGCCAGAAGGGTACTGTTGAGAAGGTTGATGCCGACAAGAAGATTGTTACTCTCGCCGACGGCACCACCGTCCAGTACGGCAAGCTCGTCTCGACAATGAATGTTGACCAGCTTGTTGAGCGCATGGGCAACCAGGAGCTTGTCAGCCTGTCCAAGGGCTTGTTCTACTCGTCGACCCACGTCATCGGAGTTGGCATCCGTGGTGAGCGCCCCGAGCGTATCGGCGACAAGTGCTGGCTGTACTTCCCCGAGGACAACTGCCCCTTCTACCGCGCCACCATCTTCTCCAACTACTCTCCCTACAACCAGCCCGAGGCTGGCAAGAAACTGCCCACGCTGTACCTGGCCAACGGCCAGAAGGCCGAGTCGACCGAGGCCAAGGAGGGACCTTACTGGTCCATCATGCTCGAGGTCTCCGAGTCCTCCATGAAGCCCGTTGAGCAGGAGAAGATCCTCGAGCAGTGCATCCAGGGTCTCATCAACACTGAGATGATCAAGCCCGAGGACGAGATCGTCTCCACCTACCACCGCCGTTTCAACCATGGCTACCCAACTCCCTCGCTCGAGAGAGAGGGTGTCCTTAAGGATCTCTTGCCCAAGCTTCTTGACCAGGGCATCTACTCTCGCGGCCGTTTCGGCAGCTGGAGATACGAGGTCGGCAACCAGGACCACTCGTTCATGCTCGGTGTCGAGGCTGTCGACAACATTGTCAACGGCGCCGTCGAGCTTACCCTCAACTACCCCGACTTCGTCAACAGCCGCAAGAATGAGGAGCGCCGCCTGGCACAGTCGTTCGCCTTTGGCGCCCTGCCCTCGCACAGCAAGTAAGCTTGTGGCGTGTAAGGAGGAAGGGAAAAGCGCATGGAATTTTTCGTCTTTTTGCTGTAAAGCATATAAGTATGAGCATGACCAATGGAAGAGGGAAGAAGGAAGCAAGCCCTGGGGAGTGAGAAGGGTGCTTTGGCTAAGCATACAAGAATACCTGGGAGTTCCGCGCTGTTGAATTGGGGGAAAATCACTTCGATGCGCCATACCCACGATGATGTTGAACAGTCGTGCGCAACTGTAGACGCGGGAGGCACGGGTCCTTCTAAAAGGGATACATATATAGAGTATACATGGGACGTTGGACTCTGCACAATGGTTCCAGAACGACGTTGACCGTGAGACCTGCATAAGTTAGGCCCGCGCATGCAGCAGCTGAGGGCGGCCGGGTAATTAACGATCGTCGCCAACAGACGCGGCTCGGTCACTAGCGTCCCGCCCAGTGTTACCGAATCTGTATGCTTGTTTCCCTGATAGGCCCTCGGTGGTTTTACCGTGAGCAAGCAACGAGGCTCAGGGTCTTAATGAGAGGTAACACTATTGCACTTCCCACAAGGTGATCGCTATTAGGGTCTTTGTGGGTACTTGATAACAATACGCCCAACGCTGGGCGCACGAGGTTGTAACCATTGGGCGAAAATAGGAAAGGCGGAAAAGGAAAACCCGACGTTCATTACATGGGTGTCTTCTCCTGCAAAACGCGGAATCAGACTGAGGTTCTTGGATGGTGGTGGCGCAGGCCCAAAACAGACAAAGCACGAATGACATCATTCTCACTGGTCGCAAATTGCTAACGAAAGTATAAATCGTTTACCAGAGAATTGGGAGCAGGTCTACCGCGACTCAGGTTCTCAGCGATCGTGAAGGGATGATACGGAGGCATCCATCTTGTACAGTAAGGTGTCGCAAGTCTGAGATCACCTCACAGTGCACTATATTAAATCTACTAACTTACTACCTTAATAATACCTAATAACTTACTACCCTAGGGAAAAAACTAGTTATTTTACTTATAAGATATATTTATAACTATCTCTTATAACTATATATTATTTTACTTTATTATTTAAATACTAAGTTTTTAAGTTATAGTAGATTAAGAAAGAAGTCTTATAAAGATAGTTTTAGCTCCTAGTAAATATAGTACTAACTATACTATATTCCTACTATAGTCTACTATAACTAATACTTCTTTCAAGACTATTACTTAATTATTAATTTACTTTAGATCTAAGCCCTTAAAACTATAAGTATATTAGTAAGCATGTACTTAAAATACTTAAACTACTTATATATAGTTTTATATTTACTTTTAGATATATAGAGCTTTAGCTATATAGTATAAGAATATAGTGCTTAAGGTGTATACTGTGTAATTGATCTTAGACTCATGACCTGACACTGTATTCCTTCAGACTTCCGTTGTCTTGGGAAGCCAGAACGGGGAGTTCCAGAACTGGGAAGAAGTCGAGGGGAAGCAGGGGTTGTCGGAGGAAATGAGTCGCGGATCGTTGGGGGTTACTGTTTGGTACCTATGTAGCTAAGTACCTACTACGTAGGTAGGAACCAGAGCCGGTACAGAGTCACTGGCGTTGACTGCTGTTTGGGCCAGGTCTCGTTCAATACTCGGAGCTACAACAAAAAATGTGGGAATGATGGCCAGGTATAGGTTGAGACAGGGGCGGTCGACAGTTCGACGGCCTCTTTTGCGAACCAGGACCTGATGTCCGGTCGAAGCAAAGAAGCTACGGGGAGAAACGGTAGAAACAGCCCGGATGGAAAAGGGAACAAAGGATGCGTATCAGCTTGCAACCACCAAGAAGAGGCGACAGTAAGAAAGTTTTGCAGTTCGGGTATCCACTTTTTCGCAGCAGCCCCAATGGCCGTGTGAGGAAGGGTGCTGGCAAGACGTTGGGAGTCCGTATCCGTACACAGATATCGCGTGAGTGGGCTAGGTGGGAAGAAGTCATTCCCACCTGTCACTGGTGCGGAGAGTTGATATGACGGACGGGTAACCATAGCCAGTTATGTGCCAACCCCTCCCATTGGGACGACTCACTACTGACGGCTAGCTAATGTCTACGATGGCCAAATTCGATCTACATACGTACGAGTTGGCCAATAAGAAATCGAGGTTGCTGGTCTGGTGCCTGACAATCATTGCCAACTGCAAACGGCTACCACTGTGCTGATGATGAATAGGTACCTAAACTACATGTTTGCGTGTCTGCTGGTGGAAGGCGTCAGAAGGAAAGGGAACGGCGATGACGGCTAGACTTGCTATCGAGGGTCAAGAGTCCCCAAATACATAGTACGTACCTGTAGATTTGTTTGCTTGCTCTCTTGCTGGTTTCCTCTCCATTACTGTGGCAAGGGCTTATAGTGGCAGTTGCCCTTCGTCCTCGGTACTTTTTGTTGATCAACATTTTTGGTGCTGATGAAGAATGCTTGATGTACGCTTTCTGCTCACAATATGTAACCCCATGCCGCGGAGTATATCTGAGCCATCATTTGACTAAGAGCCCTTGACAGAGATGGACGAGAGACGTCCGCCGGCGTGGGACTTGTTTGTGTTTAATAGCAACACCAAGGTTTTGCTGTTTGAACTGATGAGGGGGAGGCGTTTGACACTCTGTGCGCGCCCACCATGTGGAACGCGCTGAACCCGTCCCGGTCCTTCAAAGTGCTTCCCCCCTTCCATCCTGATGAGGTGTTTTCCATCTCCCGTTGTTAGACAGCTGGCCGAGAGTTAATCCAGGCACACCATCGTGCTTCAGTGCAACTCTGGACTTGACGGTCTTTCATGCCTTGGAAGAATAGCGCACGGCAGCGGAGAGGTTGCATTGCCTTGCGGTGTGTCGGTCTTGGGTTGGTTCAGCTTCCAAGGTGTACAAGCTGGGAAAGTTACTTGGTTCCTAGTACTCTGGTGTGCTGGGAGGAAGCCCTGTTCTTCTGGAAAAAACCAGTTACGTACTCCGCACTGTCCAGGGGTGCCTGCTCGCTGCTTCAGCCTGCCTCCGCCCACTATCTTCCCGCTATGTTGCCCTGTTGCTGAATGCCACCGCCGCCCAGAGGTAGGTACCCTTACCCATGCTGCGTCTCTCACTCGACTGATCAGTGGTTAAACATCAGCACTTCGACTTCCTGCTCGTCCTCCGACGACAGCTGCTCACTCGTTCCGTCCGTCGCCCGACGACACCTTCTCTGACGCATCGCCCCGTCGTGCCTTTTCCCTACCGAACTTTTTTTCTTCGAGGGCCCGTCACCGTTGTCCTCTGCATTCACCACAAGGCCAAGAATTAGTCCCTCAAACCTATTTCCGACCGCGCGCGCGCAGACTCGCTGTTGCGGGGCCCTGCATGCTCGATCAGAAAACACCACCAGCGAAACGAAGCCATACAATTCTTCGTTCAACCACCCCCGTTGTCATAACTCCACTACGCCTCGGAATTTTTATCAAAACATGACATGGGCGGTAGTGTCTCGGTGAACGTCACGACTTGACATTTGTCATTCTACCTCTCGCGACGACGACGACGACGACGACGACGACGACGACGACAACTCTACCGAAACCCGACTAAGCCCCAATCCCATTCATATTACCCCACCACCACCAACACCCATCCTCGTTCTCCAAGCTCCGGCTTGCGCCTATGACCGGCCCTGATGATGGACGGCGCTGCCATCGGGTCGGACGACCACTTCGACCCACCCTCGCGCTTGTTTGAGCGCCTTCGCCAGATCGCTGGCTACACCTGGGACGAGTCCCGGCTCCCCTTCCACACATCCTACGACATCTGGTGCGTCCCCTCTACGGCTGGCATAATAGCCTCAGTCAACCTGCTCTCTCCCTGACGCGATGTCTAACATGCGCTTCACAGGCACGTTTGCGGCACCAGATTCGTGTCGCCCTATCAGCCGTCTTCTTCGACTCACCATGCCTCGAGTCCCGGCTCGACCGCGAGGCTACAATCCGGCCGGCCGTCGCCCTCCGAACATGCGAGCTCCTCAAGCCTCCACTCGGGTATTCCCAGCGATGCCAGTAGTGACTTCTCGTCCACGTCGCCGCCGCCGCCGATCCCTTCCGGCGCTGCTGAGATATCATACATAGAGGAGCCCGTTGTGGCTCGTGTCTCATACCATGTGCTCCGGGAAGAAAGGGCGTTCCACATAGCTAAGAACCTCTTCGCCACGGCCGATCCCAATGGGCACCACATTGTCAAGCCTCTTGACCGCGTCCGCCTCGCCCCCCACTCAGGCGACCGCGGATCCATTGTTGTCGCCATCTATCAGCACCCCGGCCAGAACTATCTATTTGATCTCATGGATATGGGACCGGCATTCTACAAGGCCAGGAAGGTGGACGAGCGGTATGAGGCGTATCGCAAGACGAGCTTCCGTCTGAAGCCCCCGATAGACCTGCAGTACTTTCTCGACTTTGCCATCGGCGCAAGTCAGTGTCTTGAGATACTCCACTATGGGCAGGCGATGACGCATGGGGAGATTCGGCCGGACGCTTTTCACTTCAACATTGAAACAAACTCTGTCAAGTTGATCAATTTTGGCACCGGAACGAGGTCCTTTGAGGGCGGTCTGTCGAGTACGTCGTGGTCGAGCCTGTCTAAAGAGCTGGGCGCCAAGAACAAGCTTCTATACATCAGCCCGGAGCAGACAGGGCGTATGCCGGCGGAACCCGATAGCCGTACCGACATCTACTCGCTAGGAGTGGTGTTCTGGACCCTGCTCACACAGCAGCCTGTCTTTGAGGGGGAGACACCATTGGATATCGTACAGGGCGTTCTTGGACGGAGGATTCCCAACGTATCGCAAGTCCGGCTTGACATACCTGACGTTATAGGTCGCATCATCCAAAAATGCACCGCAAAGACCGTCGCAGATCGATACCACTCGGCTAGTGGTTTGAAGCACGACTTGCTCAAGGTGCAGCAGTTCCTGACCGATGGCGACTGGTTGGCGTTGAAGGAGTGGAAGATCGGAGAAAAGGACATATCGTCGTTTTTCATCCTCCCCAGCATGATGATTGGGCGGCAGAAGGAGAGAGCAGAAGTGATTAGAGTGATTGAGCGGGTTGCCAAGAGCCACTCCATGAATCAAAAGTCGACAAATAACCGCTTCTCAGATGGATCACAACTCTCGGTTGAGCTGCCTGACTGCGGTGACTTGTCGAGTGAAGGGGCCAGCTCTGCAGAGGGCACCACCCGCCGTAGCGGGTCTTTCACACATACTACATCCTCTGACCCTAGGCAGTCAAAGGCTAGCTTCGTGCCTTCCGTTCTGTCCGATACTCAGACGATATCAGGAGACACCATCGCCTCGTCCAATTCGGGGCCATTTGGGCGTATGACGAGGCCGTGG
Organism: Colletotrichum graminicola M1.001; assembly: GCF_000149035.1. NCBI lineage: Eukaryota > Fungi > Ascomycota > Sordariomycetes > Glomerellales > Glomerellaceae > Colletotrichum > Colletotrichum graminicola. The sequence goes on along the minus strand of NW_007361034.1, from coordinate 141,720 downwards.
GACAGACAGTGGGAGAGGCATCATTCGGTGTCGATCGAGACGCGGAGCCTTGCCGACGGCATTGGCACGCCCACAGACAGCAATCGACTCAGCGCTGTTGAGTCAACATCCTCGAGCTTGTCTCGCCAGCTTGGTTCGGCCAAGTTTCGGAGACGTGGGCACTGCGAAATCGTTCTCGTGGAAGGGGCCGGTGGCCTTGGCAAGAGCTGCCTCTATCAGTCTGTACTTGCAGAGGCCAGGCGGAGAGGTTACTGCGCCACGGCCAAGTTCGACACGGCTCGCCGCACTGCTTTTGGGCCGCTGCTCAAGCTCTTGTCGTCTCTGTTTAAGCAGGTTTTTGGCGAGCGGAACACGGACACGCAATTCCACCAGGCACTGAAGCATTATGTTCGTCCCGTGTGGCCGACGCTCCACAAAGTCCTCGGGCTACCCGACTTTCTCCTCGGCGCCCTTGACAGCCCGGTTCCTAGATCCGTCTCCATCACACAAAGCGTGGCCCAGACCCGGAGCATCAGAGCCGGCCTCAAAAGGCGCGGCTCATCGCCAGGAAGCTCCCCTGGGCGCCTGACGAAGTCCACCGTTATATCGTCACAGGCATCCCAGGACTTTTTGCGAGCAGGTGGAACGACGAAGACGATGCGGTTGATGAATACCTTCCTTGATGTGCTACGCATGTTTACATCTCACAAGTTTATATGCTTCGTGCTAGATGACCTTCACTTTGCCGACGACGAGTCAATGGAGCTGATTAGTCAGATTATTGGGGCGCGGATGAAAATGGTCGTCATCATTACTTACAGGCCGGAAGAACTGTCTCCTGAGCGGGTACAGTCCATTATCCATCCCCCTGAATCCGAAGGTAAGTTCTCGGCCCTCGAGGGCAATGGCGCTGTATACTAACGATGTGCAGAGTTCCCTAGGTCAGGAGGCCCAGTGGTCACGCGCATTAAACTGAACCCCCTGGGCGAGGACGACATAATCCAATACGTTGCGACTACGTTATGCAGACCCAAAGAGGAGGTTCTTCCGTTGGCGATCGTTATTCAATCAAAAACAGCAGGCAATCCGTTTTATATGCGGGAGATGCTGAGTGCGTGTTATAGGAAAAGGTGCATATGGTACGACTACAGAGACAGCAACTGGCATTTCGACCTGGACAGGCTGTTCGAGCACTTCAAGGGTGCGAGCGACTACGATATACTCGACACCGGCTTCATCACCCGCAGGCTAAACGAGCTGCCGCCGGCATCCAGGGCAATTCTTGCCTGGGCTGCTCTGTTGGGGTCGTCATTTTCATTTGAGCTCATTTCACGACTTCTGAGCGGCGAATTCCAGTATGAAGATGAAGGTGAAGACGAGGCCAGCTGTCGAGGACCAGGCAACGAGCAATACCACGCATCCTATACCCAGCAGGAGGCAATCAACGGGTTACAAGCGGCTGTGCAGGCCTATATCATCGTACCGAGCGAGACAGACGACAGGTTCCGCTTTGCTCACGACCGATTCATTCAGGCGTCGGCAGCGCTGAAAGAGTGCAACGCGCGCAAGATGCATTTTGTAATTGCACAGACACTGTTGAAGTACTATTCGGCGGACCCCAAGGCGAAAGACAACACAGCCTCGCATATTTGCGAGTCTGTTGATATCATTAAGAAGCGCGTTGCCAAGCGCCGGTCATATCGTAAGCTACTGTTCGAGTGCGCTCAAGCGGCGGTCGAGAACTGCGCCCGTCCAACTGCCTCCAAGCTATACAGCACGGCGGCCGCACTCCTCCAACCGGACCCCTGGAATGACGAGCTTGAGGACGTCTCCTACGATGAGACTATGCAGTTGCACCTGAGAGCTGCCGAATGCTACCTCTACATGGGCAACCATGTAGCCGCCAACGCTCTGCTCGACAACATCTTGGAGTGCGCGCGCAGCCCCCTCGACAAGGCGCCAGCTTATGTTCTGCAGTCCAGAACCCTCGCGCAATGCGGCGACGCCAAAGGAGCCCTCGAGTCACTCAAGGAATGTCTACATGCTCTGGATGTGCAGTTCGACGATAATCCGACATTCGAGAAGTGTGACGACCAGTTCGAGAAGATGTCTGTCAAGATACAAACCATGGACAAAAATGAACTTCTGAATCCGCCCCAGTCGTTGGACCCAGCTCTGCCGTCTGTCGGCGCTGTCCTGGCAGAGACCGTTAGCGCCGCGTGGTGGAGCGACTACCTGCGCTTCTATCATCTATCTCTCGTCATGCTAGACCTACATCTCACCCATGGCGCCTTTCCGCAGTCCGGGATGGCGTTCCTCCATCTCGGCCTGATTGCCCTGGCTAGATTCAACATGGTCACCTTCGCCGTCGAGGTGGGCAACGTCTGCATCGAGTTGCTTGATCGCTATCGCGACCCCTTCTCCATGGCAAGGGGCTACATGTTGTATGCCAACTTTATCGGGCACGTCCAGGTCCCGGTGGCTGTGGCGCTGAGCCATCTGGAGGGTTCTGTCGACTACGCAGCAGCGGCCGGCGATAGAATTTCCTCGATCCTAAGCTTTGGACTGGCGGCGCAGCTCAAGTTCTTTGCCAGCGAAAACTGCTCCGACTTGGAGGCATTCTGCCAGTACGGCTGCGAAGAGATCCCTAATTGGCATCGAGACACGCGGGGTGGCACCCTTCTCATCTCGATTCGACAGGCGTGTCGTGCCCTGCAGGGGAAGACTCGAACCACAGAGCCCCTAGAGGTCATGACTGACGAGCAGCACAACTCAGCCAACTACAAGTCGTGGCTAGGGGCCAACACGCAGAACGGCAACCGGTCGATTCTCTGGTACGAGAGCATCGAGATTGTGCCACTATTCATCTACGGGCATTACGACCGAGCCATCGAGATCGGCCAGGCGTGCTTCGAGACCATCCAAAACCTGTGGTCCGCTCGCAACAGCAGGCTGGTCATGTTTTTCTACGGTCTTGCGCTCGCGGGAAGCATGCTCCGCAAGCTCAACGATCCCCGACTGGACCCCAACAGTCTGACCAACGAAACCGAGACTACTCTGCACAAGCTCCGCGAGCTGACCAAGAGAATCAAGGAGTGGGAGGTTTATACCGAGGTCAACTACATGTCATGGTCCAAAATACTTGAGGCCCAGATCGCTGAGTTGACGGACGATTACGGCGGCGCCATTAAGCTGTACGAAGAGGCTCTGGACAACGCCGAGGAGCACAACTACCTGTTTGAGGCGGCGGTGGGCAATACGCTGATGGCTGGCACGCTCGTCAGACGCAAGGCCCGACGACTGGCCCGCTCTGCGTTCCGGGATGCCATTTCTTTCTACCGTCAGTTCGGAGCTGTCGCCGTCGCTGAACGCCTCGAAGAGGAGCACGCTGTCCTACTTCACAGTCCCACAAGAAACCCCAGGACAACGGACGCCGCCGTGCAGACGGACTTTGCCGGTGACAGTGGTACAGTCGATTACCGCGCCGTAGAGGGCGAAGAAGGCCCAGAGGGACTCCAGCAGTCCAACCACACCGCCATCGCCGACATCAAGGGCGAGCGGATTGGTGCATGGCGCGGTTCAATGCACGAACAGAACGAACTCGGGGCAGGTTTACCTGCACTTGATATGATTGATCTGCATGCGATTCTGCTCTCCTCCCAGGTAATCTCTGGCGTCCTCCGGGTCGATGAACTGCTCAAGACTATGTGCGACGTCATCCTGCAGACCTGCGGCGGCTCGGCTACACTCGCCGCCATCGTCGTTCAGGACTCGGACGAGTCTGGCTGGTGTCTTGCAGCTAGTGGCGACCCGGAAAGGGGCGCGTCGGCGCATATTCCAGGCGTGCCCCTGGCAGGCACATCACTTGTCGCTGAAAACGTCATCCTCTACTGCACCCGTTTTCGAGAGGCAGTGTTCATCCCCGACATTATCAGTGACGAGCGGTTTGGGAACGTGAGCGAGGCCTGGCTGCAGCGGAACGTCCTCAGCAAGGCCATCATCGCGATTCCCATTTGCCACGGCTCCAAGCCGCTCCTCGGTGTCTTGTACCTCGAGGGCGAGCCGGGCTCCTTCACCGACCGCAACGTTTCTGTCCTGCAGTTGTTGGTTAACCAGATTGGCATCAGTTACTCCAACGCCCTGGCCATGAAAGCCGTCGAGAAGGTCTCCGCAGAAAACGTTTCCATGGTTGCACTGCAGAAACGTGCGCTGGCCAAGGCTCTCGAGGCAGAGACCAAGGCCAAACATGCTGAGGCGGAGGCCAAGCGCAATGTCAAGTTAGCCGAAGAGGCCGCCAAGGCCAAATCCATCTTTCTGGCCAACGTCTCTCACGAGCTGCGCACGCCTCTTAATGGTGTCATTGGGAACTCCGAACTGCTCAAGGACAGCGAATTGGACAAGGATCAGCAAGAAATGGCGGATAATATCAAGGTATCCGCAGAGCTTCTGCTCACTGTCATCAATGATATTCTCGACTTTTCCAGGATGGAGGCTGACAAGATGAAACTGTACGTCATCGCCTTCAACCCCGAGGAAATGGTCCGCGAGGTTGTGCGGGCCGTGTCTTACAGCAACCGGCAAAAGACGAAGCAGAAGAACGTCAAGATTATACAAGACATTAACCTGCCCTCGATGCTCATCTTTGGGGACCCTATCAGACTTCACCAAGTCTTGGGCAATCTCATCAGCAACAGTCTCAAGTTTACCGAGGACGGATCCATAACTATCGGGGCCCGTGTCGAATCAGAGACCAACGACAAAGCTACCCTCCTGTTTAGGGTGCAGGATACGGGCATCGGCATTCCTCAGCAGCAATTGGTCAAGCTCTTCCAGCCGTTCAGCCAGGCAGACACCAGCACGGCCCGCAAGTACGGCGGCAGCGGGCTCGGTCTGAGCATCTGCAAGTCTTTGATTGAAACAATGATGAAGGGTAAGATCCAGCTTGACAGTCAGGAAGGCGTAGGGACGACGGCTTGGTTCAAGGTCACCTTCGACAAGGCCAAGTCCGACGTATCCGCCGGCGACGCCCAGCAGATGAAATCCCCGCCAGCCGTCGAGCGCTCTGCCTACCTCGCAGAGCGTGATCCATCGCCGAATCCGTTTCTGGATCTTACCGCCATCTCCAAGGACCAGATCAGGATTTGCATCGCAGAGGACAACCCCATCAACCAGAAGATTGCCATTCAGTACGCGCAACGCCTGGGCTACACCACCGTCGATGCCTACGAAAACGGCCTCAAGGCCGTGGAAGGTTTGCGCCAGAAGGCGAGGGAGGGTCGGCCGTACCACGTGGTCCTCATGGATGTGCAGATGCCCGTGCTCGACGGCTACGAGGCGACCAAAATGATCCGCAAGGACCCCATAGACGTCGTGCGCAAGATACTCGTCATCGCCATGACAGCGTCGGCCATTCAGGGCGACCGCGAGAAGTGCCTGGCAGCAGGCATGAACGACTACCTCGCGAAGCCGGTGCGCTCCGAGGTGCTGAAGAAGAAGCTGGATACCTACGTCAGCCCCCAGGTATCCGTAAGCCAGACCCTGGTCGGGTTTTCGAGGCTCCCACGCTAACCGCCACTTAGACCGCTTCATCTTCCGACGCCGTACGCTCTTCTTCCACGTTACCGGCGTACGCCACTACTGATCTCAATGGGGCTGGGGCAAGCTTTCACCTGCCGATCAGGGAGAATCCGGCGTACAGTCGACCGTCGGGCAGCACCGCGGCGCCCAGTCGAATATCGAGCGACACAAGGTCGACTACTGATACAAGTTTGGTAGCCGAGACGCAGTCGCAGGCTCCCTCACAGAAACGCGCATCACGCAAACTCACCAAGACACGCACTAGCACCGAATCGCTGCCGGCAGAGAAGCCCAGAGCGGTCCTCACCAAGAAGGCGCCGCAACGCCAGGGGACAGCCTCGTCGATGGACGAGAACCTCAAGCCGGAGCTTGTCTCATACCACGCGAATAGCCGCAACAGCATGAGCTCGCAGGGGTCGAGCGGCAAAGACAAGATTATCCCCGGGTAAGGCATCATAAGCAGAAGACTTAAGCAAGAAAAGAGACCAGTCCATTCCAGCCCAAGCAGCTGCGGCTAAGTGGATACGGATTAGTAGTTCAAGAGGAAGGCTTATACCAACAAGAGATGGACGGTGATATGATTAGCCGGCGGTGTAAACACCGTGTTAACTAAACGATGGATTCGAACATATCCTGCCTGGTTTCACTTGAATTGGGCGCAGAGAAAGAACACAAGAGGGGAATAAAGAGACGTAGGAACGACATGTCTTTGACAGGTAGGAACAGGGAAGGCGTCCTGACACTTGATGATTTATTTCACTGTCACAAAGAATCTTGATTGGCTCTATCCAGCAGAGTGGAAGCAACAGGAGTTGAACGGTACCCTCAAGCATTCCGAATTGTTAAGGAACGCTTGTTTTCAATCATAGCATCATGGCAATGGCATACGGTCTAATCCGTCGGTAGTGAAGAGTGATCACCTAGGACGTGGGAGGCAAAGCGATTTTATTCTGCTGTATGTATGTACATATGGTGATCGACAGGCCATCTCCCGTGCTTCGCAGTTGCCTGGCTCGTTGTGTCTTGCTAGTGATCTGAGTGTGTAGCGGCGCTTTTAGCCTGTAACGTCCCGTACGTGGAAGAGGTCAGCAGACTGCGGCTTAGGCACGCCCTTGTTCGGGACCCCCTCCGTCTTCCTCTCCTGCAGTATGATCAGCCCAGCCTGCTGCAGGTAGTGCCGTTGACGTGCAGGAGATGTTTGAGACAGACGGGCATACTGACGAGAGCAGAGACGAGCCAGGATTGCAAGTCCTCTGCTGATGTTGTCTTAAGTGATGTGTCACTTGCACTCAACCCCTTTGGGAAGATGCACCAAAATCCCAGAACCAATCAATGCCGCATTCCCCATGCTGATCGGGGATCCAAGAAATTTCAAATCCCATGGCATGGGTCGGTCGTCTACCACATGTTTCGGCCACCGCTCTTTGAATTCGTGTCTCTCCCTCGATCAGAATCAATCTGCACCGTTCGGGCCATTGCTTTGCTCAGATCGAGAATTTTGGGGGGGGGGGGGGGGGGGGGGGGGGGTTGATTCAAAATGTCTTGGGTAGGCAAAGAGCCCCTCCCCCTCGAAACAGTCTTTCAACCCCCTGAGTCAGCCCTCGCCCATGCCTCCTTGGTGTGGTTTGGCGGCCTTCTCAGCTTGCCTTTCTCGGGAACTGGGTCGACACGCAATGTCCGTGGGGGTGGTCTCCCTGGTTCAAAGTCGGACCCAACATTGGGAACTTCGGATATGGGACTTGGGGAATTGGTGACTATGGTCAGTGGATGACGGGATCCGACCCCCGGATGTGGGTGCAAGCCCAATAGGTCTCCTTGTGGACTGGAACGGTGAGGTTTGAAACAGACGCAGCTGTACCGGGTTGGACGTCGGATACTGCTTCGTGCCATCTCATTTCACTGATGTTCTTATCACTTCGTCCATGTTACTCACGCAGTCTTGGAAGCTAAGGGAATCGAATACCACGATTGCACGTATTGGTCTTGCCTCAGGTCTCTCTATATCTCTCGTACAGCCTTGCAGGATCGAGAGGGGCTATGGAAAGGAGGAGAAGGCCAGGCTTTCAAACTCCAATGTACGGGACAGCGTCTCATACAACAACATGTAGAATGGAACAGTGGATAACTTTTGCTGGCCGAAGTCCTTCGCACCTGATATTGTCATTTGTTGGTGTTAATACCACAGTCTGGCCTTGTCCGACACGGATGCAGCCAGCAATGCCTCAATCAGGACTCTCCGTATCTGACCTGACACAGCCCGACAATGCTGTCCCATCAACGGCTAGCCCGCAACATTAGCCCTCTGGGAGAGGGAGGGGCTAGCCAGATAAGGAGGGTTCGTGATAAATGAAGGGAATTGCCCATCGTCATCAAACCAAGCAGGAACGAGTCGCAAAATGGCCTCATTTGCGAAGGCGAGGCCGGGAGACCCCCCGGCCCTTGGAAGAAGAGACCCGACTTACTCACAGCAAGCGGACCGCGACAATGAAGCCGCTGCGACATTTAAGCAACAGAATTTTGATGTCACTCGTTCGCCTACCCCCTGCTTGGGATGCGACGTTTACAAAGGGATGACAGCCAAGGGAGCAATTCTGCCTCGTCCATTCATGCTACTGGAGACCGCAGACGGTGAACTAAAGCGCTGCCGCACTTTCTTCCTCCTCTGCTTCTTTTCCCCCACATGGTTGCTCTGACTCCCATTTATTTCCCTATCGGTCTAGTGCAAACAACATTTAGAAACCCTGCATTACGGATGGCATCACCCGCGAGAGAGCCCGTCATCACTTGGTTGTTAGGCTAGGAATGGCTGGTTTCGTCAACCACGACCACTCGATATTTGGTGTACCGCCACTTTTTCGTCCCATGTCGAACACCCACCCACCTTGATCAGATCCCACTTGGGCCACCCTCAAGAGGAGGAAAAACTTCTCGGTTCATGTTATGCAAATACCATACCGTTTAGCTCAGATCACAGGCTCATCCCATGTTCAATAAACCTTCCCCGGGTTCACCCCTCACCCGTGTGCTTGCAGAGTTCCCTTGTCCGCAAGATCTTGGGCGAGTTCTTGTCGCCTGATGATCAGCCTAGCATTATATTTTCTTGAAGAGGTCTGGTGCATGATGCATCCTTTGAATACAAACGTCTGGTCCCAGAATTGAGGTGGAACAAGGCCGAGGAGAGACGAATAGTTAGCATGCGGGATTGATATGCCTCGCCGGACAGCTTCACGAGTTGATGACCTTTCGCTGGATGCTCAACTTCCTTTTGCTTCATGGCCAAGTCCCCGCTCTATCTGGGGCCGGTTCGTTGCTCATCACCCTAACGGTGGGGCAGTAAAGGGCAGGGTCTCGAGTTCCTTGACTGAGGTCCGATAACCGCCGGTGGAGGTGCTCATGCGTGCCATGGGGCCGTGTCAAGAGTACCTGTACACTTCTTGGCGGTCGGTTCGGGAGATAGCCTACTGCTAGGTATTCTTCTGATTGCGATTTCCATCTCTCCGCTTTCCCGGGCGGGTTTCAATTTCCCCTGCTGTGGGAAAACATACGAATGCTCATGTCTCCGCGTCGCCCCTTCTCCTTCCCCTGCTCTAGATATGTATTGCCTCCATCTGACTCTCTGTTCGGCATTGCTAACAACGTTTCGCTTGGTGGATGAACGGCAGAGAGCCGTCGGTGGGCGCGGCAGACCTGGACACGACGGAAGTCAAATATCGTTTCGCCCTTCGAGAGTACCTACCGTATCCACCGGCTTACTTCGAAATCCGCACTGACCATAGGTCGCTGGAAAAGAGCCTAGCGTGCTGGCAGAAACAGGGATCTGGAAGTGGCAAGGCAGGGGTTAGTCACATACGTCAGCAGGAAGCTTTGGTGTGAGTGACCACCACATAGGCTTGCGAAGTTGACGGTAACGGGTTGGCAAGGCAAGTAAGTGGGTGGACACGTGGGTTGACCGCCTTCTATAGTCGGACTAGCGCATAGTCAGTGCGGATTTCGAATCAAACCAGTGGATACGGTATAGCACCTCTGATGGACGACGTTGGGCACGGGTAGGGATATAGGATGTAAAAGATGCGACGAAACAAGACTCTGGACACAGAATGTCCACCCTGCCCTTTTCCCAGAGTAACTAGGTGCCGGTGCCGGTCCCGGTTGGCCGGATGTGGCATCCCTGTCGTGTGCTCAAGAGAAGTTGAGAAATTGAATTAATTTTACCCAGCATGGCGAAGGTTAGCGCAGTACTTATGTTTTCTGTTGAGGAGGGAAGCTTCCCAGGTACTGCGTTAACCTTCAACATTCTGGAGTAGGTTTATATTGTAGTCGACCTCTGCAAATATCATTTCCAGATCAGGGCATCGATAAAGGGGGTCGAGGGACGGCCTCGCCTCACTTGGAAACGTCCGCATAGCCAAAGTGGCACTAGCTAGCCCTGTCGTTGTCTCGTTAGGGCGCTGGCGCCCTGGATTATGTCTGGCCCTATTCAACTGCTCCTCGCAACGACTCTCCCAGCTTGGGTCGACACCGTGCCGGGATTGATTCACATGGGTGATGCTCCATGACAACAACCGCAGCCAAAGAGATTTCTGTCATTGGTTGATGCGGAGGCTGTGAGTAAACGTCTCGCAAAGCGGCCAAAACGTGGTGAGTTTGCCGTGATAGATGAGACGAAACTCAAATGGAGAAAGAAGAACTTGGATGCCACCAAGTGACCGTCCAGCCTGCATCTGCCAACAACACCTGCTCTTTGCTTGTGCATTCCCCCACTTGACGATAAATGAGGAAACGTCTGAACCGGACCTGGCGAGCGGGACAATCTCCTGCTCCGAGGATCCGAGGCGTGGTAGCATCCCTCACCATCCTCATCTATCTTCGACGCAAGCCTAGTGGGCATGTCAAGGAATGTTTGGGAAGAAGGTCATCAGTCCGTCCATCACTAAATGGGATGGGTAACCATGACTCCAGACGGGCCAGAGCACCCGTGTCTTTACCTAGTTCGTTTTGTGATGTCGAGCGAAAAGAGATGAGATGGATGAGGTAGGTAGGTAGGTAGGGCAGGCGGATTGGCTTTCTCCACCTAATAAACTTGTGACAAAAGCTAACATGCCGAATGCCGCAATCAGTCGAGCATCACGCCGCCAGCCACTCCTACCGAAACTTAGCCAACAAGCAGAGAGACTGGGAACCTGATAAGGGGTTCCCTGGTATCGCGGGATATCAAGGTTCTGAGGAGCAAAGAGCGGAAGATGGGGGAAAAAAGAAAAAACCTAGTCCATGATTGCAGGCCCTCTAGTCCTCGAGCCTGAGTCCGTACGATACGAATGAGCCGCTTGCCACCGTCATAACGGAGAGACCCGCCAGAAACGAAAAAGGAACAATTGGGACAGCTGCCGAACGCCAACAACGACTGATCGAGGTCGGACTTTTGCTTGATTCGGGGGCGGGATGGTTACTCGCTAAACAGGCTACCCGGGGCGTCATGCAACCTCATCGAAGATCATCGGTCGGGTCAAGACATCTTTTGGGCACGTGCTCCAGCGAGCCGAAGAAGCGGAACTGGGCATAGCGAAGCTCCTCAGCAATGTGTGTCCGTGAGTGATATCGCCCATGATACTTATACTGAGCCTCCCCGACTGGGAGTATCATTGTGCACCTGTGCGACCCCAAGGAGGTCCACCTTGGATACGTACCTAGGCAGCAGATGATTCGGGTATCGCTTGTGGGGCTGACTAACTGAGTGCCTGCCTGCTAGGTTTGCTGCCTCACTTAAGTTCCAGCAATTGATGGTTGTTGCTCAATCCCATCTAGTCCTCTCTGGTCTATCGATCGCAATTCGCTGGCACCCACGGGCACTCTCTTCTCTCCCGCGCAGATCTCCTGGGCCAGTTTCGCGGAAGATTGGCTTACCCAAAGCATGACCAGCACGCACCGCACCCAAGTTCACACATAGGTGGAACACATGCAAAGCACATGCTTGCCACGTCCAACTGCCCTGTCGTTGACGATCGTGTCTTGAATGGTTCGATGGCCTTGAGTAGCAGCCAGGTAGGCTGGTTGTTGTTGTCTACGAAAGCTAATCTCGAAATAACGCGAGTCAAATATTGCCCGGAGCCCATAAAGGTCCATGCCCGTTAGAAGACCGGCGTCACGGCAGGTTAAACTTCATTACCAGTGCCGTTACATACCGACTTCGGCGCCGACAGGTGACCGTCTCGTAAAGCCGGATAGCAAGGCGCTCATCATAAGTACCAGGACACAGATGCGCAGCCTGAGGGGCAATCACAATAACATCTCTTTGTCAGGTATTGCACTGTGTAAATAAAACGCCTGAGCAGCATGACCAACAAACGCAAGACGAACCGAGGGACCTGCCTTGGCTCCAACGAGAGGCGGTTGAGAGTGGGGCCTACTTAGGTACAGGCTTTCGTTCCCAACCAGGCCGGATTGAGGGCCGGATGTTAACATCTCGCCATCCTGCTTCGCATATCGCCAGGAGCGGGGTACAGTTTGTGTTGGCTCAAGCTGAACATGCGCCGTCCGGCCATGGCCCCCCATCGCACGATGGGCGCTGCATCTCCTATGCTCGGAAGTCCGCGAAGCTAGTCAGACGTCGCAGCAAATCCTGTTGAGTAGATATTTCGAGTCAGCTCCGTCTCGAAACATCCACCATATGCAGGGGCCAATGCAAAGCCTACGGTAGTTAAAGAAAGGGTTCTGGAGATCTGGCTCGAGGCTCCGTGAGTTTGTGATACGTCAGACTGTCATTCTCAGAGCTTCACTCGCGCGCGCTGTATAGGATAGGAAGGTGAGGGCGCCACCAAATTGGGCAACACTGAGAATATCAGTAAGGGTTTGATGGCATGTGTGTTACGCCCCGGCCGGTGCGGTAAACCCACATTGGGCCTGCTGCCGGGGGGGTCTGCTGGGGCTCTAACAGATACAGGGCTGATGGAAGTCGAAGGATCGTGCTTCGGAGATTCGTGTTCGGCGCATGGAAGTCTGAGCAGTCTGAGATGTGGCATTATCCGACATTTGGATGTTGTCCGGTGCTCCGTGACAGAAGATAGCAGCTTATGTTACAGCACACGATTTACAGACCGCCTTGTGTATGAGCCACCATGCCCTTCCGGGCAGAGTCGCTGAAATATCGATCAAAGAGCAATCCTTTGGGGCTGCTACGAATGGGCGAAGGAGGGAGACACCGAAGACAGGCGTACTTGAAGGATAATGGTGACTAGTGGCGGGAGCCATGGGCATCGAACACTCTGGAGACGGAATTTGAGCTTGAACCAGATTGCTGGATAAGGAAAGTCAGACACCACCAGAGCCGCAGTGTTATTTTTGCGCAACGGGCTCCAACCGAAGCTTGTCACGCACGTCCTAGACAGCCTAGCTGGGACGGAAGAGGCAGAAGCGGGAAATGGGAAGGCGACGGTTGCCTTGTTGGCGTTGCGGTGACTGGATGTGGGGGCTTGATCGTACAATGTATGTACGTACGCCCGTAAGGCGATTCACCGTAATGAGAATGTTTCGACGGGCCGGTGGCTTATAGCAATTGGAAGGCGTCCGTAGTGGCCAGCCCACAGTTACCCGGTTGCCGTGCCCGACGACGTGCCCAGGTTGTGGAAGAACTGTTGAATTGACACTGATGAGTCTTAGCCCATATCGCTCTCCTTTCCGTAGCTACATATTTTTGGAACTGGTCGTCGACAGCAGCACCGCAGACAGCACAATAGCGTATATGTGTATTTGTACAAGACACCTCTGAAGGTCAGCGTCAGTGGTATGTCGTTTTTGTATGATACCTAGGTACCAAGGTACTTAGTGATCTAGGAAGGTGGAGAGGGTGTTCCTGTTTCCTCACAGCTGTGTTTCAGATTTTACAGCTCTGGCAGGGATCTGCCTTTTCCTGGTCCACATGCTCACTTGCTTGAGCACTCCCACCAATGTGATTGCGTAGGACTTCTTTCCGACTGTTGGGGTGGGCAGAGCGGAGCTGCCTGGCAATATCGTGGTTATGAAGAAGGAATAGAATACTCGCCCCCTTCCCAGCCTGTGCTTGCTCTACATTGCAGTACGTACCTACCTCACGATGCAAACTTGCCTTCATCGTCGTCCAGGAAGAGCCTAGTAGCTGTGACCAACTTGACCGTAACTCCCATAACTTCTCAGAGGGGAAAGTGCCACCCTTTAGGATTCCGCGGGAGGGGCAATCTGGGATCGTCTGTGCCATCGCATTTGTCTTGCCAGTATACTACTGTTCATAACGGACGTGACAAGCACTGCACGAACACGATAATGAATGTATGGGTAATGCCATATTAATGGCCACCTTTACTGCAGCTGAATGACCCCTATCGACGGCACGAGTTCTTCCACCTCGGCTGATCATTCAGGCTCGGGCATACGCCACAATTCCACCCCTGCCGTGCTGCGTCTACCAAGTTCCAACATGTACAGTGGGTATAAGGAATCTTGTCTTGTGGCGATATGCACAGACCCTCTCACTTGCTGCCGTTGGCCGACAACATTCAGAAATCTGAGATGAGCATGCCGCCGTGACCGCCGTGATCCCCGCTGGTAGCCAACGCTGCATCAGGCTCTTGATGTCGCCTTCCAAGGGAAATCCCTGTTGTTCTAGCCAAATGCCATTCATCCTGGATCCATCAGGAGTCGAGCCCTGGTTTATGAGCCAGTGAAATGAGCATGATCTCATGCAGATCACCAGCACTCTTCTGTAAATGTGGTCCAGGCTCAGCAGTTCACTTGCACGGCACGGACGACCCTAGTCCTGGTCACTTCTCATTTTCTTTCCCCTGTCCAAGACCCGAGATGCACTAAGGCATGACTGATCCTACATGTTTGTAAGACCCCATTCATCGGCCGTCAGCACTTCACAGATTCATGTCACTGCTAGAGTGAGTGATACAAACCGCGGATGCACCAAGGGCCAAGGGAACCGGGTTCTGATAATGCCCGAATGCCGCCAACATCATTGCGACTTGAATGGATCGAACGAACGGGTCTACTAATGGTGGTTCGCAGGCGACACTCGGTTGGAATCCGAGCAAACTCGGATTTCTTCCCATCGCTGCAGCGTCCAACCGGGCGTACCTGACAATGATGCCCTAGCCTCTGAGAAACCCAACCAAGTTGAGCGACGCACAGTCGCCTTGATGCGCCTCACTCATGATGCTTGCAACCGCCCCGAGGTTCTCGGTGCATTCGAGCACCTTTCCTCTTCTGGCCAGCTTCAAGACGGCACGTAGGACACAGGCACTGGAGCGGCGGACTTGCATGTCCCCGGCGCACGCACTTTTTAGATGGTCAAAGCAAGATACGCCTCGCCCGGCTGAAATGGGTGGAACGGCCAGAAGCGTGTGAGAAGCAAACTGTTTTTGCCTGCCGCAGCCAGTCAGGTTGGATACCAGACGAGGGTAGCTGGCAGACGGAGCACGAACTTGCGTCCAAGCCTGTCTCAGTAGCCGCCCATAGTGCCTAGCGGCTGCTTAGCCGGAGTCCTCGAGGGCAGAATTGTTCCAGAGCTTGACTTACCGGGCCGTTGGAGTTTGAAATCCCACGCCCAGTGCCCACCCAGTTTGGCACATCAAAGTGTCAGGTTCTGGCTCTTGGTAAGTAGAACGCGACGCCGTGATGCAGCTTCCACAGATGCCGGCCTCGGAACTCGCCTTGTTCTAGACTAGACTAGACTAGATCAAACTTTAGGGAATTCGCCACGCTGTTGGAATGTGGTTGAGACGGGGCTGCTTAGGCAATCGACACCGACGTTTCAAGCATCGAGACACTGGAATGATAGACCTCTTCTGCCGTTTCGTTCCTGGAATCGTTTACTATTGCCTTTCTCCTCTGCACTTGTCTACTTGCAGATGACTTGCTAAAAGGCGTTATTGGCCTCTGTCTACTTCCTCCCATCCTATCTCTCAAGCCAGTGGTGCCAAACGCTGACCTCGGACACGTGCTCTCAGGCGACTTAATCTCACAAGTCCCTTGAGGTGTTTGGAGGTTTTATCCCTATTACTTTATCATAATCAGGCGGCAGCAGCTTCATGATGTTTAGCTGGCCTGGCGGCGGGAGATCGCTGGATGAATAGTCCGGTATGTAGCGACCATTGCTGAATCGAAGAGTAACGGCTCGCCAACCAGTAGCAGACAACTTGTGATGCCATATAGGTGAATACCGATACAAAGGGCCTAGGAGCATCCACACGCAGGGTCTAGCTCGTGCTGTCAACTCCTCGGATACCTGTAAACGTCGGTGTGTCGGGCTTTACCTGAACGCTGGGCCGGATATCCAAAGCCTTTCTGTCTCAATTCAATGGGAAAAGGATGGAAGCTCACATTCCATGGTTGTGAGCTATCACCTAGGTACCTACCCATTCATAGGTACCTACCTAGGTACGTAGCTCGAAAGGACTGATCGGGGCTTGTGGAGATGGATACGTACCGATGCAACGTGACCAGACATCTCCCGAGCGTCCAGATCCTTCGGACCTGGGCAGCAGTACGTACTCTCTGCATATATTCTCCCTCTCCTTTCTTTGTCCCATCTACGGTTTAACAACTGAGGAAGAAAGCCCTTTCAGAAGCGCACCCCCCTTTGACACTGTCACACCCTCTTCCAGCCTCTGACGACACCATTCACTGTGGCTGGCTGGCCGGCAGTCAACCTGGAAGCCATCCAATTCGATCTCGCGAGCCCATGCCCATCCAGGGCGTTGCTGCTGCAAAGCCCGAGTCTATTTGCAGAGGCCCCGGCACCAATACCTCATTGTTCCTTTGCCCCTCAAGATGTTGATACCACAGCTCATGACCCTCGAAAGGGGAACCAGCTGCGTCAGCCCCTTCTGCATATATTCACGTTCGTCAAATAAATCAAACGCTCGGTACTCCCAACATTGACGTTCTTCAAAGACGCCATCAAGTCCGGCGGCTGTTTGCCATGGTTCGTGGGTAGGTGAAGTGCAAGGACGAGCTATCCTGGTCAACCTCATCCACTCTCCTAATGTTATGGCCACTGGCAAGAACAGATCCAGCTGCTTTCTCGTCTCGTAGGGCGGCTTCCGAATACGGACATAGCGGAACAAGCTACAGAACGAAATGGAAGAGACAGGGGAGGGAGGGAAACCAAAATATCAGAGGGCAAATATCCCTGCGTGGTTTCTTCCGTCCGTTCGGAATTTGTATCTTAGTCGCCCTCACGGCATGAAATTTGAATCAGTCTGTTTCGCTGGGCAGGTCTTGCGTAAGCGATCTCGCCTCCTGGGCTTCCTCAAGCAACCCCTACCCCACCCAGTCACTTCGCAGCCACGTACCGACCGACACTTGCAGTCCAGATGTGGGAGCACTCGCAAGTGCGTGTCTTGCTTCTCGGTATCAACCTGGTCTACCTCACCCGTAGTAGTCTTGCTTCCTCTGCGTCTCACGTTGGTCTGGCCGTCGTCAACTGGTCATCAGAGTCGATCCTGAGCGTCTATACGTACATAATCACTACTGTGTACCCGTATACCTTTACATCTCTGCATTGCCTCGATGTTGCATACTAGGCCGCCCCTGTTGGCTCACAATTTCAGACTACAAGTACATCGAAAGGCACGGCACGCGGATGCACACAAGACTTCTCAACGGCGACACCCCTCAACTATCCACCCACTTTGGGTAGATACCCAGTTGGGCCGAGCTACACGGTACCATGCTTACCTACCGGCAGCGGGCCCGGCGGGTTTCTCTATACATGATCAGACCATAATACTGCAGGCCAAGAAGGAAGCCACGGAGAATTATTGGCGGGTCAGAGTAAGAGATAGCTGTGTACAAGGTAAGCGAGAGGACGCTCCTCGAGCTCGTCTGCTCTTTAGCTCGTACCGCAGCCGGTCTGCGGCTATGCCATCCTCGCGTTGCGCGCAATTGTCTAGAGTAGACGCGTATGTCTGAACCTGGTACAGTCAGCAGACGTATGACACGGAGAACTTGAAGGTTCACCATGGACTTCATGCAGTAGCCCATTTACTGCGTACACTGCTTGTACGCGCAGGCTTCTTCCAATACATTACATCTCGCCCCCAACCTCCGATATCCTGCCGTTTTGCTGCAGCATCCGGTATCAAGCATCTGGCATCAAGACCGCATCCCACCCACCCACACTACGCACTGTACAGGTACATACCACACCCCTTACACTATGTGGCTCATCCCCCGTTCCTTCCATGCATCCATCAGTGTGTCTGCACCGGCACAGCCAGTTGTGGGCTTTCCCATCTCAGCACCAGAAAAGAAAAAGAGGGTCTCATGGCTCGATCCTGACTACCTAGTCTTCCTCGCCACATCTCCCGGAGAGCAACCCCCCTCCCCTGGTTGGGTTTATTTTCACCCTCTCCCCACTCTTGCCGGTTATTTGGACTTTGAAGTGTGAGAACTGGGACTGGACCGGGCCTGCACAAATGATGCGCCACCCCCCCCCTTGTGCTCATCCCTCCATGTGTCATCTCTTCTGATACACGCTGGTTGTAAATGAAATAAACCAGGCTCAGTGCCATTCTCCACCGCAGGAAACGCACCTCACCAGCCCTGTCCTGAACTGTCCGTAAACGGCTGGTCTTGTTCTTGTTCTTGTTCTTCTCCATCTCGTTTGCTCTCATTATCCTCTTTTAGTAGTGGTATTTGTTGTGCAAATGTACCAGTTAGAGTTCGAAGCCGAAGAAGCACTAACTCGGCCTCCACCTCCAGAGGTAGACCCTCGTCAAGGGCATTTGAGTCGGGCCTTGGGTGGTTCGTCTCGTTTCCCGCGTCTCCATCCAGCATCTGCATCCGCACATGCACCCACCTCCTGCCGGGGTACGTTGGGAAAGTGAAATAACGCGAGAAGGATAACGAGAGGGAAATAAAGAGAGAAACATTATGCCGCCCCTCCCAGCATGTACACGCATTCACCACACACATGTATATGCAACACACACCCTCGCCAACCCCTCCTTCCCCGAGTGTGTGGGTTCCTAGAGAACAGAAGCCGTCCGTCCCGTCCCCCAAACCACATTTCACCTACATACTGGTATACACCTCTCAGCACCTGGGCCTCTAGCTCAAGCGCTATGTTAGCACCCCGGGCATCCATCACCACTGATCAAATCTGTTCAGTACTCTCTACTCCCCACACCTGATTCTCTCAAGATTGACGGGTCCAGTACCAAGACCCAAGTCTGACCCTGCCTCGAGCCTTCGGTACAAATCATCTGCATCAGCCTTCATGTACGGAGCCCATTTTCTACGTTGCTAGTCGTGTCTCTGTATTTCGCCGCCTGGGATTCACATATATTGCTGTAGCTGTTCTCTAATCCAATCCCCAGAACTCAAATATGAAGACATCATTAAATACGAAATGGAAGACGCCTCCAGGACTAACGAGGTCAGGCCCGTTTGTACATAGGTAGACTTCATCAGTGTACGCCCCTCCCCGCCCGGTGTCTATCACACAACCACTATCCGTATCTACCCAAGAGCGGGGACGGTGACGAGAACGAAGGGGGGGACGAAGACGAAGCGCCATAATAACGGTTAGACTCGCTTTCCTTGCCTGACTTTGCTCTGCCCCGTCCTGTCCTGGTCTTGCTTCACGTCTTTCCGTACACCGTCGGCGCTACTAGTAGTATTCCTTGCAAGCTGCCGTGCCTTACTAGTCCTAGCTGGGTACGGAGTTACCTCTGCTTTCTCCCTCTAGGACCTGGGTCTGAGTCTAGATCTGGGTCTTTGGGCCTCTCTTCATCTTTATCTGGGTCCTGCGGGATACGTACCTTCATGGTTCGAATGTACTGCGTATCCCCCCGTCACTTTCCCTTTCCAAAGCCGGTCGCCCTCTCCAGCTTTGCGCCTGGAAGAAAGAAAAAAAAGGTTATTTCCACCACCCGCACCCCCAATACTCACCTCCAATTGTTCCTTCCTCCTTACCTACCTACTTCACCTTTTCGTCTTGGGTCCTCTCTTCAACCCTTTTTTCAGCCATCTTGCTTCCAAGCACCGTCTTGTCTGGCCAGCCAGCATATCTTTTCTCTATTTTACTTCTTGACCTTCCTTCAGCTTCCCTTTGACTTTTCCCCCCTTCATTATTCTCATTGAATTGACACGACCTCCTCAGGCTGTTAACAACGCTGAACACTTTACATCGGCCACCAATGTTGCCTGATTTCATTCTCAACAACTCTTAGACTATCTGGAGCACATGAGTATACATGACCATGCTCACAGTCAAGCAGCCAACACACTACGGCTACAAGTCCGTCCATGACCTACCCACTCCGCCCTCGACATCCCGACCCTCGCCTCCCTTGGCCTACCAAGACCACCCCTCACACAAGCTGCTGCCATCCATTCCCCGAAGTAACAGTCCACCTGGCCAGCCCATGTCGGCACACCATCGTGGCCTGCCTCCGCCGGCGGCCATGACCCTGCCTCAGCCGTCTCACTCGAGCTCTGCTCCTCCCCCGCCGCCGCCGCCGCCTACGTCCCAATCCATCGGGCAAGCTCCGTCCACTTACAGTCACGGCATGGGCCAGCTACCTGGACCACCGCCGCAGTGGCACGGAGCCGAGGAGTCTATGAGGAGTTGGCTGGCGGCCAAGGCCGAGGAAGAGCGCCGAAGACAGGAGGAAGAGAAGACTAGGCAGGAGTCTCTGCGTCTGGAGCAGCGACGGATAGAGGCAGACATGCTGCGGACCTCTTTGAACGGCGGCATCCCTCCGCCCATCGTCCCGCTCGTATTCGCTGGGATGGGTGGCGGCGTTCCTCCGGCAGCTCTGGAGTGGGCGCAGCAGTTTCTCGCCCAGCAGAGTCAGCAGCCACAACACCCTCAGTTGTTGCCATCTCAGGGTCCTCTGTCACCAGATCACCGGCGCGATTCTCACTCCCAGTCCTACGGCCAGTATTCCGGTGTGCCCTCGACACCAAGCTCAGTCCCGGGCCCTCACAGTTTCGCCGGGTACCCAGGCTCTCCCCAGCGCGGTCGAGCAACAACGTTGTCCTCGACGAGCTCAGTATCCCGACCCCACGTATCTAGCAACTTGCCTAACCTTAACACAAACGTGCCGCATTCTGGTCCGTCAGGTTCATCAACATTGCAGAACCACCAGCAGCAGCAGCAGCAGCAGCAGCAGCATCCTGTGGTGCAGCCGGCGCAGAGCCAACAGGAGGCCCAGCCGAGTCCTTCAATTTACTTTCATCATTGGCACCCGCCAACATCCCAAGCCGGAGGTGGCTCAACCCAGCCTGCGACCCCCTCCGGTGCGTCCAGCAAGACCAAAAGAAAGCGAGAGTCGCTTTAGGCTAACCTTGGCTGGTGTGGCCTTTAGGAGAGTCTCCTAGGAACAAGCGCAAGGCCACTGGCCTGCAGCAAGCCCCTCCGCATCCAAGTCAACAACGCCTGAGGTCGCCTCCCTTTCACGGTGGATCAACTTTGGGAACCCCCCCGCTGGGACGTAGAAGGGGGCACTCGAGACAACACAGCGATGTTTCATCCTACCGGCCGACTGAACGAGGCCGGGGGGAGAGCTTTGGGATGCCTCGAGGCATGTCTCAACAGATTACTAGCTTCGGCACGGGTGACGAACACAACGAGTCGGCAGCTGGTCAGCAACAGCAAGCAAAAAGTGTTGGCGGTCACTCGGTATCCTCATTGTTATCGGAAGAACCATCGCCCGCGGCTCAATATGGTTCAGCCCCGTCGGATGCGTACCAAGAACAAGGCGAGGAGCGACGACGGTCTCCATTGTAAGGGACCAGGGCAACACTGATTGACGTTTGGCTTAAGCCACTTTTACGCTTTATTTCAGCCATACCATCTTGGCGAACTTTCGCGAAACGAGATGCATGAGTATGACATTTTCTGACCTTTTCGCTTCTTCCGGCCAGATGCAGCCGTCCAATTCTTTTTCTTCGCGCAACAAACCTTGACCTCCCGCATTTGAGATTACGGGAGAGGTAAACGGGATTGACGATCTGGCTGCTTTGTCAGTCACTTTGAAAACACAGAGGCAGAGATAGCCCCGGATCACTTCCAGTTGATGCTATTTTAGAACATCTGGAACTGGAGCAGCGCATTCTTACTTTTTTTTCAAAAGGCAAGCCCGGTTCACGGCTTTTTTTTTTTCGATTCTTTTAAGGCGGGCAGGAACAGTCCTAGCCGACAAACTTCGGGTTATATCATGGATTTTTTTTTTCTCTTCTTTCAACGCCTAGTGTATCGATGTGTGCACTTTCAACACATCATGTTTGGATGTGTCCACAACTTTTGAAGGCGGTAAATCATTAGCGGCCAACCAAAACGCCACCTGCAAGATGAGGCTCACATGGGGTTTGATGAGACTATTGAGACTTAGGTTGGAGTAGGTTTTCTTGATTTGAACAAGTTATTAGCATGTGTTGGGAGGAGTGGTCGGATAGTTGCGCAATATCTTCACTCTTGTTGGTTCTTGGAAGCCTAGCGCCGGCTTCTCTTGGGCAATCTTACATTATCATGATACCCTGCAGAAAACATCCATATACACATAAAAACACACCGATCAAGAAAAGACGAGATCCTTTTTTTCCTTCTTTTTCTTCTTTTCTTTTTTAACTGTTTTTCGGCAGGACAGACACGTTTCAGCCCCTTGAAGATTGACTGATGCCTTATCTCGCTTGTTTGATTATCGCGGGCTGAGAGAGGGGCTGCTGGGAAGGGACCCAGTAACTTGGCTAATTAACCAACGCGGAGTCCCCCTTCTTCTTCTTCTGTCCTTGTGCTGGCCTCCTTCCAGAAGCGGCAGAGCAAGCAAGAAAGCAAGTCGCCCACCTTGTCGAATTCGTGCTCACTTTGAGGCAGGGTCTGACCGATTCGGCCAACAGCGAGGGCGTAAGTGAGAAGGGGCGACAGTACAGAGTTATAACGGGGCCGGGTTAAGCCTGGACGGGAGGGAGATTAGCATGCCCTTCTCGGTGATAGGCCATGGTAGAGGAGAGAGAAACAGAGATATCTTTTCTTTTTCGCATGTCGTCGTCTTCGCTGTGGAGTCTCTCTCTGTCTCCCTCAACCTCCCTCCTCCATTGGCCCGTCCGCCCGCCATTCCAGGCGCCGGACCCTAACGTTACGTCCCGCGGTATAATGACTTTGCCCTACCAAGTTGATGGCCCCAATATGGCCAATACAGAAGAAGAGATTGGTTGTCAGATTATATGGTTGGTTGGGCAAAGAGAGGGCACCGGCCGTCTCGAGGACAGTGCGTTTGGTCCTGTTCAACGTGGACTTTGACTACAGTCAACGTGAGATTTCACGCCATCAAGGGACACGAGAGTCTGCGTTTTCCCGGTATGCATCTTATCTCTCAGCGAGGCGAGAAAGCCAATGCCAGGAGTACCAGCCGCCCGTCTGACTTGCCTGCATGTCGGATAGCGCATGCAGAAACAGGGAGGATTCGAGGAAGAAGCAAAACCAGCATGTGGTTCGATTCAACCCGAGACGGTAGCAACTCGACTTTCTTTTTTCCCTTGTCCCTTATGCCCATTCGGGCAGTCGCACAAACGAATCGCTTACCTATGTGCCTAAGGCGGTACTTGGGACTGACTCTGAGGCAAGTTTGACTGGCTAACTACCCTATCTACCCCTTGAAAAGAAGAACTCGGACATGATCAGAGTCGCCATCCATCAGGAAGGGTACCAACCTATGCGAGAACTCCGCCGTCACGACAGTGGAGTGTAACTCCCCGTGCACCACGGCCCGTCTCGCCTCGGACCTTTTTGCTATTATTTTGATTGCTTGGAACAGTGTGATTGGGTTTGTTTACGTGGTTGTGTAGGACAAATAGAAGGAAGGAAGCAGGCCGTCTATGCAAAAGCTGTCGCGGTTGCATAACTGAGGGATAAACGAGATGATGGGATGACTGTCTGTTTTAAAACGTCATCTGTGGTACCAATGATCCAATCAGAACTTGAATGTTGGCACTCGCAGCAGACGTCGGGTTCTAATTCTCAGGGCCTCGCACACATAGGGCTGGCACGGCATCCTAAGTGCCGGTAGTGAAGCCGGTGGTGCAAGGAGATTGGGGTGTGTGTGAAGGGTGGGCATAGATATATGCGTGGATAGTCATGGGGACGTGTGGATGGACGCAGGAAGGTGCTCAGACCGAGAATGAGAACGTGTGCGAGATGGAGGAACCAATGATACATGTCGAGCTGTTTTTCAACCGACCTGGAGTGAAGGGGGAGAAGTCGCTTAAGTTGTAACCATCAAACGAGCCAAGTCTGCCACCGATACGTACCGCAGCCATCTGCGACTCCTGCTGGCGGTGCGCTTGTGGCGTCTCTCCCAGTGGCGCTTAGGGCTGGCTGGATCTGACGGCGTGTGCAATAGAAGCCTCCCCGTCATGGTGTTGTCCTGATGTGGGCTTTGGAGGCTGTTGTTGCTTATCCTGAGTCTAACGGCTTTCCTAACTGAACTGCTTATCGCTCCAGCTGGATTTCATGATAACTGGAATCGAAGGATCGCGATCAAACAACCAACTCTCTATGGCTTCAGGGCTAACCATATGCGAATTAATTTGGGCCGAACTGTCTGAAACCTCGACCTTTTATTCTTACGCCTGCTGCTTGCTGTCTCATACCATGGCCGCTGTATGTCGAAACGGTACTAGGTTTGCGAGTACGTTGGCGAGCTGGTTTCGATATGACCCAGACCAGGGCCATGCCAGGAGGTCAACAGTGGCTTTTGAAGCTCTCTCATCGTACTTTTGCAAGGTGTAACGTCGGTGTGCCCGAGCAGGGCTCTGTGGACGACAGCAGTCGTGAAGGCGGCGTGAATGACCATTGACTTCGGCCACAGAGCTCGAGATCGGCTTCCGTTATGCTTCAAAGTACCCAGGCATCGCGGGCTTCTATCAGAAGCGTCTAATGTTGGCGAGACGGGTTCAATAGTCATTGCTTTGGAACGTTGCTCGGTGCAAAAGATTCATTCCGGCATGGCAATAAACTTCTCGGCAGCGTATCAGAATCTGGATTCCGAGAGGAGGTCGGGCTTTTCGTTCATTTCTCTTGATTATCGACATAGGGACGGCAGACTTGGAGAACATGCCAATCCAGCCTTATCGCACGTCTCGAAGATGTAGCATCAATTTTCCATCTTCCAACACGGGTGGAGATATCGCACACAACCGTTACCACTGCTCGACTCTATACGAGGAATGGTCGTCTACACCCGACCAGGGCTTAACCTGTTCATACCGCGTCCTTTTTCAGAAGCTTCACTCGCCAGCCTGTCTCGACACAACATTCCGTGTCGATATGTAGGCCCAGGCCCTTTGCTGTGTCGCAAGAAATGTCCATACATTAAGGAAATGTCTCAACTCTTGTAGAAGAACCCTCGTAGGTTGTTGCTATGGAAGAATCCACCACTATATCCGGCTTTTCCCTCAGCTTGGGGCGAAATATGGCTCATTGGGCGCAAATAATTTGGATGAATGTACTTAGAATTGACAATGATAACTCGCGATGCATCGGTCCTCCTATCGCTTTTAACAGGAACATCTCCAATATTTCGATGTTTCATTAACAGGAAGGACACGGGAAGCGTTGTTGGCCGTTGAGTTCTGGGTCTGTTACAATGGCCCCTATCTACACGTCCACCTTCGAACTGGAGCATCAATCCTCAGGCTGTACAGCTGGGTTTGCATTCATCTCCTTTCGTTTCATTGGTTAAATAGGCGCAATACTAATTGGCCGAAAGTTGACGATAGACAAGAAACCGAATGAACTGACTACGACCATCAAAATTATGTCACCTACGCTGTGTCATATAGTAGGCCGCGAACCATATAGTGACACTTCATAGTCACAATATCATACGCCTTCACAAATGAGGAGTTGGCGTCGGTGTATTTATCTACGAAACATGCACAAGCCAGTGAGAGCTAGGAGTATGGCAGTACAAAGAGGCCATCGACCACAGCCATTTGACGACCTCGCCTGTCTGAAAGCACCATACATCATACATCCATCCATATGGACCCTGAGGCGTTCCAGGTGGGCGCGCCCGCCCCCAGGAGAGTAACGGGAATAGCTCAGAGAATCGGCCACCCGTTTCGAAGACATGGAACCGTGGACAAACAATGAAGCCGAGTCGGCCACGACTTGCGTCGTAAACTAGACGAATATCATAAACCAGGTACCAGTTATCTCCGAAAGAAAACCGTTACTGGAACTCACGGGCGGCTAAGGCAATCTCCATCTGAATGGCCGAATGGGAAACGAATTTATAAGGAATTAGGGAACAGAAATTAAGATTTCAGGTGGGTCCATCGGCTTGTAGGGAAAGCATTCATATTTGAACGTGTGGCCCCGCGAGCGATTGAAGACAACCTTGACTCGAGAAGGCCGTCGTATTGCATTTCTCATTCGGGTTCTCTATTGTGAATCTAGCTACATTAATGGAAACAACGTATTTCATCAGCACATACGACCATACCCACTGGAAAACTCGGGATCCCGTCCGCTCTCCCATAGATAAGCCAGTGAGGGCCGGATTAGTAGTTGGGTCGGTGACGACCAGCGAATACCTGGTGTTGTATGTATCACTCATTTTTGCTCAAAATCAAATAAAGCCTACTTACTTACTCATTTAGTCTTAATCAGCGATGCTACGCTACCTACTACTAAGAATTGAGAATACAGTGTTTCTTTCCTACAGGCGTTGATGCCAGACTCTTTGAAGTATTAAAACGATTTGCCTTTCTTCTAGCTATTTCCTAAAGCTGTTATTTGTGATATATATATACGTCTGCGATAGAACTAATGTAGATTGCCCTGAGACCATCGAGTTTATATCGGAGGTTCCAACTTGTGCAAGCCCCAGCCGACTATCCATTCCCAGAGCCAAGCAATTCTCAGCTTCCACCATCGAAATCACAAGCCCATTACCCACTAGTATTTACAAACGGCATCCTCTCGTACTCGAGGTCCAAGGAAAAGGTTTCAATATGCGGAGTTAATGACCGCAGTCTGCCTTGTTCGACAGGCCACTACGCCAGTCTCCATAAACCTGCCTTGTCAGACTTGCTGCGCCAGGGACACTGCTAGCTCGCAAATAATTCATTGTTTGGTCGGATATGATCGTCCTAAATGCCAACTCGCCGCACGGAAGATACGATGAAGTTCGGCAGCAAATGTGCTTCAAAAATACATTATACATTGGCATCCATGCTCTAGATAAACGCTCCCTCCCAGGCTACCCTCATCGCAGCAAGGGTATAAGAAAAGTCGTGTTATGGGCTAATTCCACTTCAGTCGCTGTACGTCAACAGAACCCACAGACCACAGCCCATCAGTATGCCGGTCGTGTCAAGATGGTACAAAAGAAACTCTCGAGGGGGGGATCGGGAAGAACCAAAGCTGCACTCAACCCTAGGGTATTGGTCGACGATGTCCGTCAAGATTCAACGTGACCAACTCCATCAACGCCTTGCACTCATATCCATAAACGGGGAATCATCAACAAACAAATGAAACTGCAAGAACAGTGCGATCGCCATTTAGGCAGACTCGGGAAGCAAGACCCTCTAAAACCTCTTCTTCTGTCGGGACTTCCACTCTGCCCGCGCCACCTTCATCAATATGTTCTCATCTTTAACCGGGATCCAGGATGTCAACGCCTTCATGGCATTCTCAAAGTCCGAGTCGAGAAGGACTTCGCGCAGCGCGTGTATTAGAGCTGCACTGGTGGCATGCAAGATGTCGATGCCGCTCATGGAGGTCAGAGAATCGGGCACCTTGGGAGAGTCCGAGGGGTTCTCCCCAAGCAGTAGAAAGACGTCCCAGACGCGGAGCTGGGCGGCGAAGGGAATGGATAGGTTGAAAAGCGTCAGGTACCACCGCGTGCCATAGGCCGTGGGGTCGATACAAAGCTCGTTCTGGGGAAGGATCAGTATGTCATCAAGGGCTGAAAGGAACGATTATGCCTTACCAACTTCTTCGCAACGTCCTTGCCGTCCAGCCACTTAGTCTGCAGGTCGTTCAAAGCCGTCATCAGTCCATCAAAGCCGGGGCTGTAAAGCTTCTCAAGCCCTCGCAACTGCCACATGCGGACGAGCATTACAAAACATTTCTCCTCGTCAAAGTAGCAGAGGAGCGTCGCGGCCAAAGAAGCCATGCCCTGAACGTAGCCGGTGGTCGGAAAGTAGAGCGACAGCGCATGTAAAACCCGAAACAGCAAACGCTGGCCGCCCTTGTAGCGCTTGCGGAACATGACGTGTCTGCTGATGGTGCGAGGAACATCGAGGTCAATCTGCACATCGTCTGGCGATCCCCTGCCCTGGAGGCGATGGAAGTCGGTAATGATGGAGTCTTCGGATGGTGAGTTCTTTTGGGTCCTGGCGTGGGTTACCATGAATGAGTACCAAGCGGAAGCTCGCCACCGGTCGGGAATGCCCTTCCACGTCCTCTCAATGAGCTTCTGATTCTTGACGTCAAACTCAAACTCCATGCCTTCGCCATCGGTTCCCTCTTTGACAACCTTGGCCATCTTCCGCCACTTCTCGGTCCTCTCCCATTCCTTCTTCTTGATGGCTTCGGATATCTTTTCAACCATCTCTTCGTCTTCCAACGACAATGCAAGCATGCCTCCAGCGACGTTCCGCCAGCGTCGATCCTGGTTGTGAGGAAGCATGTTTCCCGCATGCCTGACCGCTGATCGGGCTGATCGACGGGATGTGACGGATGCGTTGGAGTTCTGCGTGTAGAGGGATCGGGAGGACATTTTCTTACTCGGTCCCCTCGAGGGTAGCCCCAGCCCGAACATGTCTCGTTTTGAATGGCCATTCCTTTTCCTGGCAACATGCTGTGACGATCTGGACCCCGCAAGAGTGTCGCCTCTTGATTCGGCCTTGCGTGGGCTAATGAAGCCGTACCGATCGACCTCCTGTCCTTCGAGATCCTCCCAATCTTCAAGACCGCCCGCCACCTCGTGCACGCTGCGACTTTCGGGCCTTTGGAAATAGGAACTTCCAGATCTTGGAGTATCCCATGCATGATGTTGGAGCTCGGCGACGCTGTAGACGAGATATGGATTAGCACACTGGCCGTGAGACTGGATTGGGAAAAAAACGGAAACCATACGGATCGTTCTCAGACTCCCCCGTCAGACGTACAGCGGTTGCATCGAGATGCTCACCAACATCCGACGGCCTGCCTCCGTCTTCCCATTTGAGGCCTTCGCCGGATTCATAGAGCGATCTCACCTTTCGAGATTCCATCTCCACGTCCGCAGACAAGACGCGAATGCTAGGGGTTGTCATGGTGACTTGGGACACCGACTGTGCGGTCGTCTCCGCAATCGTCTCTGGGGTCCTCACTTCGGTCGTGATCGTCTCAGATACGCTCATGTCGTCGGCGCTGGGCTCGATGGCGCTGGGGACAGGACTCTCAGGTTCCTCGTATTGAATGTGGAGGATTGGGGCGAATGCTGCAGGAGCGAGCGCAGGCGTGCGGGCCCTTGCCGTTTGCAAACCGTCTTGCATTGTTCCGTCGGTGGTTTGTGCGGGGAACACGCGGCGACCACCAAACATGAGACTGCCTCGATTAGAGAAATCCAAGGTCGTCAGGAAATCGTCATCGAGGAGGCTGTCGGTAGGGATGGGGATTGAAATGGGGGAGAAGCCGAAGGCATCCTTGCTCAGGAGGCCATGGTTGTCGGGGATATTAACAGGGGAGAGATTAGGCGAGCTCTGGGAGCTTGTAAGAGAGCCCTGTCGCTGGGGGGTTATTGGTGGCGGTGGGGGTGACAGGCCAATTAACCTTTCGTTCCACAACTCGACGGATGAATCGACCGAGTATGAGCTGCTTGTAGACGCCTTTCTCTCAGTGAGTACGAGCTGCGCGAAATGATATTGATCCATGGTAGCGGCCTGTTTGTCGGTTGGAGACGTGCATCTACCGGATTGTTGTTTGCTTACGGCCAACTCAGCAGTGGATTGGACAGAATCAATATCGCAGACGGAAGGTGCCACAGGCTCTTCCAGTGACTTAGCAGCCACAATGTTGGTGCCCAGGACGGCGATCTTATCGTATACGCGCGCTTCTTCCCCGCAGTCTTCCTCAGCAATGGTGGCCGAGGACGACGTAGTCGGTGCAAGTCCGGAATCCCTCTTCCAGTCGTTGGCCGTCGTGTTGCGAGCAGTTACGCGAAGGCGGAATGCAGGGTGTTGACTGATGGCGGGAGGAGGAGCCACAACAACAGGACTGTAGGGCGATATCGAGAGTGAAGAAGATGTAGAAGTGGAAGTGCGACCCGTTGAGATGGAAAGGGGTTTCGGGGGGGCTCGCGTAAGAATAGGAATAGGAGGCTCTGCCTGGACCGTCTTTTCATAGCGAAGGGCGATGAAGCTAGTATCGTCCTTGAAGGGCACGAGCGTGGGCCGGGACTTCAAGCGCATACTGGCGATTTTTTGGGGCGCCATGGCGCGGCGTTCAGGTGCTCCGACCCGTGCGGGAGGAAGACCAATAACTGCCAAAGCTTAGGTCGATCCGACCGTGCTTGGGGGTGCCACTGGTCCCAATGGTGTCAGCGCGATGAGAGTTCAGACTGCTCTGCGATGGGTGACACGCTGGCGGGAACACAACAAGTCCAAAGATGGACTGGACGGGCGGCCAGGCCGAGTGGCTCACCGTCGTGAGCGCCGAGGGTGGTGAGCCTCGGATTCAGGTGCGCCAATCTCAGGGTCTGGGGGCAAGTTAGACAGGCGCTAGACCGATGAACAGCCAAGGTGAAGACCCTGGAGGAAAGGAACGGCGATTCGGAAAGCGATCCGAGAAGATTAGGAAGCCAGGCTAGGCAGGGTAAAGTAGGTTTGTGATATTAATGTGCGTTGGTGCGTGAGATTTGTACAAGTGAAGGTGGTTCAGGCGAGAAGGGCGCGGTAGTGATATAAGCGTTTGACTGCGTGAGGGAGACAAGCAGAGTAGGATAAGAATGACGGGAGAATTGGGAGGCCGAGGAGAGAGAAAGTGGGATGAATATGCTGCCTGCCTCAGCAGGGGTGGAAGAGGAGAGAGGGCAGTATGGCATACCTTGTGGGTCAAGTGAAGACGAATGTACAAGTGCAAGATCCAAAAACCAGCTATCTGAGAAGGAGGAGCCGGAGAGCTGGACGTCCTTTCTTTTCTTTCTCTATCTGTCTTCGAGACCTTCGCTCCCGATTCGCCCCTCTCTGGGTATGTTGGTGTTCTCCTTCACCTCTAATCCCAAGTATCCTTGCCAGAGTAAGGTAGAAAAGTGGCACAAGTGATGAGTTTGATGGCCCTCTGTTCAGCCGCCCAGCCAGGTCAGGGCCGCATTGCAAACGCAGGAAGCGGTGCTGCAGGACCGGCAGTGGTCCGGCACCACATGGCGGTCGGGGTGGAGTACGTGCCCTGCCGCAGAGAACAGAGAAGGAGTACGTATCGGTACGTACAGACACGTACCGCTAGCGGCTTCCCGATCTCATTGGCCTAGCAAGGGTCTGGGACAACCGTGTGGGATCCTTTTTTTTTTACAGAGGCGTTTTTGTTTTTTATTTTGATATTTTTATATGAGGGCGTTGTCTGACCATATTCACTATCGCCACCAACAGGCCAACAGTTTTATATCCTTTGCCATCATCCTTAGCCAGGCACAGAGTTCACCCCGGGCAGGTATGTGGAAGACAGCAGAAGCAACGACCGCGAGAGTCCACCCGCGATCAGCCACATGGCCAATCGCCCAAACAACGCAGCAACACAAACGCTTCGTGATAGGTTACTTGGCTCGGGAGCATAGCGACCGTGTCAGCCACTGGTTCCGTAGTTCCCCAGTTCCCGCCATCTGACTATGCATCCCTACCCAACAAAAGGGCCACTTTTTCGGTCATGAGCATTGCATGCCATCAAGTCGGTGAGCATTCTCCGTCTCTCTTTCTGACCCTTCCTTTTTTGTAGAGCTACGCAGCAGTTACCGCTACTCGGGGTCGGGGTCATTCAATATTGAGCCCGCGTTGCTGCATGATAGGCTCCGCACCGCCAGTTCCTCATGACTGCTAAATCGATGGATATTGATAACGATACCACAGTCCCTGTCATCGGTGGTTGGTCCATCAACGCCCTGCTTTGCTCCGATTCAATTGTACACAAATTGCCCGCAGCGCATGAAGGCAGCACAAGAAAGGCTGGCCGAGGCGACCGTAATATTAAGGTGACACATGTTCTAGGAAAAGAAGCAACGCGATCTCTATGATCCTCTGACACCCCCCCTCTTCTCCGGTGGAGCTATCATTGTGGCTCTCCACACTAGCTGTAGCTCTTAGAGAGTGTGTCTTCCAGGTCCCAGCTCTCCCTTCAGCATGACGGGCTGTTCCATCTCCGCGTTCACACACAAAAGTGAAGCATATGCATGGCAAACAAACGCCACGGGCCCCTTTCTCATCCATATTCTCTTACAACATGTATGCTCTATCGATTTCATGACTCCTACTGTATTAAACAAGCCAACCTACCTACGATATGCTGGCAGTCACACACGGTTGGGCTCCAGATCAACTCTAGCCCAGAAATCCCTGGTTCAAAACAGCCCTCAATTAGTTCTGTTTCATACGTATTAGGCGACGCTTTGAGTCCAATACAAACTCGAGCTGGAAAATGTCGCCAAAGCTAGAGTTAGACTGCCAAGCATATGCTTGCTCGCTCGCCATCCTTCCGATAGCTAGATCGATCCTCGCTTAAATCTTTCATCAATAGCAACATCCTGGTCGATAGTTGCCGTCAGCTTAAGTCGGTAGTCCTCTTTGACATCGCCAGCTCCGAGAGATCGGCTGGAGCGAGAGGGCTAAAGAAGCGAGGTGTATCCAGCTCAACTCGGCCAAACACCATGCCCGATTTGGGAAATAAAAAGCAATCACTTTGATGAACCTCTAGGAAACGCCTTCATGCATGAATGGTTCAAAATTACCTTGCTGCGTACTTACCTCCAGCTCTTTTGTTCTCCCCGGAACCGCAATGTGACATCTGACAAATTATCGCATGAGAGCCAAGTGCCACCCGTATACTAAGCAAACACGAGAGAGGAGGGAAAAGA
Source organism: Colletotrichum graminicola M1.001 (assembly GCF_000149035.1). Classification (NCBI taxonomy): domain Eukaryota; kingdom Fungi; phylum Ascomycota; class Sordariomycetes; order Glomerellales; family Glomerellaceae; genus Colletotrichum; species Colletotrichum graminicola. The sequence continues at coordinate 109,063 of NW_007361034.1, read as the reverse complement.
AGAAGAAGAAACCTTCTCATTCAGCTATTCTCCGCGCCTCGCGTGACACTCTAGCTGTTGTCACGTCCAGAAGCACCGGCGGTATTTGCGCGACAATCCTCGACAGCCGACCGCCTGGGACAACTACAGGGGACAAAGATCTGACGTGGCACATTGAGCCAGCTCATCCGTCCTGGGGCCCAGTACCATTTCGTATTGTTGTTACCAGATATGGTTGTTAAGAAAAACCCCTTTGACTTGCAAAGCCCACGTCGGGCTCAGTTGGCTAAACCCCTCTTCAGGGTCCTCTCCACCCTTCACTTTTCTCCTGTCCGTGCTCCTGGTCGCCCCACTAGCCTTGGAGGGTTTGCCTGTGACCACAGTCCTGTCCTTTTAACGACTCATCTGAAGCCACGACGAGGCACGGATAGGTAGACTGCAAGTGAAATGGCTGGTAGGGTAGAAACAGGGCGACTCGGCGTGAGCCGCAGACATAGCGACTCACCATCCCAGCATGGATGACTCTCGTTCTCTGTCAACGCGGTCTCGCTTACACCAACTCAAATGTATAGCAACACATCCTCGTCCCCTCTCCGCTTCTGCTCCTGAACGAACCGTTGCGCTAAAGCGGACGGGCTTGATATGGAGCCACCGCATTCCAGCGTGAGGCAACCATGATTGGAAACAACGAGACAGAAATCATTGGTCTGTGGCTTATATATATACATATTCCTTTTTTCCTTTGTTTAGTTGGCGCAGACCAGAGTATTCCGCCTCTTTTCCTCCTACACCCTGGCCCAGATCGGATCATCAGGCTGTTGGTTCTGCTCCATCCTGCCTGACATGATGTTAGGCTAATTACAAAACTTGAACCGACTGTCCTCTTCTTTCTTGGTTGCTCACACAGTATCTACCGCCTGTGATTGAAGCCCCTTTTGATAAGGCCATGGAGGGCGTTCATCCACAAGACCTTCCAACTTCAGGAGTTGTGGGTGCCCAGTACCCCATGCATCTTTGTTTGCTTCCTGCATCTGTGTTATCCGCCCCTTTCTAGACATTCCCCACTGAATCAATCAATCAATCGCTATGCTTGTTGGGGCTACATCGCTTCCATGCTCTGTACACTTCACAGCCATCGGTTCTCTTCTGTTGGATTTGTGCGCTTGTTGAGCCAAACCCAGTGTGCAGCGCGTAACTACAAACACTGGCCCATAATCAAATACTTCATCCTTACCCACCGAGGAAGAAAACCAAAAAGCAAAAAAAAAAAAAAAAAAAGTTAGACCTCTTCATTCTCCCAATCTTTCTCACTAAACATGGGCCCCTTACGTGCGCCACTAGCCTCAAGTTTTGACAAAAACTCCGGCGGCACCGTGGGAATGTACTTGCGTGCTCTCTCTCTGTTGACACCCCCGAAGCCAGCCCCGTACGAGACCAGCATATCCGTGACTGACGGCAGCGTAAATGGTAGCATCATTGCTGGATCCATCAACAAGTTTTCCGGCGCGTCCTCTTCCTCGCCATCGCTCTCATTGCCGCCAGGTGTCTGCGTCGCTGCCTGGCTCGTTGGCGTATTCGTGGTGCTCCCGTTCGTGGGTTTCCCCCTGACTGGTGTTGATGGCGCACTGCTCTTGCGATCCTCTTTCCTACGTACGTGTTCCGCCTGGATCGCGTTTAGATACTTGAGGGCGCTCTTGGGTAGCCCCTTTTCGCCGACTTCGGGTCTGTAATGTGATGCTGCGTGGATGAGCTGCTGTGGGCTTAGCCTCTTTAGCTGTTGCAAGGTACCAACAAGGGCCTCTAGGTCATCGGGACCGAGTGACGAGAAGCACTGAAGCCACTGCAGCAGCTGAATAACGGGAGCCAGGTGTCGCCTGGCAGCGTCCACCGTTGTCTCGCCTGACGACCTTGTCTCGCCTCCTTCGTAATGCTCCGGTTGGCGATTGTTGGTTCTAGCCCAGTCCTCCAACGTCGAGATGTTCATGCGAATCTGCATAGCTTTTGTCCGTGCAAGATATTTGCGGTTAGACATAATGCGGTTGAATAGTTCGGCGCCGAGCCAGTAAAGTAGCTGAGAGATAATTTGTGCCGTAATCACAGAGTGGATATCATAAAGGTCAAGAACGAACAAGGTAGACGACAGTAGGGAGGTGACGTTGCGCGGCGCAGGCTTCGCCCGTTGCTTCGGTGAAGGGGGTCGGAAGCGCTTTTCGAGGGGCTCTTCTTTCACCTGCGCCTTTCGTTTAAAGATCCTCCACTCGTTCTGGAATGCGATGTCTTCGAATCCGGGTATTGTCTCGTGGTCCAACATCGCCGCATCGAGCACCTTATCCAAGCGTCTCTCAGCGTCACGAACGATGAGAATAAAGATTTCGTTTATCAGCTCCGACAGTTGGGCCTGGAATTCGACCGTGGCCTCCACTAGCCCGGCGTCCTTCTTTAAATAATGCAGCAGTAGGGTGGCGTTCGATATCCAAAATGCTAGAATCGTCATGTCCCACTGGTATTGCTCCACGACATCGTTAATCTTGTCCATGGCGGATATCATGAGCTTGGCCAGTAGATCGGGGCTTGAGTGGTAATGCGCGTATCTTGCGCTAAGAAATACCATGTTCGCAGGTACAGGTTTTTGTGCCGGCGATCGTTGGGGGGTCATATTAGTGATGATGATGTCGAGAATGCGGTCGAGCTCGTGTTCCTGGAACACAAACATTTGGTCATGGAGACATCGGGTCCAGTCGAACTCGGGCTGTTCTTCTTCAAGCTCGTCGGAGTTCTGCTTGCGTCAGCATACAGAGTAGTAAGCAGAGTTTTTACCATGGGCCTACCTCTGGCTGGTCGTCCATGCCAACATTGCCTAGATCAACCTCGAGATCCCGGGCGCTGTCCATCATCATTCGTCTTCGCAGCTCGTTCTCCGCCATTTCTTCCTCAAACCGATCCTGTGAGAATCCAGGGTTGTAAAAGTCGTCTGTTCCCGCATTGCCGATATTGTATCCGCTATCATGTAGGTAGAATGACATGTCGCTGTCTGGCGGCACAAAATCGAAGGCGGTGCGGCCGGACGATGTTTTTTGCTCGGCTGAAGCACCATTGTCGAGGAGGACCTTGGCGATGCTTTTATGCCTATTCGTCATCGCCCACATGAGCGCGCTCCACTGGTTACGATCTTGCTTGTCAACGTCTGCGCCAGCATCGATAAGAGCCTGCACCACGCCCTCGTGGCCCTGATCGCGGGTCAGAAAATATACGCCCAGCATTGTATTGTGCCTCTACTCACAAAGCAGCTCGCGTATATGAGGGGTGGTGTCCCGTCCTCGTCCGGCGCATTGATATCCATATAGGCCTTAGCTTTCCCGCTGACAATGTTGGTGACTCTCTCGACATCGCCATTGCTAGCAGCCATGTTCAACGCTCTTTGCAACATGTCTTTTTTTTCACCATCGGACAGCTTTTCGTCTGCTAGTATCGTCTCCTCGTCGTCGAAGCCCGGGCCAACCCGATGAGCGGCTTGAGCGGCAATCATCTCCATGAAGCGCGCGTCGCTGTTCTTGGAGCCTGTTGTAATGTCCTCGTCATAGGTGCGGTCGTCTAAGCTTAGGTCGCCAAAATTGAGTGGCTTTGGAACGACAGGCGTGGTCAGGAACTGCGATTGTCCTGTGTGAGAGGTTGGCTGTCGTCAGTCTGCAGTTTCCCCCTTGCGGGCTTGACAGATGGATAGGAGGGGATGCCGAGAACGAACCTTGCCAGCCATCGTACATTTCCGTCTCGGGGACCAGCTCGACGGGACGATGACTGCGGTCGTCGAGGGATTTGGGCAAGTCATCAGGCAGTGGTCGTTGCTTCTTGCCGCCGAAGCCACCATTAGCGTCCTCGAAGTCCATATTGGGAGGAGGGGCAACCAGGAGGCCCGGCCGGCATGAGTCGGGAGGGGGGGTACACGGAGGTGCTGTTTTATGTGATGCGAGTTCGGTGAGAGATGCGGGAAGTATGCCTGCTGCAGACGGTGCGCGGAAAGTTTCGTGGCGAGGTACTGCTGCGACAAGATCGTGGTTGAGGGCTCTGTGGGTGTGTCGTCCGTCTCTCAGGCTCCGGATCGAAAAAGTCTCGGCACAGCTAATGTCGTGTGATGTCGAGGTGTAAAGAGGGTGTGTGTTGTCCAGTTGAAAGGACTCTCGGTGCCCGAGTCCCGTAACGGCCAACGCCGCCAACCACCAACCGGGGGGTGATCGGCTTGTTGATGTCACTAATAGATTGCGGCGAGGCGCTGAACGACCGTCGTCAGCGTGTGCGAGTAGCCCTGGAACCCCATGGACCGTGCGTCCTTCAGCAATGGGACACTCCCCGAAGGAACTGTAGGTATCCGTACCACACAAGTACCTAGGTAGGTGCCTGAGCGGTCCTCGTGCAAGTACTCCTGTGCGATATGTTTGTCATATGTCTCTTTGATCTCCCATCGTCCCTTTTTAGGACCTCGAGGGAAGAATGGGGGCTGGAGAATAAGTCAGCATTATGTCCAGCTCGTACATCGAAGTCACAACAGCTTCAATCACTGCATACAAAAAGGCACACGCCGATGGACATGCAGGGGGTCATGGTATAGAATGGGTTCCCCCATCTTCTTCTTTATGCTTCATTTGTTTTGATTTCCATACCTCCCCTCCTTGTGCTTCCTCTCACTTAACGTCTACGCCCTCTTTCCAAATACACGCAGTCTCTTGACTCCTCCGTCCGGAATAATGGTAATTTTGACATGTGTCATAGCCTTGTCCTTGACTGCGCTCGGGAAGTCGTGCTCCTGGTCTGGGCCGCACTTGCTTGGGACTACGATCTCCGTCCAGCCGGCAGCGTCCGCCCCAGGTTCGCCACTCTCAATCCACGAAAGGGCGTCGACCTTGACCTTTTGCGGGAAGTTGCCGCGGAAGTGCGCCGTGTCAACAACTACGTTCTGCACGTAGCCTGGAGCTCCGAGGCGAATAATCGTCCAGTCGACATGGCCCTTGGTCCGCGATCTCGCCGTCTCCCAGCCATCGCCCATATCCTTGCCGCGGCCTGGCAGAAGGAGGTTGTCCTTGGTGCCAAAGTGTTGGTCGCTACACGAAATGGCAACACCCCCATTCTGTGCCGCGGCTAGGTCAAAGATGGCTTCCTTGTCTTCGGGGAAGACAGGCACGGCGTGGCCGAACAAACGGAATCTCGCAATGCCTCCGTCTGGATACATGTTGAGACGGACGTGGGTATACTGTTTCTTCTTGGGCTCGGCCAGCTTCCATCCAAAACGCTGCGAGGGTCCACACTCCTCGTTGCCAATAATGGTCTCCCACTGGCCTCTGCCTCCCTTCCATGAGACGACTTCGTCGTCATTGAGGTTGAAGCACCCCTCCACTGAGATTGAGGGGGCGTGGTTGCCGGAGAAAAAGGCCGTGTCGACCTCGACACCCTCGACAGTTCCAGAGGCGACACCAAGGCGGACAATAACCCAGTCGAAAGGTTCGGGATTATGGCGTCTCGTCTCCCAGCCATCGTACCAGGCTCCGGTGTAGACCATCTTACCCGGCTGTCTGATGGGAGGGGTGGGCGTCAACAGATTGGAGGCCTCGGCAAACCATTCATCTGAAAAAGCAAGAATCTTTCCACCCAGGGCAGCTGAGATCAAGTCTGGTCATGTCAGTAAATGTTGAGATGTGTTCTTGCCTGGACGACGGGATGGACGAGGTACACACCTATGCTGCTTGAGCGGAAAGTCTTATCGATGTCATCTGGTGCGACCCTCGTGGTGTTGACTTCTTCCAGAGCGTATTCCTGTTCGCTGGCCATCTTGAAGATTGGATGGCGGGGTATGGAGGGGTTGACGAGGGGTAAAGCAGTGGTGAGATTGCTGCTTCACCAAGACAAGGCTTACAAAGATGTTTTGAAGTGGAATACAGTGATGGGATCCGTACAGAGTGTGGAGGGGAAATTGGATGAGTTGGGGATATCTTGCGATTAGGAGAAGGAAAAGCCACAGAGAGTCATGGCCTGCCGCCCGCGGCACGTCAAAGAGGGTGCGCGCCGAGCGGCCACTTCCGACGTCGGGCGGCCACAGCTGACGGCCGCATCCAGGGAGTTGGAGGTGCCGCCGGCCAGAAGCGCGCGCGCCGTCCGCGATAAGCAAAGGTGTAATGATTCGAGCGAATTAGCTAACAACCAGGCGGCGGACCAATCTAGTGCTACTTCAATGCTCCAGTTGGTTGTGTGCCCAGTCCCTGCGCTCGTCCCCGCTGCGAACTGTTCGGGTAGGCGGGGGCGGGCCTGAGCCAAAGCCGGACTAGAGGCTCTTCAACGATCGCACGTGTCTTCTGTTATGAGCACTACATAGTATCTTTGCCTGTTTTCTCGCGATGCTGAATTTGGGCCAACTGTTACGGAAGCTGCTTTCTGGGTACATCAACAAGTTGAGTTCAGAGCTTCGCGGGTGGCCTGCAGCATCAAAGCCACATATCTCAAAGACATCAATGGCCTTGTAGCAGCGCCCACCTGATAAGAAGCATCAAACCGCCCGAACCAGCCTTGTCCCAAGAGCACTATGATATCTGTTGGGCATTAGGTGGCAGTAAATCGTCATCGCCAGACGTTGTACATCGCGGCTAAGATGATAAAAAATCAGTATGACAACGAGTGCCTTTGAGAATGGAAGCAGAAGCATCAACATATCATGTGAGGTAGCATGCACTGGCGTTGGAAACCGGCCGGAGTCTGACGGGTGTCGGATGTCATCTGTTAAATGTTGACCATGTTTCGAACCGCCTTATGTTTACCATCGGTTTCGGCTAATTGGTCTCCCATTTTGTCTGGTCAATTAACGTTTGGGCTTGCAACAGCTGCTACGTAGTAGACAGAAGCCGAGCGCTCCATGCAAAATTTCCACAGATGACCAAAGATGCTGCCGCAATATGTGCCGATGACGGGAGGAAGCTTGAGGATTGACGTCCTATGGCCAGAGAAATGGGATGAGGGGAGCGTGCGGAGTGTGCGAGCGAGTGTGACAGAGTGGGTAAGATCTGGTCGAGTGCCCTCCAATCTACAGCGTCCTTTACCCGACCATCGCTCTGCATGTTACTGCCCTGCCCCCTGCAGCAGCTACTCAATGAGAAATCCACAGCCTCCGATAGGTCACAGCTCGAGACGAGCTCTCCGTCATCGATGCCGCCATCGATGACCTCCGTTGCCCACTGACCACCCAAGTGCCGTTCTATCCTTTTTCTGTTTATCTCTTCTCGAAACTGGCGTATATTGCCCACAGGAGAAGCATTAATCGCAACAACACCCCGCGGAACACCTTCTTGTTCTTGCCTTAATCCACATCGAGAGACATAAACATCATCCAACTCCGATTTCTTCGAAAAACGACACTGCGCACTGTCGCGTTTTCCACTTGAGTAGACTACCAGGACAACCATCGAGACGATGTCATCGGCGGCAGGCCTGCCCGAAACCCCTCCCTCTCAGGACCGGGAACAAGGCAACGACCATGATGAGCTGGAGCCTCTGCTTGGCCGACCCGGCGATGCCCAACAACCCCCCAGCCAATTCATCGTTAGGAACCTTATTCTCGGTATGCACCCCCCCTTTGATCTTTCTGCCTTCTTTCCTTTTATTTTGCTGTAACTAATGTCATGACCTTCGAGGCACCGGCATCATCGCTCAGTTTGGCGCAGTAATATTCGTCGCCATGATCTGGGCTGCCGTCCTTACCAAAGATGTGATCCTTTTCTCTGGCCACCCGCTTGCTCAGAGTCTCGCCATCTTCACCCTCACCCAGTCCATCCTCTCCCTACAGCCGACACACACCCCCGACCAGAAGCGGGTTGGTCAGCGTGTCCATGCTGTCCTTAACCTGCTCGCCTTCCTTTTCCTCGTCGCCGGCATTACTATCATCGAGTATAACAAGTTTCGCCAGGGCCCTGGCTCCCACTTCCACTCCGTTCACGGCTACCTCGGCGTCATCGTTTCCATTATCCTGCTGCTGCAGTACATCGTAGGCTTCACCATGTGGGCTACCCCACGGCTTTACGGCGGCGAGGACAAGGCCAAATCTATCTGGAAATACCACCGTTGGAGCGGCTACGTTGTCCTAGTTCTCCTGCTGGTTACGGTAGCGACGGCCGTTGGCACGCCGTTCAACGAGAACGTGCTCAAGCTGAAGCTCTGGGCTGTCGTTATCACCGCCTTGTTGATACTAGTTGGTATCGTTCCGCGCGTGCAGAAACAGAAGCTTGGCTTCTCGAATTAGACTTATGAGAAGGAGATCGCTGGGATCTGCGTTGTCGGATGTCATTGGGACGCGGGTTTGTCAAGATTCAGCGACTCTATACGAGCACACAGACAGGGATATTATAGTGACTATCGACAAGGGGCATTGTGGTCAAGCTTCGAGATGTTGCATGAGAGCTGCAATGAATCGTTGCTTTAAACCCGCCAAGTTGGATCATGTTTTCGGGGGGTGCCTCAGCTAGGCGTTGTTGGGCTGCATGATTTGTCCATTTTGGGAACCTTCGAGAGATTGGTGCAGGTTTCCTTTGCCCTATCATGGTAATCATGAGTTTATGCGCATTTCTGCTCTAGTTATTTGGGCCCAGATCTGCTTTGTCTTCAATAATGCTCGATATGGATGTCCGCCCCACTGGGCATAATATGGGAGAGAGAGTCATGCACAATTATTCTTAACCTGAAGCCTCTAGACGGCTTTTCACTGTCCATCTGAGTATTTCAGCGGTGAAGCTTTGGCACGTCCAAGTTTGGCCAACACAAGGCCGCCTCGGAAGCATATGAGACCAAAGCCCGACAACAATTCTTGGGATCACGTTTTTGACCTACCAAGCTATTGTTCGGTGCCTTGAGGTTGGCATACTTCAGTGTGAATAAGGAAAACTGATCGACACTGAAAAGCGATTGGGCGTATACCGCTTTGTTTCGTACCTCTCAAGAGCCTGCGACCATAAACGTTTGGTACTACCCTACGCAGCGGTCCAATATAGCCAAGCCATGGTCCATTTCCTCATCATCTCTTTGTATAGTTTCCTTGCGGCAGTTATACAAGACGTAGAAAAGTTGCCCCTTGCCCATAGAGTCCGACTTGGAAGCCGATATAGCGTTTACAAGAGCCGCTCAAGGAAGGGAGCATACATCCAGACACATTTCGAATAGTATCAGCAAACGGATACGAGCATGTATCAATTCTTCTGTCATCTGATTCTTATATACATTGGTCGCGCCTCCGGGGTATACTATCCGCTACTGCGTTTGAATATCAAAGTACGCTGTACAGGCATAAACAGACGTCTCTACCGCTCCTTCATCAAAAATTTGTATGGGCACTAGTCCAATAACACTGCTCTTCCCAACCTCATAAATATGGCCGAAAGACCTGTTATCGTCTATCGCTACGTCAAACGTGTGACGCCGGCCGGCCATGTCATGGCCATTGCCAACTCCTGCATCCAGGAAATCGAAATTATAACAATCCGCCATGCGTGTCTCATACCTTGGCATTGAATACTCGTTCCGGTCGTTCAGCCGCTTGACAAGCCGTTGGCCGGCGAAAGAGTGTAAGAAATGAATGTTGCAATACGAGACCTGAGTGTCCCCAAACTGATTAGGGCGTATCCGTATCGTTTCGTCGTGGGCTCAGCACAAGTGGCCAGGTTTTCCGGACCGCACAAATTATTATCCAGACCAAGTTTTCGGTGCCGCCCAGTTTTGGCTTCCTCCAATGCTACATTATAGCACTGCGAACATTGCTCAGAGCCCCAAAGCCCATAAGCAAACTAGCCGTTGGCGAAGGCATGAGGGCATGGCCTCCGACATTATTAGTTCAACAACAATAGCAGAACACCGCAAGTTCATGCTCATCCTCGTCAAAATGCTCGATGAATCTGGTCATGTAGGAATTTGGGTGACTCTTTCCTCCTCTGTTACTTTCCGCAGGAATATGACTTCCACTCTAGGGGAAGTTGTTTCCAACAGGCATGGGCCAATCATCCTCGGTGATACTTGACCAGAATACCCATACTGCGACAACAGCGAGTAGAGTGAAAAAGGTCTCGAAGAGGGCGCCGTCGACTGCACCGTTGGTTCCATTGCAGATTTGAGAGCTTACAACGTAGTTGAAGATTTGTCCGATAGCGAAAAGGAGTAGAGCGGCAGTGAGATAGAGCATCGGGCGCATTTCGCCCAACACACGGATAACCAGAATGGCCTCGAGGACGAAGAAGGCGACAAGGAAGATGAGAGGCGCCAGCTGATACAAGACGTAAAGTGCGATGTGACGGTTGGGCGGTTGGTAAGATGAGCTCCAATAGCCGGTCCATTGGAAACCAGTGTCAAGGGTAATGTAGAGCGTACCACCGAGTAGGATAGCGGCAGACGCCATGATTAAACCCATTGACAACGGTGTTCCGTCATCGACGATTTGGTACCCCACGACGGCGTTGAGCATCAGTATCCATGTTGACGCAACGATCATGCCAATGTGGATTCCAGTGAAGGCCTAGACGTCTGTCAGCTTGGTTGGGCTCGAAGGCACCCAAGGCGGGCACTCACAATGCGAACGTTTCCGGCCAGCGGGAAGTCACCGACAGTAAAAATTTCGCATAATTCGATAATGATGAAGCTAGCGAGGAACAGTTGCATTTCTCTGCGAAACAAGTTAGCATGCTGGGCGAGCGCATTCCTGAGCGACGTCACAATCTTACCTTCGACCTACCGCAGCCTTCTTGCGCTCTGACCGCAGCAATAGGTAGATGGATGCGATGATAGCAAAGGCAGCAATAAGTATGGAACCAAGGTTGCCCAGCTTACGGCCTCCACCAAGGGAAATTCCCGTCAACTCACAACCTCCCCATGGCCCTGATTGACTGTGACTGTCGGAGAGCACCTGGGACCGGGCGAGTTAGTGCCGATTACGAAGGGCTTTCCGAGGCATCTTGAGACACGGATTGAACGTACATTGCAGACCGGTAGCGTCGAGTCTCGGCAAAAGTTCTAAAGGCAATCAGCATAATGATAGGCGTGGATTTGCAGGGCGGGCATGTCTTACAAAGAAATTGCCAAATTGCGTCGACCCCATTGTGGCAGACGATTTGCGGCGTGGCTGATTACCAAGTACCGTCGGTTGAGTTTCTTTTCCTACGGGCCCAACGTTGCTTGCCAGTTGGTATCGCGGGGAAGCACAATGACCTGAGGGTCTCGGCGGTCACAAATGACGGTTGTGAGGGATATGAATTATGTTGGGGTCGTTGCGCAGACTTGAACGTGCAGCGGCGAGGTCGCGAAACGTCGCAATGGCACAGCTAGTGATTATATTCAAACCCTTCGTTGTTGGTATTGCGGGCTGGCAGGTGCTTGCAGAGCCGGAAAGTTGTGATGATAGGATTACTAGTCAAGTGGTGTTGTCGGGTGGCTGGTCGAGAGTGCGAGCGGGTCCTTGTTTCGAAGCCTCGTATTCTTCCCCCGTCGCGACGCGACTTTCCTCTCGGTTGGTCTTGAGGCAGCTTTTCGTCTCTTTCTGGCAGACGCTCCTCTTGATATCCTCGTAACCAGCTCTGACCTGTCGGTGTGGTCGTCGTGCGTGAATGCGCAATCGAGATACTGGTGCGACCTCGGTTCGAGAAGGGGAGTCGTGGTTGCCTTTCAGGGGTGAGGAGGATAGTGAGCAAGCAACAGCTGTGTGAGCAGGCGCGATTTGACGAAAAAGGCGTGGAAGGTGTCGGAGGCGGCGCAGTGGGTAGTGGAACAATATAAGCCAAGTTGGTACCTACCTAGGGAGTGGAGGCTTTTAGTCCATTGGAGGTTCTGTGCCGTTCTCTTCCAGCAATAACGCCGACGGGGAGGATGAGAATGCTAAGGCAGGAACAAGGTATCCGTACTGGAGGTACATTACTAGTGTAGTGTAGAGGGAGGTATTTGTCGGGGGAACATCATCCATGCCACCATCCATGTCAACATCCTCGCTTCGTAGCTTGTCTTGGAAGCAAAGGCGGCCGGGGGGGGGGGGGGGGGGGGGGGGCAGACAGCCAGCCAGCACGTCAAGGTAAGGTAAGATAGTGGGCGATACGCACTTCGCACCTACCTAGGTAGGTAGGTAGTGCAGAGCACAATGCCAAGATAGCGTGCCGGGGCGACAGGTTAGGTGTAGGCTAGGCGCATCAAAATGGCAAGACAGGCAGGCATTGGAAGTGTGGGATAAGAAAGAGAGACGATACGTACCACTGAAATGAAACATCTCCTCCGCTGAATGGCCCTAAGCCAATTGGCGCTCCCGCAGTGCGCCTGTAGGCTCCATGATTGGACGAAGCAACTTTTTGGGACGAAATGGATTCCAAGCGCATCGCGAACAATTGGCGGGTCCTTGAAAAGTGGAATTTGGCGGTCCCGGTCCTCCCTGCCTCAATTTTCAAGCCGCCCTCCTCAGCTTTCGTATCTGCTTGGTGTACGGAGTACATTGGAAAAGCATGTGCAACACTCACGCAATTGCGCATTCTGCTTCCGTCCTTCTCCGTTATTCTCGACAGGAGCCTATGGGACAGAGGGCAGAGATCAGAGGGCGGGAGGCAGACCGGGACGGGACGGGAAGCTTCGCGACAAAAGGGCACCTGGCCATTTACCGACAGTGCTCGTCCGTCCGATGTTGCGAATGGGGATCGCCTCTGCCACGTCGAGCTGTACATTTACACCGATACTAGGTTAGCACATATAGGTGTGTGGCGTCTGACCTCATTCGATTAGATGTTGCTGGTGCGGCCAGGCCGCTTATGAACAATCAAAAAAATTTCTTGTTTGCCAACGCAAGGCCTCCCGAAAACCTGGGGGAGGTGGCGTCGGTCAATGTCAATATTAATGCAGCAGGCAGCAGCCGATCGAGCAGACGCCAGCATAGTGCTGAAAACATCGGCAGAGAAAAGGAGGCACAGAGCTGAGGTATAAGAATAAGCAAGTGCCCCCGCCATTGAAATGTCGGGTCTTGGTACGGATAGTAAGTCAATAATTTGACTGCTTTCATGCAAACACACGCCGGGAAATCGCTCCCTCTGTCCGTCGCACCTCATCCCTTCCAGATACCACCACCCACTCATTGCCTGCTGATGCCGCCGTCTCTTTACTCGGGCCCTGTCCTCACTCCCTCTCCATAGCCCGATAAGTCAAACCCTTTTGCCTGCCTGTCTTTTTCGATCTTGAACCCTGCCCCCGGCGCTTCATCTCAGAAGTGACTTGGCCGTTGTGTCCTCCCTTTACCTACCTACTACCTAGGTACATGGGTACTCTTGTACGAAGACGGCGCTTGCTGTCATCGTCTGGCTCACTGCACGTCCAATACGGATACATGTCCTCGGTCAAGACAGAGATCGACATTTCCTCCCCTAAGCCAGTCTCAGACCCTCCGCTTCGAATAGAGCTTACGTTACGTCAAAGCCAAGAGCAAGTGGAGAGAGGGCCGGAGACACATTGTTGGCATCCACTCTGTTCCACGCATGTGGCACTCGAGCCTGTGCTTTGCTATGCATTGCTTTGCTTTGCAACATCATGGACACGGCCTAGGCCTCAACTGACACAGATGCAAGACCCAACATGGTCACCTCGGCCAACGTCGAGGCAGCCGCGTGGCATGGCAAAATCACCGATGGGCACCGGATGCTTCATCGGGGCATAAATCCACGGGGAACGCTTCGTCTATCGTACACCGCCTGGACCAACACTCTGTCATGTCCAACGACCCGCAAATGCCTTCAGGGATACCTTCGCATGACCTCATTCCCACTTAGTCCTTGGTTCCGCTCCAACACTCGCGCTTGGACATATTGATTTTGCACCAGGGGGTTCAGGGCGGAAAGCACCTCGAGAGCAATCCGAGCCGAGCACTGGACAGGGTACCTGGCTGCCAGCCTCCGACAATAACGGGCACATGAACAAAAGAAAGAAAAGAGAAAGAAAAATGGGGACAAAAAACCTGCCTAGCCAGTGCCCTGGCTGATCTTCCAGCCTCCTTAGCTACAAAAATACATAGTAGACACACCAATCCACTGCCTTATGGCGGTAACCCCCTGCTCGACCTTGGGTTCAAGACACGTGTAGACCGCATATTGCATCTTTCCGTGTCCACCAAACGCCTTCAACGCCTGTTAGTCACTAGCCAATACTCTGCCAGCAGACTGAGCACCGTTTGTCAAGGCTCAGAAGAATCTGGCATGCGGCCGGCATGAACGGAACCAACCCCAACCCGGTGGGCCTCTCCGCGGGCTGCGCTTGAACTAGGTACTTTCATCCTTTATCCGTACTGCTTTCTTTTATTGTTCCTTATATCGTTCCTTTTTCTTCTTCTTCTTCTTCTTCTTCTTCTTCTTCTTCCCCCCCTCCTCTTTCTTTCGGGTCTGCGCGCATAACTGGTGCGCAACCGCAAGCCAAATTCTGCTCGTCAATGTGCTGTGTCAGCCACTATCTGTCCTCCGAACTCACTCAGGTACAATCCTCAAGGTAGCCTTAGATTGGTTTGTCACCAGACCACCCCTCCAACATGCCCTGTCGTCTCGGCAACAATGTTCTTGGGGTTTCTCGTTACTTCCATTGGTCACTTGTCAAAGGCCTCCCTGCAATTGCCACCATTTGTCTGCCATTGTGGCTGTCCGTTCTTTGCCCATTCTAAAACTCCGTGTTCTAGGAAAGCCTTATTGTGACCGCGTTGCGGTGCATTGGTCCCGCTCGCTCTTTAGACTCACATATTGTTTAGCTGCTGCCATTTAAAAAAAGGGGGGGGGGGGGGTTCCCTGTTCAATTGAATGGGCGCCGCTTGCCGGGTGTTTCAATGTTACGCATCACCTCTTGGTTGAATTCCGCCAACTCAAGAGGTGTAGAAATGTTTTTGTAACCAGATACGGATGGTCCGGGATGTAATGGAGGGCTGCTCTACTGTTCCTCTGCCTCCTCACTGTGCCCCGCTGCATTGCGGTCCCCTTTCTGAGCGCTTCCCGAGCGCAAAGCAAAAGGCCTACGTCTGAACACCCTGGCCGTGCTTTATAGAGCTGTCGAACCTTACAAGAAACAGGCTGCAGGTGACGGGTGCAACCCACGGACACAATGCACATCGCGCCATTCTCGACGATGGTGGTTCATCCAGGTGTAGCAGTGCGTCTGGAGTTGGAACAACGACATCCAATCCGTCCGAGGAGTCGGCTTCTTCTTGAGGAGGGGTGAGTACCATGTGTTTGACAATAGTCAAGACATCATCTATATAACCACCTCTTTCCGATAGTGAAATGGGGTTCCGGGACGTTCGCTAACGTCTAGGTCAACGCGCCAAGCCGAGACCATCACACAGTCCGCACCGTAGAGCATGATTCTCGCTTACGCCGCTTTTCCCCTCGTTGGCCTCTGCGTCTGTAGTGTAGTTTAGATTTGTCCCCGCAGGCGTGGGAAGTGGGATCCCTCTCGGCGATCATTGGAAAGTGGACTGGACACTTCCACAGACTAATATCGAAACGTCTGGAGCAGGGTCTTCTGGATTTCAGTGATTGAAGACTCCTGACGGGGATAACTTGGTCGTTACCAGGAAAAAATGTGTCCATTGTGTCGGTCTTAGTGGCCGACAGTCAACAGACATGAAGATAATGATGAGGCTTCTCTAGCAACATGCATCAAACACTGGGCATCTGCCATTGACGACGGCTTGAAAAGTCGACTAATCAGAGTGCTAATTGTAACACGGCTTCTGGAACTTATATGGCGTCTCTAGTCGATAGTCCCTTATCAAGCCGCTGGACAGTGCAAGTTTGGAAGGTCAGCGCTAAATGCTAGGCGACACTGCCATATTCGAAACTGATTTTATCACCCAGAACTGTCCACCGTGGTCTCTCCGTGACCGAACCGATGGGTCATTAGCACGGCTACTACTTACAAGCCCCTCCTCTGGTACGATGATCCGGCCGATGTCAAATTCCATAGGCCTAGTTCCAGTATCGTAGCCCACCAGTCGGCTACGGGAGGTTCAGCTGTTTTCAATTTAAGCCGCGGTCACGTATAATCTGTATGTTTTGTAGTTTGGCAGACTGTGTGGCTTTTAGTTTGGCTAACCAGCCCTGCGAACTAGGCAGTCATTATGAGTACCAATGGCTTAATCAACCCGCTCGGGGCACAAGCCAAGCAAGCAGAAGAAACATGTTCTTCAAGTATTGTTCTACGGAAACAATCCTTCGATCCACGTGCGCAAATATGTTTACGGCAGCAAATCCACCCCAGCTGTCCTTGGAGTCTTCATCTTTTTGAGCAAAGACCTGTAAGGTTGTCAGATACGTACCGACACGGAACCCATCTGGTGTGATTATACCTGCTAGCTTCAACCTGGCATTCAACCGGAATTCAAGCTGGGTAGCAATTAGAAGGATGAAATCTCACATATACATCAGAGTTCTTGGTCGGTGGTTACTCAGCCTTGCGTCCCCGGACTTTTGTACTTTGTGAGAGGCCGGACGCACGTTCAAGCATCTCCCTCATTCTTCCTGGTGATTAAGTCCTGAAAAAAATGTATAGACGGCAGTAACTTATCGCCAAAGTGATAATGATTCCGAAGATAGTGGATCTGGAGCTGTTTTTGCTTCTTCGCAGACGCCACCCGGCCTGAAGCTTCCCGCATGGAGTAGTACCGCCTTGCCGAATTTGGCACGTTGGGTACGGGCACTTCACTAGTAGGGCCCGCTTATATGCAGCCGCGAGTGGGTGCCCGACCAACGTCCCAGCTAAACATCGGCCAACACCGCAGGAGCAGGGGAGAAGTGCGCCGCTGCCAGGTTGCCAAACAGCGTATTGGCGACTGGTTGCTCCGCAACAGAAACAAAACAAGCGCCCGGGATTGTCAATTGACAGGGGCTTGTCCCAGCGACCGCCCTGAACAACATCTCACCGCACCACGTCACATCCACACACCCCGTCCAGTATCCCTCGTCCCGCATCGACGCCCACATGCGCATTCACCTCCCCCGGGTAACAAACATTCAGATCCGGCTCTTAAGACTGCCCTCCCATATTAGCCTCACCGACTTCCATCTCTACTATCCTAGGTCAAACATTCCCGACCGACCTAGACTTGACATTACTTTGTCCTGTGTCGTTGCTTCGATACCTGTCCTCTTCCGCCCATTCTCTACAAACCTCTCGCGCTGCACTCTCTGTTCTTAGTTGTCGCCGTTTATGCCATCTTCCTTCGACGAGGCAGTGCAGTGTAGCGCAGTAGTACGTCTACCACTTGCAGACCAGGATCACTACCAGACCGCCAAGGGTATTGAGCTGTATTGCACTGGCTTACATTTTCTCTCGATAGCCGCATTCCACGGCTTCTTAGCGTGAGCTCATCACCACCTACACGACCTCAAGTCCATTCCAGTCACTGAATCCTTCACTTGGAGAACAATGGCTCCCGTGGAGCGCGAAGCTTCGAGAGATGCGGATCGCCCGCTGAGACATCAACATTCAATGTCCTCCGACCAAGGCAGAGCCCTGGTGCCTATGTAAGTGCTCAGAAGTACAAAATGTCTTCCATCATCAACCATTCTCTAGGCGTTTCTCCATGATGCGCTGGTCATGTCTGTTATTTGGCGTCGACTAATGAAGACCAGGTGGGATAGCTCAGATCCCGACAGGGCACCGCCGCCCTTACCTTTGAATCCGCAATCACCCGTCACGACCTCTAGAAAGGGGACCTCTGTTGCCATTCAGTCTGCTCATGCGGCCCTGACCGAAAGAGCGCGCGAAAGCGCCATGATCCCTGGCCCGTTGACGAAGCGCAACACCGACATCTCGCCAGAGCGCTCTCTCATTAAAGGATCCCACCACAAGCGTATGCAGTCGCTGCAGCCAGGAAGCGTCAGAGACCTCGGCTTGCTTTTGGAGAGTGGTCAGCAGTCCAACCCACCATCCCCTACCAAATCTCCCGAGCGGCCGGCCCGACCCTCCACTCCAGGTGCCAACAGAAGGAATAGCTTCGCCGACTCAAGGCGAGACAGCTTTGCAGACAGCAGAAGGGATAGCTTTGCCGATTCGAGGTCAACTGAGAGGGAAGCCACAACACCGTCCTCAGTCACGAGTCAAACGCCCGTCGTGCGCCCGACGATCAAGAGACAGCAACAGAGCATTTTGGGCGAGAACCCGCCTCCACAGTCTGCGACCATGCTTGCCATTCAGAACATGCCGCTTCAGGGTCAGCAGGAGAAGGAGAACATACATGCCCATGTCACCAACGGCTCCAACAATGCTATCGTGAGAGCTCCTCAACAGGTCGAAGCTCTCTCGGGGCAGATCTTAAGTCTTACCAACATTGCAACAGCTTTGCAAAAGGACATGGCTCAATTGAGTCGACGAAGCCGGGACAATGCAACCGACTTGCTCAGCCTGAAGGAGGCAACTAAAGCCCGGGACGAGGACATTCGCAAGAGTCTGCGTGAACTCATCAACAATGCTCAGGATGCCGCCGCAAACAGCAGACCAGGCTCGAGAGATCCCTTCGCCAATAGCTTGTTCCTCGACAGCAAGCCTCACCACACATCGCCTCCCCCAAGCAAGGCCGCTCGCCCCTTCTCTTTGCCTAGGATCCCGTCGCCCAACAGCTTCGCGGCATCAATCGATCGAGACAACCTAAGCACACCCTCGCTGTGCAACTCGGAATCTCCTGCCACAATGGCGATCCTCGACAGAATCATAAGGGACATGGGCACAAAGGAGGGACAAGATCTTCTTCTCGCTCGTTTAACAGACGTTGCCGAGAAGCTGGCTGGTGTTGCCCCGGCCTCGAAAGTGGATGAGCTGATCCAGATCGTCAAGGCAAAATCCGACGAAGCTATGCTGGCTCGGGGTGGTGGTGGTGGTGGCAATGGGGGTAGCAACGGCAACCGTCCTCATGCAGCCGGCTTCGACGACGATTCTAATAGCATGAATTTCGACTTTGACCCCGGATACGCCAGTCAGCTGACACATCGATCTGAGAGAGCACTGCACAACGAGCCTTTATCACGATCAGCGTGCCACTCTGCCAATGCCTCCGAGCTTGTCAGCGACGAAGTACTCAAAATCATCCGCGCCGTCAAGGACAGTGTCGCTCAAGGGGGTGGTCTAACTGCAGAGGTGAAGGCGCTCGTCCGTGAGCTTCGCGGGGAGGTCTTGGGCATGGGACGGGAGATTGGCAGAAGACTGGACGAAGTGAACGCAGAGTCCTTATCCACCGGGCCACCAGCCGACAACGAAGAGATCTCAAGAATTGTCCACGAGGGCCTTGACCAGATGAGAGAGCACATGGACGAACTTCTTCGTGAACACCGACGCCAGTCTGCTGCCTCCTCCCTATCAAGAGCAACTGCTGTCGACTACCAAGAAATTTACAATGCTATGAGAGCGGCACTCCGAGACTCACAGGCCTCACAACAAAAAGAACCCGACCTAAATCGGGAGGATGTAATCGAAGCTGTAAGGGATGCCTGGGAGAACTACAAACCGGAAGTCGGAAACCACGACCCGGGACTCGGACGGGAGGAGATCTTGGAATATCTCAAGGAAGGCTTGCAAGATTATGTTGACCGGGACGAACAGCCCATTGGAGCCTCCCGAGAGGAGGTGTTCCAGGCGGTCGTCGAAGGCCTCAAGCACTTCTCACCACCACACGTGGACACCCCAGCCAGTCTCTCCCGAGACGAGATTCTTGAGGCCGTTCGCGAATGTTTGGAGGAGTTTGAGTTCCCTGTTGCCCCATCGGCATTCAACCAGGAGCTAACCAAGGAAGACATGCTCCACGCAGTCAAGGAGGGACTCAGCGAATACGACCTACCTACCACCGGAACTCTTGTCCCTCACCAGAACAATAACGAAGAGATAGTCTCTCGATTGCAGGACATAGTCGATTGCATGCGTGGCGAATTTCGTGCCGTGACAGAGGAAGCAAAGCAAAATGCTGCAGTCAACGGCCGTAACACGGAACACATCATTGATGCTACGAGGAACGGCCTCGAGAAGCTGCGTGCCGACATCCAGCAATATGTCAGTCATTTAAGCGGCAGTACCGGACAGGAAGAAGTCACAGAAACGTTACTAGGTACTCTGGACACCTTCCGGGACGAGATGGCCTTGCTGGTCGATCGCGTCACGAGCGATTCGAGGTCGACAATCGAGAGCCACATGGAGTCACTTCGGGATACGGTCAACTCCTCGATGGTGCCAGTCACTCCACAAGTCAACCAGAAAGAGATCATTGAGGCTTTCAGAGACGGCATCGACAGCGTGCGTGCCGAGTTGCGCCGGCCCTTTGCTGGAGTAACTGACATCCTGGACGCCCTTCACGATGGTCTGGCAGACTTGCGCATTAGCATTGATAAGGTTGCTAACCGGCCAGCGGATCTTACTGCCAACGATGAGATTTTGGATGCGCTGAAGTCCGGGCTCGACAACGTTCGCTCTGAAATTGACAGCCTCCGTGAACAACAAGGTCAAAACGACAAGGCCTTGACAACAATGCACGCAGGTGCCGTTGTCTCGACAGACGGTCTCAACCAGGACGACATCAAGAACCTTGAGGTGCTTATCACCCAATTGCGCATCAAGATCGAGGCCATGGAGCCTGTGAACGTTGATTCTGTCGTAAAGGACGATCTCATACGCATGGAGGATATGCTACGCTCCCTGCAGGAGTCTGCGTCCAAGGACGATATCCTTCGCCTCGAGGACATGCTCCGCCTCGTGCAAGAATCGGTCTCCAAGGATGAGACCTCCCGCATCGAGGAGGTTTTGCTCAACGCTAAGAATTCGGTGTCCAAGGAGGATGTAGTGCGCCTGGAGGAGACAATGTTGTACATCCACGAGTGGGTCAAGTCCAAGGAGAGTCCTGCCAGTACCGATACTGCAACCAAAGAGGACGTCCAAGCTATCGAGACAATTCTGCGTAACACCAAGGGCCGACTGGATGACCTCATTGATAACGAGCAAGCTGTACGCAAAGAGCACCTTGACAGCCTCGAGAACACCATTCTGGAAACCAGAGAGACTATTAACCTCATCACTACCCAGATGGACGGCCTCCCGAAGAAGGATGATGTAACTTCCGTCGAGGCGCTGGTGGCACAGATCGCTGCAGGCTTCGATGAAATAAAGGAGAGCGCCGCCAAACAGCTTGAAGATCCCGAGCGTGTCACCAAGACTGACGTTGAGGCTGTCGAAGCCGTGTGTCTCGATATCAAGAACGTGTTCGACCAAATGCTCAAGACTGATCTGGCCACACTTGTTAGCAAAGAAGACCTGAAGAAGACAGAACTAGCCCTGGAGGAACTCAAAGGCCCTCTGGCGGGATTGCAGGACGGACTCCAGGAAAGCCTCAAGGCCCCATTGGACGAGCTAAAGACTGAGTTGAAACCCCCTTTGGAAGACCTCAAGACTGCCCTCGAGGAGCTCAAGGCCCGACTCGACGCCCTGACCGAGGCACACACCCAAGGGGGTGAAGAACGTCAAGCTGAGATCGTTGGCGTCAGTGAGCGGGTCACGGAGGTCAAAACCTTCCTCGAGGAGTTCCAAGGATTGGTCAAAGGCAAACTCGAGGAGGGTGCTAGTAGCGTCGAGTCGCTCGCAAAGCTTTTCGAAGGCGTCTCGATTTTCGTGGAGAGTAACGCCACTGTTGGCCAGGAGCTGAAGGATCTCTCTGACTTGATGAAGGTGGAATTCGAAGAGTCCAAGGCCGGTGTGGTAGGTGCCAAGTTGGAGTCGGACGAAAAGTTCCAGCAGACTACCGAAGCCCTAGTCGCCAAAATCGACGAGAAGGTAGCAGAGCTGATGACCAAATACGACGAGTTCCATGTGGCCCTTGACGACCGCGCCAAGGCTGGAGAGGCCCGGGATGCTAGCACTGAAGAGGCAGTGCTGGGCACCAAGGCGGTTGCCGAAGAACTCAAGTCTCTCGTCGATACTCTTGGTGCTGCTGTCACCGATTCGATGGAAAGGATGGAGGAGGCGTCCAAGACTGTGTTCACCAAGGTCGAGGACCTCATGACCAAATCAGAGGAGAACCACACGGACGGCAAGGCTGAGCACCAGCAGACTCGGGATTACTTGAAGCAAGCCGTCGAGGGCCTTCAGGGGCAGTTTGGAGAAGCCCAACCCCAGATCCTTGAGTCCGTGAAGGATATTTTGATGGTCGTCGGCCAGCACTACGAATACGCCAAAGCATCTACGAATGATATTCAGAAAACAATCGAAGATGCCAAACCAACGGAGCTGGCACTCCCACCAATCCCCGAAAAGTATGACGATACGATAGTCCTCGAGAAGCTCGACAGGCTTGTCGAACAGACCGCGGTCCCGGCCGAGAAGTATGATGACGCGGTTGTTCAGGAGAAGCTGGACAAAATAGTCGAGCATGTCTCAGTACCCGCGGAAAAGTACGACGACACTGGCGTCCACGAGAAGCTTGATCAACTTGTAGCGCATGCCCAAGCACCTGCTGAGAAGTACGACGACGCACCAGTGCACGAAAAACTCGACAAGTTGGTCGATCATATTATGGTCCCTGTTGAAAAGTATGATGACGCGGTGGTGCAGGAGAAGTTAGATAAGCTTGCTGAGCGACAGGCGCTGCTTCCAGTCGACAATTACGATGATGCTATGGTTCAAGAGAAGCTTGACAAGCTTGTCGAACAACAAGCTTTAATCCCGGTCGAGAAATACGACGACACAATGATTCAGGAGAAGCTTGATATGATTGCCGAACAGCAGTCGTTGATTCCGACAGAGAAGTACGACGATGCCGCGGTTCAAGAGAAGTTGGACAGGCTCGCCGAACAGCAGTCATTGATTCCGACAGAGAAGTACGACGATGCCGCGGTTCAAGAGAAGTTGGACAGGCTCGCCGAACAGCAGTCATTGATTCCGACGGAGAGGTACGACGATGCCGTGCTCCGCGAGAAACTGGACCAACTCTCCCAACAGCAGTCCCTTATCCCGACCGAAAAATATGACGACGCAGTTGTTCGAGAAATGCTGAAAAAGCTTGCCGAGCAACAGGCGATGATCCCTACCGAAGCATACGACGATACCGCCGTACACGTAAAGCTGGACGAGCTGGTCGGCCACACTCACGCTGCCGAGAAAGCATTTTCCCAACTTGAGACGCTCGAGAAGGTCCATCAACAAGTCATCCAGACAGCCGCGGACATCTCGCTTTTCCTCTCTACTCAGACCAAGAAGATCAGGGAAGAGGAGGACGATCGAGAGAAGTTTCTTCAGGAAGTCACACTTGACCTAGAACGGAAATTGACTCTCAAGGAGCAGATCCAGTCCAATCTGCTGGATCTCAAGCAGGAGGAAGAGAGGCTGAGAGCTTCCGTGCTCGGACTGCGTACAGAGCAAGAAAGTCTCATTCGCCAGAAGACGAGGCTGACAGCTGACGTCTCGTCCCTCGAGACCGCACTGCATATTCGCAGAGACGAACTCCATGATATGGAAACCCGTGCTGAAGGATTGGAGCGCCGCATCTTGGAAGGTGTGATGGACCATTCTCGAGTCCTTTTGATGTCAAAAGCAACAAAGGGCCGTGACGCTATGAGCCGTAAACGCGTCCGAGACCAAAAGCTGGGCCAAGAGAATGATTCACATGGGAAGCCTGCATCGCCCGCCGTCAACTTGGCACTCTCCGCAAAACGGAACTCAAAGCCGCCGGTGCAGGCAGGCACCGCACGCCGCATCTTGTCCCTTAGCCAGATCACGAACAATGTCCCAAGCGGCGGTGTCCAGCGCAGCCAGAGCGTAAGGACTGCTGGGGCCAAGGGCCAGCGAAAGTCTAGCTGGGCGGGCGGCTATTCTAAGGGTTATGGGGAGCTTAACAAGGAAAACATGTCACTGAAGGAGACTGAGGAGGAGAACATGCCGAGTCCCGCCCTCGCGTCCTGCGAGGACCCCATAGACGTAACAGAGTCTCTGGCGGATGGCGACGAACCAAGCGACACTGAGACTTTGCGCCGCAGCAGTCACGGCAGCCGGATCAGCCGTGGTAGTCGTGGCACGACGGTTGTCACGGAGAGCACCGACAATTGCACTGGCGACGGAGACCATTCAGACTACTATGACGACAATCAGAGCGACTTGCAAAGTGACCTCCAGAGCGAGTGGACAGAGAGGAGTGCCGTGAGCTCTAATGTGAGCTCAGACCTTGGCTCAAACCTCGACCAGGAATCTCTTAACAACGAGGTTATGGTTTACGGGGAGACGGCCTGAAGTGGCGAGGATAATGGCCCGAAAGACTTTTTTCTTTGATGTGAGATATTGACGATTACCGAATAACGCACGTGTTTCCTTGCTCTGGCGTCAGTTGGTGCTCAGGGCAAATTGTGCCAAAAAAAATGGAGTTGAATATGTTTCCTCCCCTCATCTTTGTAATTGGTATCGTTAGAATGAACCCAGTCAATGTTTCAAGATTGTAGATAGTGTGCCGTTGGTACTGCTAGTGAAAAACGCAGGAGTCACAACCATTACCGTACTTTGCGGTAGTGAAACTATATTGCACGCTCTAGCGATTAATTTGTTCGGTTTGAGACGCGCCAGATTTACCTGGCGGTGAAATGGATGAAGCTGTTGTTACAAGATTTAGGACCCGTCATGGGTCAGGGGTAATGGCCGCAAGCCGTCATTACGAAATGGGTTGCTTGAAGATCTTCTCTTTTCCGTCCATCCATGGTTGCAAACAAGTCGGAATAGAAACGGACATTTCCTTCTCGTTCCACCCGGCTTCTAGAATTGCAGCCAGCACCCTTGGCACAGCGAGTGCGGTACCATTGACAGTCCAGGGGAACATGAGCTTGCCGTCAATCTTGGCCCGCGTAGCGAGCCGCCGCGTCTGATAGTCAGTACAGATGCTGGCGGAAGTAACTTCACCCCAGCCGCCATTTTGCTGCTGGCGGGAGGGGAAGAACGCCTCTATGTCGCACTTACGCACCGCCGAAGCGCCAAGATCGGCAGAAGGCATCTCGAGGACGCGGCAGTGTAGGCCCAGAGAGCCTAGGATCTCAGTCTGGATGTCGACCATCTCCTGAAAAATTTCAATCGTCTCGTCAGCTTCTGGCGGCGTCCAGGCAAACATCTCAACCTTAGTGAACTCGTGGACACGGTACAGGCCCTTTGTGCTCGCGCCGCGGGCGCCGGCCTCAGCGCGGTAACAGCGCGAGACGGCGACACGCTTCATAGGAAGTTCGGAGGCGTCGAGAGTCGACTCGGCCTTCATTCCAGCCAGAGGGATCTCCGAGGTGCCGGCCAGGCAGAGCTCCGGCTTGCCGCGTTCTGCGTCGGCTTCGGATTGTGCGAGGCTGTATACCTGCTGCTCACCGTTCTGGTCTCGAGGTTGGAACCCGCAAGCTGAGGCGATGTGACTGTATACAATGCTGGGCGGGGCAACCTGACGCCAGCGATGTCTCGTGGCTACGGCAAGGGCGTACTGAACGAGGGCCTGCTCCAGCTGGGCGGCCTCATCGAGGAGGTAGTACCAGCCCCAGCCCGAGGTATTGCCAGCGGCGGCGAAGTCAAGCAGGCCCAGCTCCGAGCCGATGTGGACGTGGGACCGCCACACTTTGTCCGATGAACTCGGGGCCTCGGCTGGGTGCTCGTTGATGTAGCTTAGAACATTCGGTTCGTCGCCGAGGGGCGTGGCTTCGCTGGTGAGGTTGGGAATGGCCAGGGCCAGGGCCTCCATTTCCTCAACGAGCCGTGCCTCGTCCTGCTCAACAGCCGTGAGCCTCTGCTTGAGCACGCGCGCCTCCTCGAGCAGCTCCTCGCGCGACATTTCGCTCATTTCAACAAATTCGGCGCCGTCACGGCTCGATGCTGGGTTGGCAATTTGACGGCGCAAGAGATTGGACCGCTCGCGAACAGCCCGACTATCCTTCTGCAGGGCTTGCCATTGCGCAAAGATTTGATTGATGCGCGCAGGGCTCTTGCTCTGGGCGGTATAGTTACGGTCAAGGCAATTCTGTTCGTAGAGAACCGCATTTTCTCTGATGTGCCGGATATCGATGATGGGTTTTGGCGCAGTGGACGGCCGCTTTACGTCGCCGAAAGCGCGATGACGAGATGTGAAGTGGTTAGCGAGGCATGGCGAGGGCGTAGGGCGCAGCAAGGGCCCCGTCGCCCTTACTGAGTGGCGAAGCAGACATGTTGGATCTCTTCCCATATCGATGACCAAGGAACGATATGTGGTGATTGATCAGGTATACGACGGTGCCGGAATGCTCCTGACCAGAATGGGCTGTGATGAGCAGAGGTGAAAGTGGTACAATATTTGACTGAATCGTTTACAGAGATATGAGCAGGGATGGAAGGGGTCCGCTCACTCGTTTGATGCATCCGGTTGGTATTGGCCGCGAATTTGAATGTACTACGATAGCTCAGTCAGTATGCAATAAATGGAAAGCAAAAAGCGAATCCTTGTGTCACAGGCGATTTAGTTGTAGTTCATTTCTCTGTATTTGAACTGCCATGCTTCCGGGGTATCCTTGCCGTGTACACTAAACTCGTTGCGCTTTCTTACTATCTTCTCAGCTCCTTGTACTAGTATGCCCCCCATGCTCCCAAAGTCCAAGCAGCTTGCCCCGAAGCTCCTCGCATCAAACCACCAGGGCCCATACTCTGACGCTGTTGGGACTTGACGTCCACTTCGCTGGGCCGCGAAGCCCCGTTGGCTCCCTGTTGAAGCCATGTGTCACGGTCGATGTTTGCCATGGCTGCGACCTTCAGCTGGCAGGCCAGACTAGCCCCTCCCCAAGGACCAAGCGATCCTAAAGACCGCAAGACACCCTGGACCTTTGCATGATGGCGCTCGCGCTTCCTCAGAGACTCGCCAATGGCATCTGCCGCGTAAAAAGCTTCGTCATCTGCGACATTTCGCTCCACCGTCCCCTTGGCAACCGGCTTCTCCTCTGTCGGACCATCAGATGCTGGTCCACTGTTGGTCCTCTTAAGCATCGTGTTGGACTTGTATTGTTGCGGTGCGCGCCCTTGGACGGGATTCCACCCTCGTTCGTGTACCAGTTTTGACAGCTCATCGAATATTCTGCGTCTTAGGCCGACGACTCTGGAGCAACCGCCGATAAAGATAATGCGGGACATGCAAATCGCCCGTGTATCAATTGGCAGCTGAACAAGGTGTTGGTAGAGGAGGTGATGCACGGGAAGCTCGTCGTCATCGAAGCTACTGCGCGAGTATTTAGGCGCAAAATACGTATTCTCACACGGCTCAGACAGTTGCTGCAAAGACAAAGTTAGGTTTTCGGGCGGTTCTACAGATTGAAGCAGAATGTCAATGTTTCCTTTTGACTCGTCTCGGGCAACGGGGGAGGGTGGAGCGGACTCATCCTGTTCCTCAACCGTGGGCAGGACATCTCCGGGTGTGGTCTGCTGTCGCTTTCCGAGACCGGGAAGCTCACTCTGGGCAAGTTGACGACACCAGACAAGGCGGCAGGCAACCTCCTCGCACTCCTCGAAACTCAGAGAATGTTGACCTTGGTCTCTTTCGCGAAGTGTCCTCTGCGCATGTACTGGTGTTGCCGAGAGAGCGTCCTGCAAGAGGTTATGAGTCTCACTGACCAGCATTTTCCCCCCACGAACTGTTCTTGATGTGCGAGCTTCCCGATATTCGTACACACTTGTCACAGCTGTTTCGGCCCAGCCAAGATCCACAACCACTGCCGACCGAGTGCCCGCTCCGACGGTGGACATAACCGCTGATGACATGAGAGACACAGTAGGTGCCTGGAAACGGTGGAAGAGAACGTCCAGCGCAGTGGAAAGTAACGGGAGAGGAGTGGAAGAGGAAAGGACCAGAGAAGTACGTCGGGGTCGCGAGTCGATGAGCAGGAACCTGAGCGATTCAAATCAGTGAATATGCCACGGGGTTGGTTATTGAGGGTAAAGTAAGCACGGACTTGTTCAGTGCCTCTCGAATAGCCCGGTCTATCTTGTCTTCCACTAGGCCCAAATCCACAGTTCGCACGTCGAACTGCCAGAGCTCATGTTCAACTCCCCAAGTCTTGCCAGTTGGACGACGTCTCCAGTCGTTCTTGTGTTCAGGGTCCCAAGTGCGAAAGTCGCCAACACGGCGAAGTTTCTCGGGCCCAAATGACAGGACTGCCTTAGGTGAAGATTCCCCAGCGAATCCAAGCTTGATGAAGCGGGAACCCAGCTCTATGACGATATTATCATCCTCAGCGCGTAGACTAGAAGGGGAGCCAAATGTTGACGAGATGGTACGTGAAGGCGTATGCGGACTTGCAGGACCGCCAATGCTCGGGCCAGTCTCGGTACGAATGTTCGCGATGGATCGGTGGGGAATGCTTGGGGCTGCAGAGGACGACATCTTTAGTGTTGCAGCGGCTTGGACGGCTGAAGTAGAGGTGGGAGCGTCGCCCTTGATGTCTAACAGACCATGCTTCGCGTCTTGCTGCAACGATTCACCGTTCGCAGTACACAACTGAATGTATCAGCTCAAGGGACAGAGTAAAGGCAGCAGTGACGGCTATGGGTATGCCGATCAAAAGCCGCCGGGTCGTTGTGAGTTTGCTACTGTCACAGGAGGCAGGTTTGTATGTCGAGAACGCGGCCGAGCATTCGTATTTGGGAGCAGCCAAGGGCTGTAGACAGTCTGCCTCAAAGAGTGGGGCTTCAGGTTCAGCAGAAGCATGGTGCTGGAGCCCCGCATGCAGGAGCGGTCAGGGTCAGTGCATTTGCAGACCCTTTTATGGGACGGCCCGAGTATTGCATAATTGCGGATGACATGCTAGTGTTATGTATTGTCAGAAAGTCAACATCTGCCCGTAGCCAGAGTAACCACTGTTGCATGCGCCTTGTTCGACGACATCCGCACGCTTGACCAACGTCGGTCCGCGAGACACGTATTTGCGATTGTAACGTTGAGCCATTTTGACGACGAACTCAACGTGAGAAGGACTGGGTATCAGTAAAAGTTAAAGCAAGATAGTGAAAGCGCCTCATCACCCTGGCGTTGGAGTCTGTCTCGTCTTCCTGGACCCCAAAAATGCTCATTTTGATTCGCCGACGCAATTCGCCATCCACCTCCTTTACGAAGACTTGCTGGTTGAAGTTTCGGTGAAACAGGTTCCACAAGAAAAGCAGTCTCGCAATGGGAATCAAAGGGTACTGACAAATCCCCATAGCCGATTCACAGACCTGCACAATCCTCGCTCATACCACGCTTATAGGATTTACCGTGAACTTGGCCCAGGCCAACGAATATCCCTTGCCAAATTGGCTACAGAGCAACTCGAAAACACAGGCAGGCCGCTGCGCATTGCTATTGACATCGCGATCTGGCAGTTTCAGACACAAGCCGCGCGAGGTAGGCCCCCGTCAATTCCCATGCAGACCACGAGATTTACATTATATCTAGGTGGAACGAATCCTGCCATCAGAACTCTATTCTATCGCCTACTTCGACTTCTGAGTCTTGGAATACAACCCATTTTCGTCTTTGACGGGCCTCACAAACCGGCCTTCAAGCGCAACAAGCGATCTGGCAGAGGAGATGGAGTTGCCACGGCCATGGCAAAGAGGGTTATTCGCCTGTTCGGCTTTCCCTTACATGACGCACCAGGCGAGGCGGAGGCTGAATGCGCCCTACTACAGCAGCGGGGAATCGTAGACGCCGTTCTGAGCGAGGATGTCGACACCATAATGTTCGGCTGTACCCGAACCCTACGCAACTGGACGGCAGAAGGAACCCGAGGGGCCAAAACACCAACCCATGTCAGCTTGTACGATGTTGACGAACTGCTGTCTGCCGGGACCGGCTTGGATCGGGAGGGCATGGTCCTGGTCGCATTGATGAGTGGGGGCGACTACATCCCTGAAGGCGTACCCGGCTGCGGAGTGAAACTGGCCTGCGAGGCGGCGAAGGCCGGATTCGGTAAATCACTATGCCGCCTCAAATTCGACGACGACGTTGAATTGGAAGAGTGGAGAGCGAATTTACGAGATGAGCTGCGTACCAACAAGAGTGGATTCTTTAGAGTACGACACAAAGCGCTGTCCATCCCGGACGAGTTTCCGAGCCGACATGTCCTGAGGCACTACACCCATCCTGTTGTTTCCTGTGCAACTACAGTAGAGAAGTTGGAGAAGGAAATCATCTGGAGCCGACCGGTAGATGTGCAAGGCCTTCGGTATTTCGTCGAGGAAACATTCGACTGGGTAAACAGAATTGGTGCTACCAAGCTCACGCGGGTTCTGTCTCCCGGCTTGCTAGTAAGCAAATTGCTGGACAGACACATGTCCAGCAATACAGACAGCCAAACTATAGAGGTTACGGGGCAGGTGAAGTCGGATTTGATAAAACGCATCACTGGAAGGCGGAACCACCATAGCACTGACGGGATACCAGAGCTACGCGTGGCTCACATCCCAGCCGATATAGTTGGCCTGGACCTATCACAGGAAGCGGACGGGGTCATGACCTATGACCGTCAGGGGCTGGCGCTGAACAGTGACGATGAGTTCGTGGCAGTCCTGGATGGCGATGCCGAGGCAACAAATGGCCGAACTAGGGCAAAGAGCACTTTTGACCCGACGCTCGTTGAGTTGATTTGGCTGCCAGAATCGCTTGTCAAGCTAGGCGCACCTCTGACGATTGAGGACTGGGAGGAGAAGCAGCGCTCCAAGGTTCTGTCTCGGGCCCCGCGCAAGACAACCAAGACCACAAAGGTCAACAACATGAAGTTCGCCAGGGGCACACCACATGAAGCAGACGCTCTTGACAAGTGGATGCAAACCACCCAGACCGCTGCGACAACATCCGGCGCAAAATCACGAGTTAGGGGCCTTGACGGCAGTGATATCGGGTTGTCGCCACTCAGTCAACCGACGATTCGCAGCCCCAGTTCACCAGACCATCCCTCATCACAACTGCCGACTCATTTACAGAGTTCGGTCAATCGAAGTAAGCAATCTAGATCCAACGGGAAGGCCACGGCCGCCGCAGAACCGACCGGGCACAGAAACCCATGGGCATCCGCTGGCTCACAACGTATGCCTAGAATTACAAAGTCTCAACAGTCCACGGAGCCGATCGTTTTGTCATCTAGCCCCATGCGTCCGTCACCTGCGGCTGCTTGTTCGCCGATGAACCCTCTGTCATCAAAACACGTCGTAGACTTATCTAGCACCGATGAAGCTTACGTCTTCGCGCCGTCTAAGCCGCCCAAACCAACCGTACCGTCCCTTCAACAGGTGGCCTTGTGCAAACACCAGTCTATTAAGACCAGGCCAACAAAAGGATCCCCAGCACTTTCTAGCACACCGCCTCATGGCAAACTATCCATGAAGCAAACGCGAATGGATTCGTTTATCACACGTTTGTCTAAACTGCCAGTGACCGAATCAAGCCAGACCCAGCCAAGGGCGTGGGTAGGGAATGGGTCGCAGACTTGTATTAGCGCCAGTCACATTGCTGTGTCGAGTCGCCTCGGGCACAACAGAGAAACCAGCCTAACTGTTTCTCGAGACACTCAAACTTCGGCAACTTGGAACAATCACGGCGATATATTTCCACTGGCAAACAAGACTGACGCTTCCGGACAGACCAGGAGGATGTTAGTGACTCGGACGAGTGTGGGCGGGTTTTTCAAAGTCGTTGAGATGAATGACCAGGAAGAGGACAACTTGAAGATAATGTCTCCTGGGCGTTTTACAAAGTCTGCCTGGAGGCAAAGCGAGGTCTCCATCATAGACCTTACGGTAGACGACGACTAGTAATACTCACTATTATTACAGCAACAACCCGTGGTCTAGATGAAAGGGCAAGAAATCATATACAAAGTCTAGTGCGTTGCTTGCAAAGGCAATCTTCTGTCAGGGAATGTCGACGAAAGACACGAGCTCATCAATTGGGTATCCAGCGCTGTATCTATCTATATTCAAGAAGTATCAAACATGTGATTTCGTATATCATCAGTCGAAGAATAACCAGTATGCTTCTTCATCTCATCCTGTAGGCGCAGCCGACTGAAATTCCCACGAGTCCAGTCCTATCAATGCTCAACATGCCAGGGGAGGTCGCGATCCCCCACTGTCACACATGTGAGGTAGCCGATTCCATCAGCCGTTCTACCACTGCTGATGTCCAGCTCCAGACCGCTTCCCATAAGCGGCCGCACAATATCGCGGGCCATTGACTTGAGCTCGTCTATGCGTTTTTCAAACCGGCGTAGATTGTCGCGGCTGTATAGCTCGGGTGTCAACTTCAGAAATCGTTTGCACTCGTCATGGCCAAGGTACGCCGACGAGGAAGTACCAAGAGTACGATATGTGCGGCCGACCGTCGCCAAAGGCGGCACACCGGTAGGGAGGGTGAGTTGCTGCAGATTGCCGTTACGGCCGTCGCGTGAGTTTTGTATTCGCCTGTCGGGAGGTGGAGGGGTGGTGTTGTCTGCTAACCACTGGCGGAACAGACTAACGGCAAGCCAATCGAGGTAGGATGTACTTGGGGTAACACGCTCGCCTCTGGCTGTGACCAAGTTCAGCCGGAAGAGACGGCCCTCGACTCGGCTAACAACCTCCTCAAGCTCGTCAACCTTATCCTCGATAATGTCGAGAACTACATCAGGAAGAGCAGCGCGTAGGCTACGCTCCCCTGCTGGCCACTGACCAACGACATGAATAAGAGCCTCCTGAAAAATAACCCTGCTACGGGCAAGATAGCCAAGGCGAAGGTATGAAATCGGGTACTTGGCAATCTGTTTCCAGAGCCGCGACTGAAACTGGAGCAAGTGGTGATCTACTCTAGGCCCGACCACGGCGAGTGCATCATAGAGGTCCGCAAGGGTGATGAGTGACTTGCATTGCACGTAAGCATCCGCAATGTTCACACCATCCAGGGCCGGAGGGTAGTTGTAGAAGATACGG
This sequence comes from Colletotrichum graminicola M1.001, assembly GCF_000149035.1. Classification (NCBI taxonomy): domain Eukaryota; kingdom Fungi; phylum Ascomycota; class Sordariomycetes; order Glomerellales; family Glomerellaceae; genus Colletotrichum; species Colletotrichum graminicola. Next base: position 76,138 of record NW_007361034.1, on the reverse strand, counting down.
AAGAGGTTGTCGTAGTCTCGTAATAAATCCTGATCGGCCTGCGAGAGCGGCTGGGTCGTCGCATTTGTAGTCGCCGCCGCCATCGAGCTCGGCACGAGGCTCAAGTTGGCCACCGAGCGAAAAAAGCTGTGGTTCGCGTGTGCCGATGAAGAATGTGAATGATTTGACGATTTACTTCGCGTGAAAGATGCCGGCTGGTTGCCGCTGCCAGCACTGCCTGGGCCGAACAAGGACCCAGAATGGCTCCCGGAGCCTTTGGAGCGATCCTCGTCCGTCTGAACCAGCATTGGAATATCCCCGTCCCCCGTTCCTGGATCCAGCTCGTACCGCCATCGCTTTCGTGGACTGGACGTGGTGAGAACCCGGCTTGAGGCCGGGGCGATTGATGATGAATCGACAGAGGTATCGTCGCTGATGCGGGCAAGATCACCCGAGGCGCTACCAGAGACCGGCTTAGACCATTCAAGACTCGTGCTGGCCTCGAAGAAACCCGAACATCGGGTGAGAGTGTGGCGATGCAGTAGGTAGCGGTTGTGGTGGCTGCCAGCCTTAACTATCACCTCGACATCGCCCGAGTTGCTGAAGATGGGGAATTCGTTCTGAGGTATGTAGGTGGTGGCGCCAACGTGTGACCTGTTGTATCGCTTCGTGCGAGAGAGCGAGGGACGCGAAACGACCGAGGAAGGGCCTCGTAAGGTGAGAGAGGACGCGGAGTCGGGCTGCGAGACCATGAAGAAGACGTCTCGAGACCAAAACTGCGGGGGGTCGGGGAAAGACGAGAAGCCTACGCTGGCTTCAACATGGAGAGGCGCGTTGCAAGAGGATCTTTCAAGCGAACGCCAGTATTAGGAAGACGCGGCGCAAGAAGCGCGCAGTCGTTTAGTAGGTCGAGACGGACCTTGGGATCGAGTTCTCCGAACCAACCAGCGAAGCCCTCCGAGTGTTGGGCAGCCTATATTTTGGAGGCGCTAAAGGGCCGACCGGCAATTTTGCGATGGCGAGTACGAAAACGAAGTGCGCGACCAGGAAAAGAGATTCGGGCCACGGTAGCGGAAGCGAGATAAGTGCCTTGGTACTAAACGACTGGCTGCACTAGGGTACGACGGCGAAGGCGGATGGATCAAGCAGCTGGGTGTTCTGTTGTGTCGCGATGCGCGGGGGAGTATGTGCATGCGCCAGTGCCAAGATAGTACATACAACGGCTGGAGCTAGAAAAAGCAGTGGCGAACTGCTCAGTACACTAGGTATGAGACGAGGTGGAGCTGTGGGACTGATAGAGATAGGGTGAGGCGGGAAGAGTTGAAAGGGAAGCGAGGCAGAGCAGAGGAAAGACAAGAGGAGAAGGAAGGCGAAGTAGGTGATTTGTTGAATTCGTTGATCGAATGGGATTTCAGGTGAGGTAATCAAGATGAAATGAGGACCTTAGGCCAGGCGAGACCAGAGCATGAAAGCCAGGAAACAAAGCCAGGAGCAAGACACGGGCACAGAACTTGCATTTACCTGGGCGGCCGGGGTTCAGAAAAAGACGCGACGAACAAGTCACGAGCACTCTGGAGTCCGCGATGCGAGCCGTGGGGAGTTCAAGGAAAGAGAAGGAGGGGGGGCTTGGAGTAGCAATTTGAACCCAAACAAACATTAGAAGCCAAAAAAGAAGCAAAACCCATATTAGAAACCGGCGCAAAACGGGTGCAGAGACCGACGTGCCAGTGTACGCGCACGACAGCAGGTTCTTGCGACAACGAGGTGAGTAGGGAACATGGTGGGTAACGCTCTACACACATGTTGTACTCACCAAGACTGAAGACTGGTCTAGTCCAGTGCTTCAGAAATGCTGTAGCAATGGGCAAAGGCTGGACAAAATGCAAACGAAGTGTCCTCAATCAGTCGCATCCCCAACATGCTTGCATTCACTCCATAGGCCATGCGATGGCGGAGGTGTTGCCTCCCAAGTAAAATCACCACTGAAGCAGCCCAATCGCCTCGTCCCTATCGTGGACCAACCAACCGCTTCGCTACTTTGTAAGAAGGGCAAGACATGCAGGGGGCAATCATCATACATAATGGATGGAAAGGCAGGCTCGGCACCCACCACCCACTAAACGCACGCAACGAAAACAGGGCACCACGCGCCAACCCAGTGGAAACCTAGTACCGGTACGTAACTGGGACGTGGGGATAGGAGGCACTGAATCCCCGGTGCCAAATCGAGAGCCAATGAATAGCAACGCCTTTTTACCACGCCAAAACAAAAACTTCTACTTGTATCTTTATTTTCTTGGATAGAATATTGGGAAAACGTGGTCGGCGGGCGGATCCTTGGCCAATAGATAGAATACATGCCAATGAAATCGAAACCTGGTCTTGATGGGTCTTTATGACGTTCTCATGAAAACTGATTGCCATAGGGTAACGGACAATAGTGTGTCGGTGTCGAGGACATTGACTTTGGGTTGAGTACTAATAGACGCATCCCCAGCGACAGGAATCCATCCCTCTTGGTTTACAACACTATGCACCTCCAAGTTTCCGAGATAGACATGTTAGATACTACTCTTATTTGGTCTCATGTCCAAGTATTTCATCCTCATTGGGTTTGCCCGCAATCAAAGCAGGTTGCGTCCTCGAGATGTCCTTCGACGAACGGAACATCGTTAAATCTGAATGCTTAAACCCTCTTCTCTCGTCTTGATCTTGTTATCGAGGGAGGCACTTATAAGCGCAAGCAAGGGTGTAAAAAAGTACAGCATATCGCGCTATCGCCCTTTGGTCCTATTTACGATATACCCTGTACCTAAGGTAGGTAGGTACCTATGTACCTAGTGTAGGTTAGGTAGGTGGGCTGTGCTGTCTACCCAGCATGCTAGACGCACAGTGGGTCTTTTCACTCTCAACCATTGGTCATATTCACCGCCCGCTCAGTGCGCCACCTCGCCCTGACACCCAAACTCTTACCACACCACACCACGACGTGCTGCCCTCGTAGTGGTCCCCGAGGCCCTTATCCACCAACCAATCACCGCCTTGAAATCTACAGACCTTCGTGTGCCATTGAAGCCGGCGCCGCGACGGCCGCCAGATGCATCATCCAACCCACCTCAGCTCCAGCCACTTGCCAAAGGTGGCCTGGCAAGCTTGCAAAACCTGCCTGGCACACTTCAGCACTGCCGTTCTTCCGCTATCGTGAATGTGACCTGTGCAGGGTCTCCCTCGCCTTAAACACAGTGAGAGACTCAGTCTTATTGCTCGTTTCGCCTGTGGCTTGTCACTGTACTCTACATCTGCATCAGCACCAACACCAGCCCGTCAACATTGCCAACCTACGCAGGCCCGTCGCTGTCTCGTATAGTCCAAGTGCTCTCACGCGTCTTGACTCGGGTTTGCGTCGGTTCCCATTAAGCTTTTGTCTCGCAACACTCCTAGGGCGCTTCGGCATCGTAGCAAATCGCATTCCTTCTAATAAGTCTAACCTAGTTCAGCCTAGTCAAGTCCTCGGCACTCTTAGCCATCAGTTCACCACAGCAGTATCGTGTTGCGGCGCCATTAGATACTTTGCAAATGAACATGTATTGATGCTGTTGATGGGCAAGCAAGTGCCATTGAGTAGTGTAGATAAACCCCAAAACCGTCGAGGTCGGCAAAAAGACAGCCGAAATAAACCAGCCCAAACAGGGAAAAAGGTCCATTTCCGCCGACTGACCCTTCTTATCTAGGAATCCGTTGGGCAGATGCACACGCATACGCACGCGTCCTCATCCAACCAAACCCGATCCCACCAAGCAAAGCTCCTCGTTGGAAGACAAATACGCCCCCCAGACCTTGCCGTTTTGTGATATACTACCCTGTGAAAATAAAAATAAAATAAAAAAATGAAACTGATTGCACAGCCGTGTTCAACGTCTTGCATTTTACATTTCCATGTGGCTGTCAGCCTCCGTCGCGAACGCCGTATTCTTTGACTCGTTTGCTGCTGGCGACTGAGTTGCAAAAAGAGTTTCTTGACCGACGAAAACCGGAGGCGAACACTTGAGATTGTTCAACGCCCCTTCCGCATCCTTGCTAACGAATCGGCCTTGACGGAGATCCTCTGAAAAGAGATAGAAACCCTCCGCGGCCTCGACAAGATATGATTGAAGGCCCTTGCTTTCGAGTCGAATAACAACCGATGACACTGGATAATGGTTCTCAATGTATCGGGCCCAGCCGCGAGCCGCAGCTTGAATATGCTGATCCTCGCTGATACGTCTCCAGCCAATACCAAGGTGCAAAGTGAACTGGTCGACAACAGGCTGCGCCGAATTCTCAAGAGTGATGGTCTCAGAGGCGGAGACAATTGTTGGCTGTGCGACGTCATGTAGACTATGAATATCGTTTTGAGTCAGGCGTTGGGACTTGTTGCTGCGGAGGGACGGGCGTTGTTGCTGCTCGTGAAGACGAATGACGGCCTCATTGACTTTGCGGGCGTTATCTTGGGCGGCCTTTTCCTCAACCCAGGTGCCCGACTGGCTGCTGGCGTCCGCAACGTAGCCGCCTTTCTTGATCAGGACCATCCCGGGACCGTACTCCCACTCTTCCTCTGTTTCTTTGGGTTCGGAGCGGGGATCAGGCTCGTCGGTTACGAGGTTGGGGGCAGCCTCGTCGCGCGAACGTTTGCGCCCAGCAACCCGGAGGTTTCCAGCGGCCATTGCCGGCGGCACGGCGCAGCGTTGGTAGGATGAGGGTTGGCCAAAAGGCGCGGTTTGGGGTGCGTATGACTCCATGCCAAAGCTCGCTTGGTGGGCAGGCTGCGGTTGGAGAGCCATCACGGGTGAGGCAGAGGTGAAAGATCGGCCGAAGGATGACATGGCTACAGCGTTAGACCTGTGTAAGGTAAGTTCAAAAACTCAGCTTCAGACAGCTCCTCTACAATCAAAATGTGTTAGTGGTATGCTGGCCGTCCAATGACTGGCGATAGTCGACAAGGTGTACGCGATCGAATTGTCACCAGAACAGAAGATTGCCGAGGCTGTATGAAGATCCAGTTGGGAGTAGTCGTTGACGGTGGACTGTACAGCAGCTGGGCAGTGGCGACTTAGTATGGGAGGTAGGAGGAGGTACGTATAAAAGTGCTTGATGGACGGACGGGTGAGCACGATTCAGTAGATGGGAGGCTGAGCTGATCTTGAGGGTTATCAAGTGAATTTGAGGAAGGGGTCTTGAGTAGAGAAGGAAGGAGGTTGTCCAAGAGAGGAGGGAGGACAAGATGGGACAGACGTGGAGGCAGTGGGATTGATGGACGAAGAAGAAAGAGGGATGGCAAGGTGAGCGCGGTGTGGGCGGAGGCAGAAGGAGCTATCCTTTTGTATTTCTAGGTAAGCCAATTGGCAGACGGAAGGAAAACGCGAGGAGAGTGCTGTAGTACATGCAAAGACAAGGTACGGTACGGGACAGGGTCGACGAAAAAGGTTGGACATGGAGCGGAAGACAAGGGAACGCCGCCTTTGAGCCTTCCTACCCCCAAGTTTGCCCGTTTGTCGCTGTGGAGAGGAGAGAGAAGCCTCTTGAGGGAAGCAAGTGTGGTTGAAGGCAGAAAGGTACGTACCTCACTGATGCGAGTTCATCGAGACAGGACGCTAGGGTGAACGGGAATATCCCTACCTATCTGAAAGACTAGGAGCTACAAGGCGCCTAGCGAGAGGGGACTTACCGTCCACTGCAGATGGACGCCGTGGCTGACGGTATCGGCAGATCCACCTGTTAGTCCAGCCCCTGAGGCAAAGTTAGTGTCTGTCAGCGTCGCATGTACTGTCCTTAGGCCGGACCCACACATGTCGCTCTGCACTACTCCGTACTCTGTACCTATCTCTCTTTCTCTCTCTGTCAAGCTCGTCCTTGCCAAATCGGGGCGGGGCTGGGGTACTGAACAAACTGGTTGCCGCAGTTGCTGAAGCTGCAGCCCGTGTCGCGCCTTGGACCCACAGATGCAGTTTTGGAAGGGGAACGCAACTGGAGCAACAGAGGCGCTGTACCTCGTTCAACAGTGCTGCGTACACAAGTCTTCACAGATGCATTACGAATTTCTTCAATGGTCATTATCTTGAAGCAAATGGAACCCTCCATTCTGGTGCGGTAGCAGAGATACTCACTCTCGTCACTAGTGTACTTCTTTTTTACTGGTAGCCAGTTACGCCTTTTGTTGGAATCCACTTCCGCCTCACGCTCACCACATCACTGGCCCATCTCCCAATGCGTAGCGTGCACTCCATATGGGTACGCACGACATCCGCGACCCCATAGTGCAGGTGATCAGCTCGGTAGCTACGTAAGGCGGACGGAACTTGGAAGACCATCATCCGAGCTAACCTTGAGGGCTCCATAGCTAGCTGAGGTAATGCTCGTCTGTCTTGACACCTTGAAATCAAGGCCAGAGTTTTGAGGCCTTAGGCATTACAGGGTTCGACTCAGCAACAGACTCGAAGTACGTAGCTTTCTCCACCTAGCCTCTCGTGACTCTCCCGGATAAACCAATGTGCCGTCCGCCCACTCGTTCATGGCACGCTTCCCGGCCAACTAGGTATGCAGTTTCACCAGCAGTGGTTGCTGGTCCCACTACCTTCCCCGAGAAGGTGGTTGGTCGCCCAACGGATGTCCATATTACAAGCGAAATGATACGTAGGACACGGCGAGGCTGAAGTTCCGGTAACATCATAAGCGCGTACCACTCAAATAGCATTGTGTCGTCGACCGGGTGAAGCTGACGAGCTCAGGTGCGGGCAGTCGCTCTATTCCTTTACTCTTCGGCACAGAGAAGCAGCACTCGTCTGACAATCCTCTTAATGAGCTACTGTCCGTATCATCACCACAAACTCCACTTCCGCGTCTGTCTACTGGTGCCTTGGCATGGCTTCGAGTCTATTTTCAATCTCCCAAGTGCATCTATATATGCACACTTTGTAACCAATGCTAGTCTTGATCAAACAGCCCCTCTTCCTGTCTGCCTCATACGTCCCGACGACTTGCAAGCCAACGCCACATTTCCGCATCGTACAAAAATGCTTCGTCGGAATTCTCTAAGCCGCCATAGAGCCCAACAAACCCGGGAGTGTTCATTCCTGCGGGGCTTCTTGCTCCTGCTCGACGACGATGAAGATGTGACCTTGAAGCGAGTGTGGATGTTTCCAAGGTAAACGTTCGAGAGCTTGGTGCCGTGTAGGACCCGTGGAACCGGCTCTCATGCCGGGCCTCGGGAACATTCCTCGGCGTCTGAGGCTGGGCTTCTGCCGCGACCGTATCGTCGTAGATAACCAGTTGTTGAAACGATGCTGTCACTGCGGCGGTGTGATGTGTGCCATGTCCATGTGGAGACGTGAGAGTTGGCAATCGTGTCGAAGGGCTAGGAAGCGCTGGCGGAGCGACGTGACTCGCCTCGTTCAGTTCGATGGCTCTTGATAACCGAATCGGCTGTTGGGCGATACCGGTTAGCCGGTTGCACACTCAACAATAAATTCCGGCGCCAACATACCGTGCTAGGCTGGTAGAGTGGCGAGGACACTCTTGGTGTTGCGGCGAACGGAGGAGGGAGCGGCGGCCTTGGGATGAATGTACTCCCTGTAGGGACAGTATACTGCTCGATGGTCAGTGCCATGGTCTCGTTGACATCGATGCTGGATGGTTTGTCGGGCCTGTTGTGGTTGTTGTTCTTGTCGTTCTGGTCGCTGCCGCTGCCGTTGCCGCCACCGGTAGAAATCTCGAGTCCTTCTGCGGCAGTAGAGAGATTGTGTGGCAAAACAAGAGGCAGTCTGTCAGTAGCATACGTGAGCGGCGAGTCTACAGCCTCGTACAGTGACTGCCATTCTGTTTTGGGAGATATCGTTGTCTTCAACTGATCGGTATCGGCTCTTCTACGCTGGTCCTTGGACTGACGGTTTCGCCCGTATTCTTTGATTTCCGAGAGGGACAGGCGGACAACCGTTGCGTCCAGTCGCAGCATGTCAAAGTACGTCCTTCTTGGTAGGGTTTAGGCAATGTCAATACTAGGGGGTAGGGTGTTCTGTGAACTATGGTGTTGGTGGTGCAATATCACAGTGATAGGCGGGTAGGTGTTTTAGAGCATCGAATAGTTGTATACCTTGTCGTGTCGAAGGCAGCGGAAATACCTCAAGCAGTTGCGTAACAGACAAAAACACGGGGAAGCTGCGCATGCTGAATTATCATATGATAATTAAAATCAGGCAGACATAGCAAGTAAGGTGGATATCCAGACTACGGCAAAAGGGAGCGCAATCCTTGGAACCGGAAATCACCAACGAACGCCTTGTTCCCTAAAGCCACACATTTCCGGTATCGACCACTAGTTGACCACCTATACAATTGCTTTCCACCCAACAGCATGAGTTTCTAGTTTACAAGTCTAATCGAAATACGTGTTTCGCGTATGTGTGGCTCCTGAATATGCACATCTGTCTGAAATGTTGCTCGGAGAGTTGTGATCAATAAAGTCTAATGTAGTAGGTATGCTAGAGTTCCACGTTCTCAACTTCTCAAGGCACAAGTGCCCTCTACCCCAAATAGGCAAGCAAGGCTGAGATCATTCTTTTCAATCTCCACTATCCACTTGTGATGCCACTCTCCAAGAGCCAGGCGTCCAAAAGCGAAAACTCAAGTCAGGCCCCTTCTGCTCCATATTCTGGGTGGAGCTCCATTGCCCTCGTGTTGAAGAACTGCTAAGGTGCATAGGCGCCGCGAGCCAGGATGCATAACATCTTCCAACTTGAAGAACCAATAAACCAACAGATCCTGTTGTTCCCAGTATATGTATTTCAGAGCGCTCATCTCACTGATTGGGTTTTGGGTCCTTTGAACGCTGCACTGAATTGTGAACCTACCTTATCTAGGTATCCGTACCGTGGGAGAAAAGAATGGGGAGAGGGAGGGGCAGTTGTGAACAAGGAACGTACCTAACCCCAGCTTCACCGTCCAATCAAGACTCATACTCTTGAGCCCCTACCACGTTAGTACCTTGCCACTGAACCACCGCCAAATCGCTGCATTACCTGCAGTGATTACGGATACTGTCGACATTAATGGGCCTACCTGCCTAGGTATGTTACTGCATCGCCATCACCAGACAGCTACCTCTTGTGGTGTGGTCTGCATTGGGTAGGAGGTACCTGACACCAGCTATCGACCCAGTGCACTCTGGTGGGTTGTGCGCACTCTCACTGAACACGTACCACAGCAACAGTACTGCGGAAACTGAACCTAAATCAAACCCGAATCGGACGTTTGGAGAGGTGGTTGACTACTACAATCCTCACTCGCCTGACCCAACTCTACCTGACATTTGCATCTGACTGACCTCACTTTCCTCCTATCCGTTTTTTCTTGTGCTGCGCTGCGTCGTCCTTCACCTCACTTCACTCTGGTCATCACACGAGGTATCCCAAGCCACACTCATTATTCTTTCCCCCCTATTTTCACTCCTGATCGGAATATCAATCATCCCCACCCATCTTCATTTTGTTGCTTCATCCCGCCTGCCCCCCTTCCCTTTCAGCTGTTCACACTTGAACACGAATCATGAATGGGGACCTCAGTCTATCGAGGGCCCTTGGGGGATTACGAATAGCCAATCCAGACGACGCCGATGCCTCTACAAGCAATGCCCAAGATGTCGACGCCCTCTCGCCGCCGATCGATCGTCATCCCGATTGCCAAATCGACGCCCCCTTAGCACACCTCGAAGACCCGACTACACAACGAGCTACGACGTCCTACGCATCAACTACAACATCAGACAGTCTTCTTTCCCCCATACACCACACACAATCGTTCGAGAGGCCATCTTCTGCCTACGATGGCTCGTCTAGCCACGTTGAACCCCACCGAACCAGTCCCAGTGCCGCAATGCGAGCGGATGTCTACCGCCAGCCCGTATCGCCATACTCGGACCCTGACAGAGTCATCAGTAGTCGCTCCTCGATGTCTCCAGCACCACGCCCTATCTCTGGACTCTACACTCAGCCCCCACTTGTGCCTGATGATGGTCGGGCAGCCCATCAAGTGCATCCGCAGGACCGATCACGGAACTCGGTATATGGGATACTCGCGAGGCAAGACTCGAGTAATGCTCCAGGCTACCCAGATAACTCAACACCAACGAGGGAGCCAAGCCACAGGGAACGCTCTGCCAATTCTGCTCGTCAATCCCAGTTGCCGTCTGCATCTGGCCCCCTCCCCCTACGGAGGAGTTCCAAAGGCATGGGTGGAGGTTACGTATCGGCAACTGCAGTACCCTTAGGTCCGCGGGACCTGTACGCTCCTGAGATACCGCTACCGGGCAGCAGTGAAGAGTGGAAGGATCGCGGTGCTGCTGTCGGCGTGAGGAGAGAAACAGATGCGAACGGCAAGACGGTCATTCGGCATGTCAAGAAGGGAGTTAGAGACTTCAGCTTCGGCCGCGTTCTCGGAGAAGGCTCATACAGTACAGTCTATCTAGCTACTGACCGACAGACCCTCAAGGAATACGCCATCAAGGTCCTGGAGAAGAAGCACATAATCAAGGAGAAGAAGATCAAGTACGTCAACATTGAGAAGAATACCCTCAACCGTCTGACTGAACACCCGGGCATCGTACGTCTGTACTACACGTTTCAGGACGAGGCCTCACTGTATTATGTCCTCGATCTTTGCAACGGCGGCGAACTTTTGGGAGTGCTCAAGAAAACAGGCTCTTTTGACTTGGAGTGTACCAGGTTTTACGGTGCACAGATCTTAGACGCCATTGATTACATGCACTCCAGGGGGGTAATTCACCGGGATCTCAAGCCAGAAAATGTCCTCCTGGATGACCATATGCACGTCAAGATTACCGACTTTGGCACGGCCAAGCTGCTCAAGGATCCGAGAGAGGTCCAAAACGTTGGTGACGGCGCGAAGGGACTGTCGGAAAGTAGCCGTGGTGACGGCGAAGACGACGGCCGGGCAGCTTCATTCGTCGGCACTGCTGAGTATGTCAGCCCTGAACTTTTGACCAGCAAAAACGCCTGCAAGGCGAGCGACCTTTGGGCGTTCGGCTGCATTGTATACCAGCTGTTAGCTGGGCGTCCGCCCTTCAAGGCCGCCACGGAATACCTCACATTTCAGAAGATCGTCAATCTGGAATACGATTTTCCTGCCGGCTTTCCCCCAGCGGCCCGGGACCTGGTCGAGCGATGCCTGGTGTTGGACCCTGCGCGTCGTCTCACGGTCGAGCACGTCAAGAATCACGAGTTCTTTGATGGGCAACAGTTTGGCAAAGGCTTGTGGAGGACTAAGGCCCCCCGCTTGCGGCCCTATAACCCCATTCCTCAGGAACCGACTGTGATCCAACTTAATGGCGTGGCCAGCAGCCCCAATCCTGTTGCTGCACCTAGAAGTTCGCAGGTACAGAGCTCGGCTATGAATGGCAGTTCTCGGCCCGCCAGGATCATCACAGAGCTACCACCTCCGACTCAATTAGATATCGAATGGTCACCAGTTCTGACAAAGAACAACGAGAGGATTCTTAAATTGGGTGACCTAATGGTCGTCTCAAGCCCTCTACCCAGCGGCGGCCACGGCAGGAGCGGCGAGCACGGCGAGGGGCATAAAAAGCTGTCGAGATTCTTTGGCGGCAGCACAACGAAGAAGAGACAAAGGCTAGTCATGGTGACGTCGAGCGGTCGCATTCTTCTAGCGCCCGCCGGTGGAGAGGAAAAGCGCGCCAAGCAGGAAATATCACTACTTGCTCCCGACTGCTCATGGAGAGCTCAGCTCGACATGAAGGGGCAGATGGTCTGGTGTGTCGATGTGGTAAGTCCCCTGGAAAAAATGTCTCGCCGCTTATCTAAAGTTCGACAGGGTGGCGTCCACTACACATTTGAGGAGCCCAAGGGCAATTCCACCTCTTCAGAGAACGGCCCAACGGCCAACGACTGGATAGAGTCTCTAGAGAGAGCTAAGGAGTTGGCATTATCCCAAAACCTCACCGGCTCTTACGCAGGCGACAGCGGCTTCGATATGTCTTCTGCAGTCTCTAGCCCATCGAGCACCCTTGGCGGACGAGGAGCATACCCCGACGGCTTCAGCGTCAGCGACCGGTCTGGTCGAAATCACCTCAGCAAAAGCCAGGCCAGCCTGGAGGATCCGGCCTCCAACACCAAGCGCAATCGTTTCAGCAAACGGCAGTCCAAGAACGGACTTGGCCAACAATTCTGACTTTAAAAGCGCTGTGCCATCAAATGAGATACTTATCAACACCGCAGGCCTTGGAAAGGAGACGAGCATCAAAGCTTTGAGCAGGAAGCAAATAGGAAACTTGCGAGAATCGCGACAAGTTGTAATGCGACGGGATTTGGTTTGACAGTAAGCATTCGGGAGCGTGGCGTATCGTTGGGTATGCACTCTTCGACGACTCTACATTTTTTGGCAGAGGATTTCTGCGGTTTCAGTACTCGGCGGGAAGCATTCATAAACCACCTAGTGGAAGGAATCCCACCTTTGGGAGTTTGAGAGGTCAACATGATTATTGGGCAGAACCTGCTTTTGCGGTGTGAGAGCTACCATGATGTGTATGCTTAGCTCTAGCACGCGATGGTCTCAGATTGGGTGGTGATGGAATTGACATGGTCTACGGAGGGTACTCACCGTATGAAGATGGTTGCGCTAGGTTCGTGAGCGGGTCCCAAGCACGTGAGGCTAAATATTTCGACCAAACGGTGGCTTGGTCATCACTTCGGCCAGTGGCTAAGGCATTTAGGATTAAAGCCGCCATACCTAGCTAGGTTCCTAAGCCAGGTAGCGAAAAGAGTGGATCAGACGCGAGCTGGGTTACCTACAACACCTATGAGCCAATTGCGCCTGGCCCCGACGCTGCCTCGCGCCTGCACCCTGCGTCTGACGCCTGCGCCGCCTGTCCATTCACTTTTTGTTACATATGCGCGTTTGGGGAAATGACGCGCCTTCTGACGTTCTCTAACGACTTCAATCAAACCTTTTCAGTGACATATTATCAGTGATTTCGCTCTACACACATTTCAGCGGAAGCCATCGCCCAAATGCAGCCCCAATATCGCCAATATGCCAGCCATGCTGGCGCACCGCAGGTTCCCCAGCGGGCTCCACATGCCCCAAATCAACGGAGAGGCGGCATCGGTATGCCCGTTCCTTCTTTACCTTCCTTAGCCTCTAGAGGCTTGAAGTTCTTTCCTTTCCCATTGCCTTCGATTCTGCCCAAATTGCTCCGCGAAACCCTCTGGATAGTTCCAAGTCGACAGATAAAAGACAAGGTCACAGCGACGATAACTTGAGCTAACCATGCCGCCGAAAGGACCCATTATGCCTCCGGGCCACCATCCCCAAGCAGCCATGAACCAGGCCGCCATGGCACAGCATCACCCTGGCCAGGCCCTTACGAGCGAGTTGGCGAAGCGCCGAAGCCGAAAGCCCACCGACAAAACGTTGCCTGATGGGGTCGAGGACTGCATCACAGATATCGAGGTCGCCCAGCGATACAGAGAGCTGCGCGACTTTGAACGCCGGCTGGACGCAACAATGACGCGCAAGCGCTTGGACATTGTCGAGACTGTTGGTCGCAATGCAAAGGTCAGCAACAACCCACTGGGAATTTATGTTTGTTGCACGTGATAGCGTGACTAAAGTCTTCGTTCCAGCGCTACAAAACTCTTCGCGTTTGGATCAGTAACACGGTTGAGGACCAGGTATGGCAAGGAAGCGGTCTTAGCGTCGATAGTTTCGACTTCACACCCAGCGCCGAGCCTTCCTACAGGGTTAAAATTGAAGGCCGCCTTCTCGAGGATGGGCAGGAAGATGTTTCGGAGGAGTCTGCGCTAAACGCAGATTGCACGGAAGAGGATGGCGCCGTCAGCTCGAGACGACAAAGCTCCGCGCCTACGACCCAGAAACAACGCTTCTCCCATTTCTTCAAGGCCCTCAATGTCGACTTCGATCGCACCCGCTCGAGGGCCGCCTCGGACCAGACCGTTGAATGGAAAAAGCCTGCTTCACCAAACGCTGCAGCCGGCGCAGAATTCGACGAGTTCACCTTCAAGCGCAGCGGGGACGAAAACATGAATATCACCATTAACCTATACCGACAGGAGGACCCTGAGCGATACCTGCTCAGCCCCGAACTGGCTGACATCGTGGACATGACGGAGGCTTCTCGCCAAGAGGCTGTTCTGGCTGTCTGGGAGTATATCAAGATGATGGGACTGCAGGAGGATGAGGAGAAGCGTAATTTCCGCTGCGATGAGCTTTTGAAAAAGGTGGGTGTACACCGATCTCAAAATCTACCATTCATAGAAACTGACCTCTGTCGCAGATTGTCAATGGCAGTGACGTTGGAATTATTCCCAACCTGAACGATTACATCCAGCCTCACCTCTCACCGCTACCTCCCGTCAGTTTAACGTATACCGTTCGAGTCGATGAGGCATTCCACAAGGATCCTCGGCCCACCATCTACGATGTGCGGGTAGCGGTCGATGACCCCCTAAGGGCCAAGCTTGTGCCCTTCGTAACGAACCCTGCGTATGCGAGTGCCCTCAAGGAGGTCGTCGGCATGGACGAGCAGTTGGCGACATTAATTTCGGCGGTTGCTAGCTCCAAGGCAAAGCACTCATTCTTTACGTCAATGAGCCAGGACCCTGCCAACTTCGTCAGGAATTGGATGAGCTCGCAGAAGCGGGATCTTGAGGTAATCATGGGAGAGGCCACAAGAGGGGGTGGTGAAGACGCCACCGGAGACGACTGGAGGCGCGGCGGTAAGGACAGCGCGTGGACGTCTTCAAACGCCCGTGAGAGCGTCAGCGTCATGCTGGCTAAGCAGCCGACGCAGGCTTCGAGGTAATAGTGCCGATGTCAGTTTGGCAAGCTTCAGCACATGTTATTGTACTATTCTGATCGATTGAAAGGGATACACCCTTCACAAAAAGACTGGGGCTAGGAATGAGGGACGCCAATGGTTACGGCTGGCTTCGGACGACGTGCAGTATCAACTTATTTTCCCGTATTGCATTGGATGATCGACATGGGGAGTTCTCACAAAGGGTGCGGTTCCGATCCTTCCAGGTATCGGCGCCAGAGTCTCTAATTGGGCGGGATGCTCGGTGATGAAGCTAAATCAATTCTGTTGCGGCGCTTTCCTTGTCAAAGGGACTGGCTCGATGATGGCCTCCCGCTGGGTAGTATTGCTCCAATTTGGAGACGTTGTTTGATATCGTAGAGTGAACATGATCTTCAAGACCGAGACTACCTAGTTTATGGATTACATGGTTTTCCTGCTGACACTTTCACATGATTCAACATGACATCTATCTTCGCTTCTGCCCGTGATAGGGTGTCGGTCTAGATATTGACCAGGTATGTGACTGTCACGGCATGAAAGTCCTCATTGTCGATCGCGACACAGAGCTATAGTAAGCCTCGTTGAAGGATTTGGGCGAGGCTGGCACCATTATTTGGCTGGGCGTGGGCTAGGTCGCGGCTAGGAGAAGCTCAAGACAACCATCATCGGCTCATTTGGAGGTTTATGAACCTCTCGAGCATAAAACCACTGGCATGCCAAAATTTTCGGAAGCTTACTGCTACGGCCTCTTCAATACTTATCAATCTCCTGGTTCTCTACACCGGGATAGAAGGCAACTTTAGCTGGTAAGACCCAGTCAGTCCCTGCAAGATCCTCAACACCGACTTGTACCACATCATTGATGGCATTATTAGCCGACTACGTCTTATAGCCCGTAAGAGACATGCAGTCGTCCAATTTGGCCATTACCATCACAAGCTACAAATGGGATATCACGAATCCGCCGAATAATCCTACCTACGACGCTAGCAAAGCAGCTGTCATGAATCTCGCTGGACAAATGTCGCTTGACTTGAGGAACATGGTCATATGGGTGTACTTTCTGGTTCCTGGTTGGGCCTTTGCCGAAGGCTCGGTTTCAAAGTCTGGCGCGGAGAAGTCAGTGGCCGCGTAGATCGCAGAGCAAGTTGCCGAGTATCTGGGATACAAGGCCATGCATGGGCTTGTTCAAATCCTGTGCCCATAAAGAGAAATGACGGGGTGACTCGATCGTATGGTAATGCTTTGGAGTGTCGTAGAGGTCGTCAAAGAATGGCTACCGCTGAGTAGATGGCGAAGATTTAAGGGGGTAGTACAAGTGGGTATTAATGAATTATAAGGAAAATAAGTTACTCCCTTTGCTATTATTTGTCGAATGTAGCTGGGTACAGTCTTAATGATCCTCATGTTTGATGCCTTGGCTTGGGGGTTCCACGCCACCTCGAACACCGGACGCAAATGCATGCATGTTCCATTGCCGCACAACCTTATCGTCGGCCTTGATCCAACCACAAAATACGGCTCTCTCACAACCCTCAGGGCGGGAAAAGCTATTTGCCCAGTCTGTCCCCAAACCCTACACGTTGAGACGGCAACTACTCGTTTCTGCATGTTTGCCATCATCTAACCACCACCCGGCATGCCGTGCCTCTGAGGCGCCACTGGATTTGGTGGCATGTTTCTGATCTGTTTGATCAAGAATTCCCTTTCGTCAATGAATTGCTCGTCATCAGTCCTGTCCTCCAAAAAATGAGACAAGAAGGTGAGAAGCTTTTCCCGGTTCATCAGCAAGATCTTTTGGACGGCAATAGACTTATGCGGGTTAGCCACAAAGACCTTGAAGACATGAAAGCCCTCGTATTGCACCATCTTGCGATCATCTCTGAGAAGGTTCATGCAAATCTTGAGGTGCTCCCCGCGATCTACGTAGGCGGTCATAACGCTATAGTTCGATCGGTCAAGCAGAATCTCGCCAAGGAGCTTGATAGACTGTCTCTTGGTAACATAACTGTTGGACTGAACGAGGATGTTATTGTACTTGTCGAAGAATAGATCGAAGTTGACCGACAGGTATCTCGGAACAAGTTCCTTATGCTTTGTGAGCAATTCCTATTGCACAGGCAATGTTAGACAAACATGATTTCGAAAGGAGCCTACGCGATTGTCTCTTTGGCAAAGTATAAAACTCACTCTGAACGTGGTGAAAGCATCTGCCGCCACCTCGAAGGAGCTCTTGTCGACCCAGTCAAAGAACCTCCAAAAGACGCCGTTGCCACTCTGTCGGCGGTCCTTATCTATGAGGTTGATACCCTTGCTACTGGACCCAGACTCCTCATCATCATCGTATAAAATTATAGCTGCCGCGGCCTCCGATTTCAGTACCTCGCGAAGGACAGTGCCGGCAGGTGTTGCGCTCTCCTTGTGTTCGTAGCCTCGGCATAGCTCGAGCAGCACTTGCGGGCGATTATTGACGACGTAGGACAAGGCTAGAGGATCGCTCTTCGGAGAGGCGGTGGGTGGACGGAACCGGAAAACGTAGGAAAAAATGACTTGTGTATCTTTGCGAGACTCGAAGGGTAGGCGCCAAAGGTTTACGGCAAGAAGGTAGAGCAGGTCTTCTTCAATAAGGCCACTGACGAGCTGATATATTTGTTCGGGGCTGCTGTCGGACTCTGTGTCGATGTCAGTCGGGGGCTGCAAGCTGCGACGAGTATAGCATTCAAGGAGCATAGTTACCATGTGTGCCTTGCAGGGTAAATTTCATCTGGCTGAGGACTTTGGCGAGCTCTTCGGCCTGCGGAACAGAAGCACGTTAATGGTCCAGCTCGAGAACGGGTTTAGACGATATGAAGAGCATGAACCGAACCTTGGCAACACCATTTGGGCCTTCGAGCTTCGTCACATGATCTCTCGCCTGCTTGGGTAGGTCGACGGCGGGCCTAGTTCTGGCCCTGCCGAAGAGAAATGACATGGTAGCGGGAGCAAGGACGCGTAGCTTGGGATTCTGCGGCGATCGTCGGAAGTCCTGACGGACAGGATCAAGAGTAGTCTAGTCGAATCGGTCGAGGACGAGGGCTATGAGTGGATGACGGTTGAGTGCAGAAGGTAACGAGCAGCTCCTGATCAGGGTTGTCGACGATGATACCTGACTTCGGAGATGAGTAGCCTCAGAGATCGGTTCGTTCAAGAGAGGGGTACTGCGTCAGGGACCTTGGTCGCCGAAGTGTGCGTATGATTTCGGTTGATATTGGCTTCTAGCACAACGGAATAATACACAATGAAGAGAAAAAGAGGTCCAACAGAGGAGAGGAAGGCAGCCGGCGTAGCGTTGGATTAATTCGAGTCGGGTGTTGTTTACTATAACTCATGGAGTAAGAGTGGGCGACGTTCTGGCCGGGGAGGACTTGGCGGCGTTGCTTGCGCGATGACAGCGGTTGCTCAGAGACTCAAGACACCTCCTGGATTGGTTAGGTACCTCCTGGAGGCTGGAGGTACCTCGCTTGTTTGGGCATCTTTTGGGCTGGTCTACCTAGTGCCTTAGGTGGGCAATACTGCTGCAGGGTCTGTGCCTGGCATTGGACTGGCAGCAGCAACTCTATCATATTAGTAAGCTGAGATATAGTAAAGGCACTGCATGCGCTATCCGACCGATTGCCCCGCGCTCGAGATAAGTCAATTGGAAAAAATTACCCCACTGACTCACCTCTCACACCAAAAGAGCCAATGACCCCTCCAACTACCTTGCCTCACACACACACACAAACAAAAGATCCTGAGCGCATTGTTTCTCGGCCTTTGAGTCACTCCATCCATCCTGAGCCTTCCTCCTACTTCTTCAGAGCCGTTTTCTTTCTCTCTTCCAAAACCTCGACTTCGTACATCGGCCGGTGGCAGGAGGTTCTTCACCCCTCTTCATCTGAACGAAACACAGACGGCCCAAGTTCGTCCGCGTATGAATCTTACCGCCATCCACTACTTTCGCCTTTAATCCCCGACACCACCCACCTTCGATATCATGTCTATCGATTTCCCCAAGGAAGAGGAGGCTGTGCTCCAGCGATGGCGCGAGATCAAAGCTTTTGAGCGCCAGGTGAGCTTGCTTTGTGTTAAAATACTGTTTGGCCTCCATACTGACGATCCCCCTGTAGCTTAAATTAACCAAGGGCAAGCCCCTTTACACATTCTACGACGGCCCTCCCTTTGCTACCGGTCTTCCCCACTACGGCCACTTGCTGGCCTCGACTATCAAGGACATTATCCCAAGATATTGGTCCATGAAGGGCTTCCACGTCGAGAGGCGTTTCGGCTGGGACACTCACGGCTTGCCTATTGAGCACGAAATTGACAAGAAGCTGGGTATCTCTGGCAAGGCCGCCGTCATGAAGCTCGGCCTGAAGAATTACAACGCCGAATGTAGATCCATCGTCATGCGCTACAGCGAAGAGTGGCGTCATACCGTCGAGAGACTCGGTCGCTGGATCGACTTTGACAATGACTACAAGGTAAGCTTTGTTTACCGTCGCTTTTCTCTCGGCCACTTCATGCTGACATGCGTCCTACCAGACTATGGATCCTTCCTTCATGGAGTCTGAATGGTGGGTTTTCAAGCAGCTGTTCGACAAGGGTGCCGTATACCAGGGACATCGTGTGATGCCTTATTCTACGGCTTTGACGACGGCACTGAGCAATTTTGAGGCCAACCAAAACTATCAAGATGTTAACGATCCTGCCATCGTCATCGCATTCCCCTTACAGGACGACCCCGAGACCAACTTGCTGGCTTGGACGACGACTCCATGGACCTTGCCGTCTCATCTCGGCTTGGCTGCTCACCCTGACTTCGAGTACATCAAGATCGTCGACGAGAAGTCTGGCAAGAAATACATTCTACTTGAGAAACTCCTTGGTACTCTCTACAAGGATATCAAGAAGGCAAAGTTCAAGATTCTTGAAAAAATCAAGGGCAAAGACATGATCGGATGGAAATACGAGCCCCCGTTCAATTACTTCTATGAGGAGTACAAGGACGTCGCATTCCGAGTTCTGAATGCCACGTATGTCACTGATGACAGCGGCACTGGCATTGTTCATCAGGCGCCTGCTTTCGGGGAGGACGATTACAATGTCGCCCTGGCCGCAGGCATCGTCACCGAGAACAGACCCCCTCCCGATCCGATCGACGACAGCGGCCACTTTACGAGCCGCGTTTCCGACTTTGTCGGCATGCACGTTAAGGAGGCCGATAAGCATATCATCAAGCACCTGAAGGCCGCCGGAAAGATCGTAGTTGATTCTACGCTTAAGCACTCGTACCCCATGTGCTATCGATCCGATACTCCTCTCATCTACCGCGCGGTCCCTTCTTGGTTCGTTCGCATTCCTGAGATCGTTCCCCAGATGCTGGAGAACATCAAGGGTTCGCACTGGGTGCCGTCTTTCGTCAAGGAGCGCCGCTTTGCCAGTTGGATTGAGAATGCCCGTGACTGGAACGTTTCGAGAAACCGATACTGGGGCACCCCAATTCCTCTCTGGGTCAGCGAGGACATGGAAGAGCGGGTGTGCGTCGGTAGCATCAAGGAGCTGCGGGAATTGAGTGGCTATACTGGGGACTTGACTGACCTTCATCGCGACAACATCGATCACATCACAATCCCCAGTAAGATGGGCAAGGGTACCCTGAAACGTATCGAGGAAGTCTTTGACTGCTGGTTTGAGTCCGGTAGCATGCCATACGCAAGTCAACACTACCCCTTCGAGAACGTCGACAAGTTTGAGAAGTCCTTTCCTGGTGACTTCATTGCCGAGGGCTTGGATCAAACAAGGGGCTGGTTCTACACCCTTCTCGTACTAGGCACACATCTCTTCGGCCGCATTCCCTTCAAGAACTGCGTTGTCAACGGCATAGTTCTGGCGGAGGACGGAAAGAAGATGTCTAAGCGTTTAAAGAATTATCCGGTGCCTGATTTGGTCATGGATAAGTACGGCTCCGATGCCCTGCGTCTCTACCTCATAAACTCCCCTGTTGTGCGAGCTGAGCCCCTGCGCTTCAAGGAGTCGGGCGTGAAGGAGGTTGTGCAGAAGGTGTTGCTGCCGCTCTGGAACAGTTACAAATTCTTTGAGGGCCAGGTGTCCTTGCTGAAGAAGGTCGAGAGCATCGATTACGCTTGGAACCCTAAGGCTCTGGCAAGCAATGAGAACGTCATGGATCGCTGGATTTTGGCCAGTTGCCAGAGTTTGTTGCAGTTCGTCAATGAGGAGATGAGTGGTATGTTGTATTCCGTTGTCGAATCTATAGCTCCACTAACATACCAACTACCCACCAGCGTACCGCCTTTACACTGTCGTCCCGCGTCTGCTCGGACTCATTGAAAACACTACAAATTGGTACATCAAGCTGAACAGAAGACGTCTCAAGGGCGAGAACGGTGTTCAGGATACTCAGCATGCGCTCAATACGCTGTTTGAGGTCCTCTTCACGCTGTGTCGTGGTCTTGCTCCCTTCACCCCCTTCATCACCGATACCATATATCAGAAGCTGCGCCCCTTCATCCCTAAGGAGGCCGAGGCTGAGGACGCGCGGAGCGTCCACTTCCTACCGTTCCCCGAGGTGCGAAAGGAGCTGTTCGATGAAATTGTTGAGCGCAGAGTCGGTAGAATGCAGAGGGTCATCGACTTGGTGAGAGTCTCTCGCGAGAGAAGGGCTGTTGGTCTCAAAACGCCACTTAGAACGCTCGTGGTCATCCACCGCGACCCTCAGTACCTGGAGGACCTTGAGTCCCTCTCATCCTACATAAGGGAAGAGATGAATGTCAGAGACCTAGTTCTCACGTCAGACGAGGCCAAGTATAATGTCCAGTACAGTGTGACTGCAGACTGGCCAGTGCTGGGCAAGAAGCTCAAGAAGGACATGGCGCGCGTCAAGAAGGCGCTGCCGACTCTCAGCAGCGATGCTGTCAAGGAATACTCGGAGAAGAAAGAGATCCTTGTCGACGGAATCAAGCTAGAGGAGGGCGACCTTGTAGTGAGGCGGGGGTTGAAGGAGGACGAGTCTTCCAAGAACTTGGAGACTAACTCTGACAACGATGTACTTACCATCTTGGACGCGGAGTTGTATGTTGAGCTCGCGCACGAGGGTCTTGCCCGAGAGGTCATCAACCGTGTGCAACGCTTGAGAAAGAAGGCGCTGCTCCAGCCGACTGACGACATCAAGATGGAGTACAAGGTCATCAGCGATCCCGACAACATTGGTCTCGAGGAGGTGTTCGTGTCGCAAACCAAGGTTATCGAAAAGGCACTGCGAAGACCAGTTGACAAGCACGAGATTGCAAATTTTGAAGGTGAGGTTCCGAGTGCGCAGCAGAAGAGAGTGATCATGGAAGAGGAGCAGGAGGTGCAGCGTGCGACGTTTTTGCTTCGTCTGCTTGAGTTGTAGAAATGGAATGTTGGGGTTGCATACATAGCTTGGACATGATAGATGACTCCTGGCTATGGCCAATAAAGACGTCGGGCACCCAAGAAGAGGAAAATATCAAATAGACCCTTCCAATTTCATTGGTACACTTTGTGCCTCTGGCCTGCTCATTTTGCCTTTCGAGCGGCGGCCTATGGATGGACCGGTATTAGTGATGCAATTGACTCGACGAGAGGTGGATTGAGAGATGTCAGTTGATGGTGGACTTACCAGATAACAATCCTTTAACCTAAGAAACTCCTTCGAACACTTGCCCTTATGGATGGCATTGTAGTCCGCAACAATGCATTTTCCGTACAATGAGGCCTGCATATTGCTCAGCATGTTTGCCACTAAGGCCATGTTTATAATCAAGATACTTCAAAGAGGGAACCGACCTCAGCCGAGCATTGGCCAACTGCGATGGCAAACTTCTGGATAGGCCGCGGGCGGACCATGGTACTTGGATTTCTTTGTCTTAATTATGGGGTTTCAAGAGACCAAGCCGTGAAGTGGATGAATGAGATACGGTACGACGCAAGATGAGGATATGTGTTGTGCAAAGCTGGGTGAATTGTGCTATTGTCTATCCACCTCATGAAAAGGCATCCAATGGAGAAAGGTAGATGGCGAGGCTTGAGTTATCTTAGGAATGGTACAAGAGGGGTTGTGGCTGGTGGTCTTATGCTTGTAGCCAGAAAAGAAAAAGAGAGCGAGAGAATACTCGAGTGTCCTGCTTAATGGCCCTAGATCGGTAGTGTAGGTACCTACCTAGGTAGACATTCCGGGCACATTGACACAGGGTGCAGCTCATTGGCGAATTAGATTCCGTCGCGATACCAGGATTATAGTGCAGCCTAGTCAACAACAGCGTACCCACTAGAGGCCGGGTTGCTTACCGCCCAGCAGAAAGCGTGGACGCGAAATAAACAGAAACTGTGCCTGGTGGGACAGTGCCAGGTGAGAGAAAACGGGAGGTCGGGGAGCTTGACGAATACTTGGCCCCGTTCGCCGTCTTTGATCTCGAACCTCACCCCCATCGACCCTTCTTCCTCGACCTTCGCTCTCGCCCTCATCGTCGGCAGAGTTGCAATCCCCCTGCAACTTACTCGCGCGCGGTGGAAATGGCAGGCTCAAAAGCGCCACACCTTCATTGTCATTGAACCCCATTCTCATAGCACTTTGCTGCATCTCTTGCAACGCGACTGAACACCCACCCATCCCATTAAAGTCCATCATAATTTTCTCTGGGCTGATACACGCCCTTCCCTCTCTTTTTTCGCTTTTGCCAACGACACGCTTTTGTCGCGATCAAATGTATTTAGCATATTTGGCTTCCGATACATCTACCCCAACCTTGGATTCTGATATCAACGACGGGACTACGGTTGCATTCGCAAACCCAGCTACTATCACCACTGCAAATCATTTTACCATCACCTTATTATGCTCCCAGCCTGGCTTCAGTTCACATGCCGTCGCTGCCGCATCGCCCAGCGCTGGCTCCCCATGACGGCATATCCAGCTTCGTGTCTGTCCAAAGCTCCGATTCCTACTATAGTGACGAAGGTAAGTGCGCTTCGGCTTATATACGCGTCCGGCGAAATACAAAACTACAAACACAACGCGACTGACAAAAAAACTCGTAGAAATCGCCATTCTGCATGATGTCGTCGCGGCCGCGCAGGAGAACCTCGAACTCCTTCCCGAGGGCGAACGATTGGCAACAAACGCACTGTTCCAAGCATACGATGCTGTCCTACCGCTCTACGGTGTCGATCCGGAGGAAGACCACCACATTTCCCGCCTCGTCTTCCGGATCGGCGGCGAGCGCGGCGATGGATCTTTACTGGAAAAACTTCGTGCCGTCTTGTCCAGGATGGGCATCGGACTCGAGTTTGACAGTCGCAGCGACGGCTCCAGAGTGCTCTCAGACCACGACGATGGCCCGGATTATCACGACGACCCTGGCAACAGAGGGTCTTTCCAGCCATCACCAGCCCTCACGGCGACCGATGAAAACTCTGGCGCATCTTTGGACGATCTTCCTGGAGAGCATCACCCGGTCTTCCAGCCAGTCCAACGGCAAGAGTTCGCATCTCTCCCTCGTTCACAACCTTCCGAGACATACCACTTGGACGATTCCGCATCTCCCCCAAGGCTGACACACGCGGGTGCGGGGCCGAACCATTTGAACGTAGAGCCCGCTAGACGAATCAAATCACCACAGAACCATACGCCCTCTACGGCTGGGGACACGGAGCAAACCCACCCTAGCCACCAGTCACTCGCCGGTACCAACGAGCAACGTGGCGCAAGCGACACAACGGTTCAGCCTGTCGAAGCCCTTAACGCCCGTCCAGTGAAGAACGGAAATGAGACGCCAGCGCTCTCCGTCAAGTCCAAGCCTGTGCGAACGGTGAACTGGCTGCTGCCTCCCGATAGCCCCACTGGACCGATTCAAAACGGAGGCGAAATTGCTCAGTCTGAGGCTGGGCCCATGGTGGAAGAGCCGGTTGGGCACACACTTGATGTTCAAAAGCCTCCTGAACCTGATGTTGCTGTCCAGGAACTTGTCACCCAGGAGCCTGTCACCCAGGAACCTGTCACCAAACAACCTGTCGAACCTGCCGAGCAAGAACAGTCAGCTAAGAAACACTCTGATAAACATGGCGAATATCACGTAGAGGTACAAGTAGTCGATCCACAACCAGAGGAAGACCCGGAAGCGGAGGCGCGATATGCTCTACTGGAACGACAAGCAGGAAAAGCGGCCGGGTATCTCTTACTCCTCAGAGGAATATCTCACTGGAAACAGCATGCCCTGGACAGGCTCGAACGAACAGCCGTGGCCAGGAGACATATCCTGCGGATGCGTCACTTCGATTCGTGGGAGCTCGTGGCGGCTGAGACTAGGTTCAAAGGCCGCCGCGTTTTCGCCGCTCGTCTTATGGCCCTCTGGCTCACACGAGCCGATGAAGATAGTGTGGTAGAGCACTATGCCTCAGCTCATGCTCAGCGCAAACTTGCTCAGAACCTTCTCACTCAGTGGTTCGCCTCCTGCCCGACTGATAATCGACCTCAAAACCCCCCCCGTTCCCTAAATAGCTATTTGCAACAATGGCAATCAGCGTGCGCAGGTGTACAGAGATTACACACGCATTCGGATACCCTACATCAGAGACACGAGCAGTCTCAAGCTATCAAGGCATGGCACCGTCAGGTGGCATTACACCATACAAACGTCTCATCATTCCGTCGCTTCAACATCGTACGCGATTCACTGAGCCAGTGGTATCTGGAAACGCGGGTCGAAATTTTCAGGGCCAGGATGGGAGTAAGACTGATTCGCAACTCCTTGTCAAGGTGGCAAAGCGCCTGTCGGACGCCACCATCCCTTGGCCAAGCTAACGGCTATGGCGATGTAAGCTCTGTCAACCATCATCATCAGACTGGCCGCAAATTGCCTCGATCGCTGCGAGGGGGCAGCTACTTCGGAAACATTTCAGATCGCATGCTGAAGACAAAGGTCCTAGAAAACTGGCAACAGCAAACCATAGCGGTTGCCAAGATCAGCGCAACTTCGCGACGTTTCGCCGTGCATCAATGCGCTCAGAAGGCCCTAGAGTCATGGCATGTCGACGTTGCCCATAATAGAAGCCTCCATATGTGGGCGAAGCGCGGCTGTTTCTATGTCAGTGTTACGCATGCGTTGGAGACATGGCGCTCAAAGGCCTCCTGGAGGTCCAATACTCGAAAATCATATGCGCGATGCAGGCAACACGTCAAGGCCACCTTTACCAAAGGCTATCTCAGTCGGTGGAAGATTGCCACTCGCGCTCATGGTAATATCAGCTGGGAGACTCACCAACATCACAATGCGATGAACCGGGATCGTCTCACTCGTATGCTGTGTGCATGGCGAGACGAGAGCAGCAATGACTGGGGAGCATGCAGGCTTTTGACAGCCGCGTGGGTTGGGCAGTGGCAGAGCATGTCAGAGGATCACGCAGGGATGCAAACCCGTGCCGAACAAGCCTGGGGAGTAACGCTCGAGTCTCGTTATTGGAGCCAGTGGCAGTCGACTTTGCTACAGCTTAAAAGCCGCGAATACGTTGCACTTGATGTCCGGGAAAGGAACAGGAAGAAAGTGGTACGGCGGCTTCTGCTTCATTGGAAAGGGGATAGGGATTTTGCCATGTCACAACAGTCAATGGCCACTCGAGCCAACTTTGCAAGTTCTCGGAGAGGTGCTGGTTTTGGCCTCAGCCACAGCGCGGTGCCACTTTCTAGGGCAGTACATGAGCGAAGTGGAGGCATGTCACTCAGGGCTTCTAGGATACAAGAGGTTGGTCCAACGGCTGAAGAAGAGGATCACGACGGCGCCGGCTCCGCGACTGATGTCGATGGGGTCGTCATGGATACGCCGACGCGATGGACCGGTATGGCGTCTTCTGTCAGGCTACCGTCCATGACACCGTTCGCGCCGCTACCGACGCCGTTTGAGCGAGAGCTCCGGGAGCGTTACAACAAGAGCGTACCTACAGTCCCTACGGGTCAGCTGAGCAGACTTTCTTTCGCACAGGCACAAAAACTCTCCTTGGCAGAGACTCGACGAGCGGGGAATGAGAGTAGGCCAGAGGCGTCGGGTAGAGGGGGGTGACGGATGATGATGCTTTTTCCTTTTTCTTTTATGGACAAGGCGACGGGCATTGGCCTCAACGATCACGGTTTACATGATATTGGGTGTTCCAAATATTTGCTTACTTTTATTACTGGAAACCACTGGCAAGTATAACCAGGCGGTTCTCTATCGCACATTGGTAGGAGCTGTGAATAGAAGCTATTCGCAATTCGACATTTCTGACATCAATAGCTTGGTACAAAGTCAATACCTTGGCTGCCTGGGTACCTAAGCTTAGCTAAAGCAAAAGGACGCAATAGCCAAGCCTCCAACTGCACGAGGTCCTTTGCTGTGTCTAAAGATTGTGTGAATGTTAGCCAATATCCTTGTGTTTCTGCGCGGCTACTTTAAAAGCTCAAGAAGCTCTTTGGTATTAGAGAGACCTCGAAGTAGATTGTGAAGCTGATGAGCGTACTTCTGCTGTCAGGGCAAAAAAAGGACCAAGCAGAGGTGCCGCAGCATCATCTGGCGTCAATGTTCAGACAGCTAGGTAGGATGCTTTATCTTATCGCGGGCGTTGCATGGCGACATGCCGCTTGACCCCTGTCATCGGACATTCTGCGCCTTGATGAGTAGAGGTACGTATCGCTTAATTGTCCTCCAAAGTCGTAGTTGAAGCACCTTACGTTATTATTTGAGCTACCTGCCTCACCCAAACCGCATTTCCCCCCAAACCCTTCCACTTGCATTCATCCACCTTTCGTACAGCTCGACACCTCTTTCTAGACCAAGAGCTCCGAGGCATACTCTAACTACGGCATTCGACGACATCCAAACAACACAACCAACACTGCATCACCTCTGCCTTTGCGCCCTGCCACCCACCTGAGCAATGCTGCTGCGGTTATCCTGCTAGTAGGATGAGAGCAGTGCTCCCTGGCAGGCCAAGGTCTGGGCTTCAAGCTCTTACGACGGGCTTCTGGGGCTCGAGACACTTCAATGTGAGCAGCTGGATCATTGCACTCGCTCCTCCCATCGCTGTTATGATGGCAAATGGCGCTGACGACTGGCTACGCAGGTATACATAACTGGCAGTGCATTCACCATTCTCGGTGACTCTGATACTATTCTCCAGACCATATACGACGACGATCCGAGCCACTTGCAGGCCGTAGCATTCGACGAATCTTCAGGCAAGATTGCCACATGTACCGACTCCGTCGTGAGGGTTTACAGACCATTCGGACAGTTAGAAGATGCGCTAAAGGTGTGCCGGACCCGCAGCTTCTCTCCTGTCGCTATTGTCCTTCGCCAGCCTGTACGCAACAGCTAACAAAATATCTGCGCTCCAGTGGGGTCTCCAATCATCATTCCCAGTCCCCGATGGTCATTATGCCGCCAGTGGCATCTCACTGAGCTGGGGTGGCACTGAAGAGCTCCTTGTTGCCCATTCCGCCCTTTACCTGTACCTGACCACCGACGTGCCAGCGCAACTATGGAACAAACCTGTCCCGAACCCCCTTAAGCTTGCAGAGCTCTCCTACGACTCGGCATACATAGCGTCGGTCGGTCTTCAGGATAGCCTAGTCAAGGTCTGGCGCCGGTTGACGTATGGAGCCGAAGATGTACGCTTCGACCTGGCCTATCTGCGCCATCCGGACGTCGTGACTGGTCTTCGATGGCGAAAGCCCTATCATGCCGGGCAAACCGTCGAAAACGCACTCTATACTATATGCACTGATAATCTAATCCGCGTTTGGACCGGCGCAGATACGCATGCCTTGGGGCACATGAATCTATGGGGAGCTATCGACTTATCCTCGTCTCTTCGGGATCAGAGTCTCAAATCTGCCATTACTGCAGCGCCACTACTTGCATTCGTCATTGACGGAAGAGAGATTACAGCTTCAACAGAGTTAACGGTTCAACGCCGTCCGGTTCAAGAAGGGAAGCGTGACAACGCTCTCGAGAACTTGATAGCTCTTGCAAATAATAGCCCCGAGCTGTGTGTTGCTTTCGATGGAGCAGGAAACATGGTCGTCTACGCTTTCGAGGACGTCGGCTGCAGGATGAACAAGCCCAACACTGCTGTCAAAGTCACTGAATTCCAGTCGCATCTGTTCGACTTTTGGTCTGATCAGCACGTTCAGGTACAGAGCTATTGCGACCGACAGACTGGGATGTTGCGTGTGTTAGCCCATAACTTTGATGGCCAGATTCATGTCTACGAAGCGAGCTTGGTAGATTTCCTCGACACCGTTGACAAAGAGAACCGCCTGATTCGCCGCTGTATTTGGTCCGGCCATTCGGCACCCATCAAGAAAATGGTTCGGAACTTCAGTGGTAGAGCTGTTGTGTCTAGAACAGAGGAGGGCGAAAGCATTGTCTGGGCGCATGCTGAGGACAGCAGGACTAGCCTTTTGCGCCAGAGCGTTATTGCGGGGAATGCTCATATTCATCGTATTTGTGTTCTACGCAAGGGTCGCTTCGTCATGTTCCTGGAAAATAACACCGTCTCTTTATGGGATTGTCGGCCACAAAAAGCAACGTTGCTGGATCGCCAGCCATACGAAGTCTCAGGGAAACCGCTTTGTCTCCTGATACTGCCGCGACAGAGGGTGGAGGACTATGCCGTTGCCCAGATTGCCACGATTACCTCGGAGCAGGAAGGACTTGTATGGGAGGTCAATCTACCTCAGTACTCTCATGGGCGTATTGAGGCTCACTCCAAGGGTCGAGACGAGACATCGATCCGGGAATTTTGTAGGTTCAAGCTGAGAGATGCTGAAGGAATCGCGTACATGCTTCCCGTTGATCCGGCTGGGTCTGCGCCGGTAACGTCAGGCTTCCTGGATGTTTTTGCCAGGGACATCGCCATATCTTACACTCATACCGGCCGAGTAGACTTTTGGACAGCTCGAGTTGACAAAACGAGAAACCATGTTGGGTGGCTTTCCACATCCTCAGCTGAGACAGGCCTTTCAGAGCCGGCTCTCGTTAGCGGTAGCACTCTTAAGAAAGCTGCGCTCGTCGATTCCAGCAGGTCACAATTATCTATCTGGGACATTGGCGGCGCTCGACTTGAGTTCACACAGGACTACGGTACGCACAACACCATTCAGGACCTTGACTGGACTTCAACACCAGATTCGCAATCGATTCTTGCCGTCGGCTTCCAGTCAAAGGTAGTTTTGCTTTGCCAGATGCGGTTTGACTATCTGAACAAGGGGCCAGCTTGGGCTGCAGTTCGGGAGATCAGTATTCGTGAGTTCACGCCTCATCCTATAGGCGATTCCACGTGGCTAGGTGATGGACATCTCGTTATTGGCTCCGGGAATCAGATGTTTGTTCACGGGAGAGATTACGACTTATCCAGCTCGCTGATCAACAGCCTGCAACTTCCGCACCGGAAGAACGGCGTCTGGGACATATTCGAAGCCGTTCAGAGGTTTAACGGGCCATTGCCGGTTTTCCATCCACAATTCTTGAGTCAGTGCATCCTGGCGGGTAAGAACACGATAGTGCGGACCGTGCTCATGTCTCTGCACAAAACACTGAAGTTCCTCATTGCCGGCGAGAGCGTTGATGACTATTTGGGCCTAGACCCAGCAGTTTTTTACATGAACGAGGTAAATACTTTTCTATTTTGCTCGTGTAGCTTCTGTGGGTGAAGATGGGGGAGGGGGAGAAATCTATTGCTATGATGATTTGAAGAAGAATCTCCCACTGACATTCCTGACAGGCAACGAAAGCATCAGAAGCTCAATTGGGGTCCCACTTTAGCCTTCAAGCATCCAGCGACGAGGCGGATGAATTGTTCAGCGAGGACATTGCGCATTCCATAAACGAACGTCTGACCAAGGTCAGCCTTCAGCAGTTGTCGGGCCACGAGCAGATTCAACTAGCGGACATTGTTGAATGTGTTGGGCTTGTGGAAAAGCAGCGCAGGTCACTGGATGAAAATGGCGCGCGCTTCATGCTCTTTTTCCGCCAGCACAGCCTTCGCAAGGGCCGGACAAGCGAGATGCAGATGTCGTGGCGAGAAATCAACTGGGCTTACCATTCAACCAGCCAAGACATTCTCACCGACTTTGTTACCAAACAATGCCACGGCACTGTGCGGTGGGAAGATGCGCGAGAGAGCGGCATGTTCATGTGGCTCAGTGACCGCAATGCTTTGGTGCGTACTGCTTTGCTCGGCTAGCGACTGGTACATGGTAGGCTAATGTTACTCCTAGCGTGCGCAATTTGAGAATGTGGCCCGCAACGAATACACAAAGAGCGACATGAAAAACCCAGTGGATTGTAGCATCTACTATTTGGCCCTCAAGAAGAAGACAATCCTTCAGGGACTGTGGCGTATGGCTCACTGGAATAAAGAGCAAGGGGCAACACAAAAATTGCTGGCCAATAACTTTGAAGAGCCCAAGTGGCAGACAACAGCTCTGAAGAATGCCTACGCCTTGCTCAGTAAGCGACGTTTTGGTAAGTAACAAACGGGTTCACACATCATCGGGTGCTAACAACGCCTCGGGCGCGTAGAGTATGCAGCAGCGTTCTTTCTGCTCGCTGACCAATTGCAGGACGCTGTCAGCGTCTGTTTGAATCAGCTCAAGGACCTTCAGCTCGCCGTGGCAATTGCACGGGTATATGAGGGCGACCACGGTCCAGTTTTGAAAAAGCTGTTAGAAGAGGAGGTCCTCGCTGTGGCAGCTAAAGAGGGCAACCGCTGGCTTGCATCGTGGGCTTTTTATATGTTGAATCGTAAGGATATGGCGGTAAGGGCTCTCATTGTAAGTTGCCCCCGCATCAATCCATGGTAAGGTAAACAGAGAGTCGTCGCTGTTTCTAACGTGGGCCTTTCACTACAGTCCCCCGTTTACACCTTGGTGGAAACGCCGTGTGCGCCTGACATGAGGTCGAAACTTTTCTTGACGGACGACCCGGCATTGGTGGTGCTGTACTCGCAGCTACGGCAAAAGACACTTCAAACCCTCCGTGGGGCGTCGAAGGTTACTCCTCGCGTCGAGTGGGAATTTGTCCTCCACAGCGCCAAGCTCTACGACCGTATGGGTTGCGATCTTCTTGGTCTGGACCTGGGTATGTGCCACATGGCTGCGCCGAGTGAATTCTCAAGCTGACAAATGCGCAGTTCGCAACTGGGAGTTTCTAAAACCAGCATCCAGCACGGCAAATGGACTAGGCGGCGAAGCCAACCCGCTGAAGATGTTGCTCCGTCGTAGTTCGCTAGTGGTGGCAGACTTGCCTATGTCGAGTCTTCACGTCGGGATAAGATCAGGTGTGCTGGGGAAACAGCCGAATCCGACAGTCTTCCAGGAGCCGGATTCGAGTTCGTTGCTCGATAACTTCGGATTCTAGGAGTGACCACGGGAAGAGCTTTGCTCGCTGGTCAGCGGCCAGTGCAGTATTCCCATGTGGCTATGTTACAAGGCATTGGCCTCGCAATATGCATAGGTAACCTGCTACGAAGGTCGGACTTGAGAAATACCGGGCATCGTTAACGAGAGTGGGTGGGGTGGGTTCCCAGGAAAATGAACTGTATAGTATAGTGTGCTTATTAAGCAGAGACAATCCAGCAGTACCTAATTACGTCACCGTCCAGTATGTGCTCACATACCAAGCTCTGCCCGGGCCGGCACCGGACCCGGATTAGCGTTAGATACAAGGATGAAGGGAATCTTAAAGCAGTTACGTCTGCGTCCACGAGACGCGCTTCCACTTGGCATGTACGTGGGGATTCGGGAGATAAGGACCCGATTGAGGATTCCGTATCGTCTTCGTGCTTCAATGAGGGGCTTCGACAACACTGTTTCACGCTGCCTTACGTAATTGACTTGCAACTCCCTCCGCAATTCCGCAAACATCGGGTTGGTCAGCACGCCGCCATTATCGTCGCATCGATCCTAGCAAGTCCGTAGCGCTCGGCGCTCCCCTTCTTCTCCATCGAGCAATCGGCCTCGGGTTTGCGACATTTGGTCGACCTCTTGATTCTCTATCGCAGCGTGAGCAACTGCCGTGCAAAGAAGGAAGCATGGCTCCTGATCGGGGATACCACGACAATGATGACGGAAACGATGACCGCGATGTTGGCGAACCTAGCACTCCACATGCGCAAATTACCAACACCGAGGATGCACTCAGCCAAGGACCCGTCATCCATGGCCACAGCTTCACTCTTCGTGGCATTCTAGTGGGGCTTCTGGTTGGCCTGGTTATCTGCTTCTCCAATATGTACTTTGGCCTGCAGACTGGTTGGGTAAGCACCATGACGATGCCGGCCAGTTTGATGGGCTTCGGCATTTTCAAGGCGCTTTCTCGTCACCTGCATTTTCCCTTCAGTCCTGTAGAGAATGTGCTCGTTCAGACCGTAGCAGGAAGCATGGCCATCATGCCGCTTGGTTGCGGATTTGTTGGTGTGGTAGGTTTATGTCTATCTCCTTCCGCCGGCTGCATGCATCGAGATGGAGGGAAAACACGCCAGGTCAATAGCTAACAAATCCAGATCCCTGCCATGAATTATCTTCTAGCCCCCGAGGAACAGGGTCCCCTGATCATTCCTCTCTGGAAGCTGATTCTATGGTCATTGGGCCTTTGTTACTTTGGCGTCGTATTTGCCGTTCCGCTGTAAGTCAGTCGCAAAATAGCCATCAAGCGAGTCTCATTCTAAATAATGGCACCAGCCGACGGCAGGTTATCATCCGTGAGAGGCTGCGGTTTCCTAGCGGGTTCAGTACAGCCGTGCTCATTGGGGTTCTTCACGGTCAGACGCGCAAGGCTGGGCCTGACGCCGTATCAGGAGGCTTCGCAAGCTTGGTCCCGAACCAGGATGCTAAGTCGGACTCGGCAGCAGAGTCTGACCATAGCCGCATTGCAAGCATCACGGACCCCGAGAACGCCAACATCGGCGAACCAGATAATGGGACACCAGACCACTGGGCGCGAAACATGAGACTACTGCTGATGTGTTTCGGTGTCTCGGGCTTCTACACGCTCTGCTCGTACTTCTTCCCTGAGCTTCGGAATATTCCCATCTTCGGTACCAAAACTGCCAGTGTTTGGTTGTGGACTTTGAATCCTAGCCCGGCCTACATTGGTCAGGGCATCATAATGGGCCCCGAGACGACTTTGCACATGCTTCTTGGCGCGATGATCGGATGGGGCGTGCTGTCTCCGTTGGCAAAGTATCGGGGTTGGGCCCCAGGCTCCATCGACGACTGGGAGACTGGCAGTAAAGGCTGGATTGTGTGGGTCTCTCTAGCCATCATGCTTGCCGATGCCATCGTCAGCCTTGGCTATATCGCTTTCCGGCCCCTGGCGTGCCGTGTTCGCAATGGAGGGCTCAAGGGGCTTTGGCAGCAAGCTGTCGACGAAGGGCAACAATATATGGGCACTCGCCGTGGCTTGAGTCCGGGCTACTCCGCCCTGAACACATACGAGGGCGAGGAGGCAACAAGTGCCACTAGGCTTTTGCCTGGGGCAACACAAAGATCAGGCCTCCTTCGCAGAGCTTCAGTGTCGACGAACGACAATTTCCGGTTGGATGAGGCAGACGCGCCACTGGAGCAGCAAATCAGCAACAAGCTTGTGGGAGTCGGCCTCGTCTTGTCCATACTGCTTTGTATCGCGACCATCCACATCGTCTTTGGCGACCTAGTTCCGCTTTACGCGACAGTCGTCGCTGTTCTTATGGCACTTCTCCTGAGCATCATGGGAGTCCGAGCACTCGGCGAGACTGATCTTAACCCTGTGTCTGGGATTAGCAAACTTGCGCAGCTGTTCTTTGCTCTCATCATTCCTCAGTCGCACAAGTCGAGTGTGTTGATCAATCTGGTGGCAGGTGCCGTGGTCAGTCATAATCGACTATACCCCTGACTAGTTGTGCGACTCGTTGCTAATCTTTGCTATAGTCCGAAGCAGTATGTACATGTTATGAGTAGCCTCTATGCGATGCAAGCTGACATATCTAGGGTGCCCTGCAAGCGGGTGATCTCATGCAAGATCTCAAAACAGGTCATCTCCTCGGGGCCGCACCTAACGCCCAATTCTGGGGTCAGGTAATTGGAGCGACAGCGGGCGCCATTGTCAGTGCCTTCGTGTATCAGTTATATACAGCGTGAGTCTCGGCCGTGGTCTGTTTTTGCAGGCTTGTCCTTCTGCGTGAAGGCCACTGACAAGTTCTGTACCAGGGTCTACACCATTCCTGGTGATTTATTCCAGGTGCCTACGGGATATGTATGGATATTCACGGCTAGGCTGGTCACTGGCAAAGGTTTGCCACCCATGGCTCGCGAGTGGGCGCTTGGGTTTGGCATCATCTTCGCCGTGACGACGATTGTTCGGACGACAACGGTCGGTCAGGTGTGGCGGCCGCTTGTACCTGGAGGCATTGCTGTGGCAGTCGGTAAGTGATTGCAATGATGCAGAGGCAATGCACAGGCACTGAATTGGCATTAGGAATGTACAACGTGCCATCTTTCACTCTGGCCAGGACTATTGGTGGTATGCTCAGCTGGTATTGGATCACAAGACGAGGCAAGTCGGGCACGCCGTTAATTGTATTGGCTTCGGTAAGTGCATCTGGAAACTGCGCAGGATGAGACGCGCGACTAATGCATCTTGTCCGCAGGGATTCATTCTTGGCGAGGGGTTCCTCAGCATTGTTAACCTTATCTTGCAGAGCATTGGCGTGCCGCACTACTAGGACTAAGATCGGGGGCGGGGGCTGAGTTACGATACTCTGCGATGCAAATTTATAGCCCAACATCTCTAGTAGCGCGTGGAGTGGGGACATGTATAGGCATGTCTTGGGCCAAGGAGTGTGAACAAGAAGGAAACAGACAAGAGAGAGAAAAGGTCCGGTATGGTTTGAAGCTAGAATCATACTTAGTGATAACAATAGCAGGGTTGATTATAGCGAATTGTTCAGTCGCCAGTTTACATCGTAGTTGGTATCA
This sequence comes from Colletotrichum graminicola M1.001, assembly GCF_000149035.1. Taxonomy (NCBI): domain Eukaryota; kingdom Fungi; phylum Ascomycota; class Sordariomycetes; order Glomerellales; family Glomerellaceae; genus Colletotrichum; species Colletotrichum graminicola. The sequence continues at coordinate 40,226 of NW_007361034.1, read as the reverse complement.
CGGTAGGTCGTGGCTCCTCTACTGAGCCGATGCAGGGAATATGCCTTTATCAAAAGTAAAGCACCCCATTGGCCCTCTTCGAACGGCTGCACGGCTGTGTGTTGTAGGTAGGTAGGTAGCGCACAAAATAGTAAGATGGGCCAGCCTGTGAGAGGGCAACAACATGAAGGCAAATGACAATTCATCAATCCTTCGGATAGAAGAGCACACACGTCTTGGGCTGAGTTGGGCCATTCCCCTCTCCCTGCTGGCCGAGTTCGGCTCTAAATTCAAAAGCAAAGGCGAAAATCCCCCAAAATACAACCAAAATAATAATATAGGGGGAAAATCCAGGAGAGTGAGAAAGAAAAAGATGAAGGAGGAAAAATGTGAAAGCAAGATTTTGAATAAAATAATATTTGAAATTCCACCTTGAAATCAACAGTCAGGTCGGGGCCCTTTTCCGCACCTGGATCTGCGCCATCTAGATCTGAAGCACATTGGACCCAGCACAGTCCCACACTGCTAGGAGGGTTAAAAAATAAATAAAAAAATCCGTCTCACATTCGTGCTATCACTTGCCCACTCACTTACGCAAGGCTTGTAATCTGAACGTGGGATCAACTCAGCCCAGCTAGAGAACCAAACGCCCGGATTCTATAACGAGAATAAGCGGGAACAGGTGAGCATCATAATACCGCCTTTCCTAGATCCTAACAGCATCGCCAAATGGCTGACGGGTTAAACAAAGATACCAATTACTCTTCGTCATCGCCATGGTTCAGGACGGACTCAAGAGCAAGGGCTTCGCCGAGTCTGATGGCTCATCGGATGAGTCCGACTGGGACGACGCCGAGCCCGAGGAGGAAGAGACTGTAGCATTCATTTCTCTGCTCGACGACTCAGTCTTCCACAACATGAACGACATGCTGCAGCACTGTCGCGAGAAGCACAACTTTGACCTCCTCGCTGTCCGTCGCCGTCTCGGCCTCGACTTTTTTGGCACGGTTAAACTTGTTAACTTTAGTAATCCCCCACCCTACCAATTTCTTTTCCAGACGCCAGGCATTGGGCAAGACGATACGGGACGTTAACGCTCTCCATTAGTTCGTCAACTTGTTCACGACGGCGCTACCTTGCCCGAAGCCATCTCCGCCGATGACATTGCTGATGATCGCTTTATGAAGCCTGTCATCGAGGATGATGCCTTGATAATGGCACTCACCGAGTTGGACCTGGGCGATGAGCATTCAGAAGCCATCCAGCAAGACGCTAAGCCGTCTTCTTCGCGGGAAGTCCAATTGGCAGAGGAGCTCGAGAAGCTCAAATCGCAGTTCGCCAGCTACCGCGCTGCTGTCGAGCAGACCCTCGATCAACGCTGGGGAGACGACACTGCTATTGCCACACAAGACGATAGCTCGCGGGACGTTGACAATAAGGGAGCTCGGAAGGACGAATCTCAGTACTACTGGGAGTCTTACGCCGCTAACGGTACCTTTTTGCTCGCTTGTCTTCTCTTGCTCGTACTGGTCAGTCTACTGATCATCTCTTAAGATATCCACGAGACCATGTTAAAGGATAAGGTCCGGACTGACTCATACCGCGACTTCGTCTATAACAACAAGTCTCTCTTCAAGGACAAGATCGTACTAGACATTGGTTGCGGTACCGGTGAGTGTTTGTCTGAGCCAGAAATGGGTGAATGACAGGTCGGCTAAGCAAAGCAATCACTAACTACATCATAGGTATCTTGAGTATGTTCTGCGCCAAAGCCGGCGCGAAGCAGGTCTTTGCCGTTGACAAGTCGGACATCATCGATAAGGCCCGGGAGAACGTCTTCGTCAATGGGCTCGCAGACAAGGTCACCTGCATTAGAGGTAGAGTCGAAGACATCAGCCTCCCTGTCGACCAGGTCGACATCATCATCAGTGAGTGGATGGGCTACTGTCTACTCTACGAGGCCATGATGAATAGTGTCCTCGTCGCCAGGGACCGCTTTCTGAAGCCCGACGGTCTCATTGCCCCGAGCATCTCGACCATTTGGATGGCCCCCGTATCGGACCCTGAATACGTCACTGATTTCGTCACCTTCTGGGACGACGTCTACGGCTTCGACATGAAGTCGATGAAGGCTGGCATTTACGACGAAGCCCGTATCGAGATTATGCCTGAGGACTGCATCTGTGGCACCCTCTCGCAGATCTCGTACATTGATCTGCACACCGTCAAGGTCGAAGACCTCGACTTTGAGGCTCAGTGGAAAATGACGTTATCTAAAGATATCCCATCGCTGGATGGTTTCCTGATCTGGTTCGACATCTTCTTTACTACTTCTCGCAACGACACGATCCCGGCTGGCCTGCAGGTCAAGACTGGCGAGACGGGTGTGACCCGGCCCGGCGAAGTAGCCTTCACCACCGGGCCCTTGGGTCCCGACACCCACTGGAAGCAGGGTTTTCTGATGAGCAAGTATCTCGAGGAGAACATTGGTGCTCAGGCTGGGGCCGAAATCTCTGGTCGTGTTGTCTTCAAGGCGCCCGAAAACAACCCCCGCGCGCTGACCATCACCAATACGTGGACTGCGCCTACTCAGGAGACGAAGACGCAGCTTTGGAGGCTGAGATAAGAACATTCCTCCCCTGGCAACAATTTACTGTCCAAAGCAACCATTGAGGCATGGTCCGTTGTGGGCATCCTGTGAGGAGACCGGATTAGATGTAGCCCTTGTCACTGTTATGGAACGGCAAGTTGCTTCCGCAGGCCTGTCGTGGTGTTGTTTACCATGTCTATCTCAAAGTGATGGGACCAGAAGCAATGCCAATCAATATATTGCGCCAATTGCCAAGCATAGACCGTTTAATCTCACAGTACGTAGTACAAGCCTACCGAGCGTCCTGCCACCTCGGACATCTAGGACTTTATGAAGACCAGAGAAAACCAGATGGCTCGACCGCTTGCCTTGACTATGGAAGCGGACGGCACAGCTTCATAGACCACGTACTTCACGTTCCTTTGTGTTTTGTTTCTTCAAGACATGCAAGGCCCTAGTATGAGTCCGATGGACAAGGTTCCATCAGTAATATCAGTTGTCGGTCATGATTCGGATACTTATATATGGACGGCTTTCTGCGCATAAGGCCGCTATGCTTTGGAGTAATTCATGACTTCGCTCTTTGCTTCATTGTCATCCCCGTTCTCGTTGTTCTCTTACTCCTCATCGCCATCTTCCTCCTCGTCGTCTTCATCATCTTCGCCGTCAGAGACGGTCTCTCCGAGTTCTTCAAGCTTTGCCTACACAAGCACTGCCTTAGTCCAGACTGAAAATCAACCACCGCATAGGGTTTACTGACCTTGTATTTGGCGACTTTCTCCTCAAGGTCGCCAAATACCATAAGTAAATCGTCAAGCTCGTTTTGGGTTGTCTTTTTGTCTTCCTCGGCCTTTTTGACGGCAACTTCGCCCTAGGGAAACTAGGTTAGTAGTGATTCCTTCGCCGGCCAACATTGCAAGGACTTATTCTTACATGGACTGCCTTCTCCCGAATCTCACGCAGGTCTTTTTCAAGCTGCTCGACACGTGCCTCAGATTTGGTGACGAAGGACTCCTGCTCTTGTAACCTTTTCTCCAATTCTTCCCGGACGCTTTGTAGTTCCTGTGCCTTTGACTTCTTGGCCTGTAGAACCATTAGTCTTGTGCATAAAACCACTGTCGACGTTGCTTGCTCACCTTCATGAGGTCAACCTCGAGTCGGCTGATCGTCGCCTTGAGGTCTGCCATGTCGGCCTCTGCCCGGTGGCGGACACGATCAGCATCTGACTCGGCCGTCTTGCGCGCCTGCTCTAGCTGTTTGCGATGCTCCTCCTGTTGCGAGGCAGCTTGTACTTTGGCGGTCTGTTCGGCTTGGTCGGCCTGTTTCTTGAGCTCTTGTTCCAGGAACGTAATTCGAAAAGCAGCATTCCTTTGGACGTCATCCAGTTGTCTTTTATGTTGTTGTTCGAGTGTTGCGATCTGGGATTCTGTCCTTCTTCGGGCCAGGTCATCCTGCCTTTGATGTTCTTCCTGGAGAGATGCAATTCGACTCTGAAGATTTCTAGCCAAGCAATCAGCAGCTAGCAGCCGTCATGAAAGAGAACAGTACTCACCGTAGCTCTGCATCGTGCTGTTTTTGTATACCTTCGTTCATCTGCTTTATTCTTGCCAACTCCATCGCAGTTGTCTCTCGAGTCCGCCGGTGATCGGCTTGTTCTTGGCCAAGTTGCCGGCTAATCGTCTCGAGATTGACCTGCGCTTCTTGTAAAGCGTGGTCCTTTTCGGTCAACTGTGCTCGAAGAGAGTCAACGAGCTCCCGGGAAACCCCCTTCTGAATACCGTTCGAGACTACAGAAATCTCCAGTCCAGGGTCTCGGTCTATGCCACGGATAATGCGGCTGTAATTATCCTTGAAGAAGTCGACAAACGTAGCATCAAAGTACACGTCGGGCAGCTTGCCTGAGCCCGAGTTACCAAGTTTTTGAGGAATCACTTCAAAGTCTCTGACGAGCGGATCGCTTCTTAACTTGGTCAGCTTGTCAATATACCGCTCGCGTCCCATCCGCGAGACGAGTATGCTGTGAAGGTCAGCCCGGGAAATAGGCGAGTCCTTGGTCGAGAACTCGTATAGCACGCCCAGGAGCATAGCGCAGAGTCCCTGAACAACGTCACCAGATGGGTATGGATGGTTCACGGCCTGAATAAGGCTTTGAGTATTGGTTCCTTCCCCCAAAAAGTCGTTGACGGCGTCCAAGTCTTCAAACAGCCAACCAAGAAGCAGCATCAGATACCCTACCACAACTCGACTATCTTGCTCGCGGTTCAATCCGGAAATGAGATGCGCAGCAATGGTCTGAATACTCGTGACGACTTCTTCACCGTTCTTCGCATCGCCTTCGGTGACGGCCATAGCCATGCTCTTCGCCTCAGGGTTATCGAAAACAAGATGCAACATGATAGTAGCAGCGAACCAACTACGATAGGGGTTGGCCACGGCGGCGTCGGAAGAGGGCCGCAGCAGCACTGTCAGCACATTGGCAGTTTCATCAGCCCCGGTATTATGTCCTTCAATGGCCCTTCGCAGAAAGTGCAAACGAATGTCAGTGTGGCTATGAAAGTAAGCTTTGAGGCAGTCGCATGCTGCCAGACGCAGATCAAAAGCCTCTGAATCCTGCACGCTGAGTGTAAGGTCCAAAAGGCCGTCGATCACATAGACTTTGACAACGCCTTTCGGTTGGCCAGCTTCATTCGGCGTAGGAGGTTCGAGGGGCGACGAGACTTGGAGCTGGGCGAATCCCTCCTGAAGGCTCGGGTTACCCCTGATGATGTCGGCGCAGGTGACTAGAGCCTGCAATCACAATTTTAACAGGGGGGAAAATATGAGTTGACGGGAGAGATAACCAACCTCTGCCTTGATTGGAAGCTGGGCTACGTGGCTGAAGGCCAGTTGGAGGGCATTGTACAACAAGCCGTGTTGCCAGAAGGCGAGCTGGTTTTGCGACGTTCCAACAGCCCCTGCTACTAGAAACAGACGAACGACAGCCAACAGTGCATAGATGTTCCGATTGCGTTGGGTCTGCGCCCAAGCAGCAACCTCCACATCCTCCCGCTGGGCCTTTTCGGCACCTTCCAGCAAGTTGGCCAAACGACGGATACCTCCCGACTCCCGGAAGAGAGACTGGTTAGAGGGATTCCTCCGAAGGAGATTTGCGACAAGAATCAGACAGTCCTCCACAACACGGTCACCCTCAGACAGCGAGCCTTCCAAGGAGATGATGTTGAAAAGTCGGTCAAAAGCGTTTTCGAAGGCAACTAACTTCTGAATGTCGGTCGACGAGGGAGTGAGGAAAATAAGGAGGTTGATGGCTTCGTTGCGTACAGCTTCGCGACTATCGTCGAGGACAGCTACAAGACGAGAAATGCCGAGAGGTGCTGTGAAGACGCACTCTTCAGTTCGCTCGGTTCGGGCAGATAGGATGGCGGCGAGGAGTTGCAGGGAGTAGAGTCTCGAGTAAAAGTCGGCCGAGTCGAGGAAGTTGAGAAGCAGGGTTATGTTCTCCTGGCGCTGAGTGAACTCATCAGCGAGCCATAGAGCGATCTCCTCCGAGGCCTCTGGGCTGTCTTCATTGGGGCTGAATAGCATTAGCAAGGTCTCGAGGACTACCTTGACGGTGTCGACGTCTTCGGCATCGTTGCTGAGACTGCCTATGAGGCTGCGAAGAGCCCCAGAAGCGACAGAGGCAGGGAAATCTTTGGCAAAGCTACGCAGACCAAGTATAGCAGCTCGACGATCCTCAAGCAGGGTGGCCGAACTCAGCCGGCCACTCAGAACCGTGATGGTCTCACCGACCGACTGCTTCGCCGGAGCAGTGGAAATCGAAAACATGCTGTTTCGTCAAGCGCCGGCCATTGGAAGCTACAACAATGCCATGGGGCGAGTGTAAAAAAAAAAAAAAAGAGGTAGAGGCTGTGAGAGGGGGTAATAGTTAATTGTCAATCCAGATCAGGAGATCCGATCCGCCAGGGCTCGTGAAGTGTGCAATGTTGGCTGAGAGCTTGGACCCGTGTTGTACGATGACAGGTGTCCACGAATCAGGATGCCGCCTACCTACCTAGTATAGGTAGTATCTACTAGGGAACCTAGATGCATCATAAACACGAACTGCCAGCACCCGATTGTGGCTTATGAGTGACAGATATGCATCTAGCGAGAATGTATGCTGCCAAAGGTGATGGTTATTAGCATACCTGTTAATCAAGACTACCTATACGGATACCACTTTAATGGCAAGTAGGTACGCGTGTGGTGCTAGGTACCTGCGGAGCTTGGTTGGTCCCTGATTCCCTTGACGCAAATTTGGATATCTACAGTGCGAACGTGTGTAGAGCCACACAAGTGTTCGCCTTTTTAGCACTGCCAAGCAACTATCACAGCTGCTCTTCACAGTCCGTCAACACAGTGTTGAAACATCCAATTCTGGGGTCGATGCGCAATGCACGACGGGTTCTTCGTTCCATTGCACACCCTAGGCGTTTTGCGAAAATCACGACCTTGGATCTTAGGTACTTTTAAGCAGGTGCAAAACCACCAGGCTCAACAACCTCTGTCCAAGTTTCTGACCAGAATTTTTTCCGGCCAGAGATATTATATTCACTCTCTTCTTCTGCCATTCCCAGAAGAGAAGGTTACATATTCTTTTACTTGCTTCTACCTATCCTCATCGCCTTGTCGCGGTCACGACGCGTACATTCTCCTTCAGCGATCACATCTCTCAACCAGTAATCACGACCGTAACACTGCGACTTTGACTTCCATTTGAAGCTGCGGAACCGAAGCATCCATGCGCCAAAAGCCCCCTGCAACATATCCATACTGCGACAGAAGAGCTTTCAGCTCGCCTCGCCTACCGTCTTACAACGACGAGACGCTCTGAAAAATTGACACAAAAGCAAACCCGAGCTTCTTTTTCAGATACCGCCTTTGTACAACCTTCAAGATGGGTATCCCAGCCGCCTTCCGATGGCTCTCCAACAAATACCCGAAGATCATCTCGCCCGTCATCGAGGAGCAGCCTGTGAAGATGGAGGATGGTTCCGAGATTCCCGTCGACACCATGGGGCCCAACCCTAACGGCGAGGAACTTGATAACCTGTATCTCGACATGAACGGTATTGTCCATCCTTGTTCACACCCCGAGGACCGTCCAGCCCCAAAGGACGAGGAGGAGATGATGCTGGAGGTCTTCAAATACACGGATCGTGTTGTCAACATGGTTCGTCCGCGAAAGCTACTCATGATTGCTGTCGGTCAGTAGCCCCATTATTACTCTGTCTTTTAGCCTATTCTATCCTCTGCTGGCATCGTAACTAATCTCATACGATATAGATGGCGTCGCCCCTCGTGCCAAGATGAATCAACAACGGTCTCGTCGATTCCGATCCGCACAGGAAGCTCAGGAGAAGGAGGAGGATAAACAAGAACTTCTCAAGCTGTTAAAACAGCAGAGTGGTGGTATCGTCTCTAACGACAGCCTAGAAAGCGTCACGAAGAAGGCCTTCGACTCGAACTCCATTACTCCCGGCACTCCCTTCATGGATATCTTAGCGGCGAGTTTGCGATACTGGTGCGCATACAAGCTGAACACGGATCCGGCATGGGCTAGGCTTAAAATCATCATTTCTGATGCAACAGTCCCCGGGGAAGGAGAGCACAAGATCATGAACTTTGTGCGGTCTCAGCGCATTTCTCCAGATTATGATCCAAACACCCGCCACGTCATTTACGGTCTCGATGCAGATTTGATCATGCTTGGTCTAGCAACTCATGAGCCCCACTTCCGAGTTCTGCGTGAGGATGTCTTCTTTCAAGATAGCAAGGCCAAGATGTGCAAGCTGTGCGGACAGAAGGGGCACGAGGCTCGCGCCTGTCGTGGACAAGCCAAAGAAAAGGTTGGCGAATTCGATGAGCAGGAGAAGGGTCCCGCTCTCAAGCCCTTCATCTGGCTCCACGTTTCTATCCTCCGTGAGTATCTGGCTGCGGAGCTCAATGTCCCAGGCTTGCCCTTCCGCTTCGATCTGGAAAGAGCCATTGACGACTGGGTCTTCATGTGTTGCTTTGTGGGCAACGACTTTCTGCCTCATTTGCCAGCACTCGAGATCCGAGAAAACGGTATCGACACTCTGACAGCCATTTGGAAGGACAACTTACCTGTTATGGGCGGCTATGTGGTCAAAGACGGCCACGTCGATCTGGGTCGGGCTCAGCTAATCCTGAATGGTCTGGCGAAGCAAGAAGACTCTATCTTCAAGAGAAGGAAGGAGACAGAAGATCGAAGAGAGGCTAACTTCAAACGGAGAAAGCTTCAGGAAGAGCGCAATCCCAGGTTTGCCAAGCCGAAGCAATTTGACAACGCGGCAGCGGGCTTGACCTTGTTCCCGGCTGCAGGAGGTCCAAATGGCATCACACACGACATGGTGGTAGGCCGCTCGTCTAACATGAACGCCAACACTGCCAACAAAAGCGCTGCAAGCGCCATCCGTGAGCAACTTAAGGACCTGATGTCCAAGCCGGAGCCTAGCCAAGAAGTTGACTCTGGCGAGAAAGCGAGCGAAGAAGCTCCGAGCACTGCAGACCAGAAGTCTGTACTCGGCAAACGTAAGGCCGAGGACGCGGCAATACAGGCCGATTCGACCCCTGCCAGTGTGACGGGCCCTAACACGCCGTCTGCTGCCGAGGAAGCTGCAGTAGATCACGTTAGGATGTGGGAGGAGGGATATGCTGATCGGTATTATGAGCAGAAGTTCCACGTTGACCGCAACGACCATGAGTTCCGTCACAAGGTTGCAAGGGCCTACGTTGAGGGCCTGTCATGGGTTCTTCTTTACTACTTTCAAGGATGCCCGTCTTGGGAGTGGTACTACCCGTACCATTACGCTCCTTTTGCTGCGGACTTTGTTGATCTTGACAAGATGGATGTGCGGTTTGAAAAGGGTCGCATTTCGAAGCCGTTTGAGCAACTTATGAGTGTGATGCCAGCCGCTTCTCGCAGTGCGCTGCCTGAAGTTTTCCACGACCTGATGTTGAATGAGGACAGCGAAGTCATTGACTTTTACCCGACCGAGTTTGAGATCGATCTGAACGGAAAGAAGATGGCATGGCAGGGTGTGGCGCTTCTGCCTTTCATCGAGATGCCGAGATTATTAGCTGCCGTTGAAAAGAAGTATCCTCTTCTGAGTGCGGCAGACCAGGCACGAAACGGTGTTGGCAGGGACGTGCTGCTTCTGTCAGATGCCCACCATGAACTATACGACGAGATCACGACTAGCTTCTACTCCAAGAAACAAGGAGCACCTACACTGAAGCTCAACCCGCGGACCAGCGACGGGCTGGCTGGTAACGTTGAGAAGATTCCAGACTATTTGCCGCACGGAGAATTGGTATATCCTTTGGAGCGCGGAGAAATGCCTAACCTTGACTACGACAGGTCTCTCAGGTATGCCAAGACCGCAACTGCAGAATTGATGGGGTTGTAGACTAACATTTGAGGCAGGGTCTGGTACACGTTTCCATCGAGCTCCCACCCTCACAAATCTATGTTACTTCGGGGTGTCAAACTTCCGGCTCCGGCCCTGGACCGTAACGACATTGACACGCTCAAAGGAAAGTCGAACCGGTCCGGCCGGGGCTACGGCGGCGTCCCCTTTCAACGCGGCGGGCACCATGATAGCGGTCGTCGAGGCAACTTCAGCTACGCTCCCGGCGGCGGCGGGCAAGGACGTCAAGATCGCGGACCGCCGTCTTACTCAGGCAACGGCAACTATGGGCATGGGCAACATGGAAATCAGCCACCTGGCCCACCACCAATCCAATCGTCATGGCACCCCCCGCCGCCAGGGCATCCTGGATTCGATATGGGCCTTCCACCTCCGCCGCCGCCCGCTGGGTACGGGAATGATGGTCGAGGACCAAACACGTACCGTGGAGGCGGATACAATCAGCACCAGAATTATGGACCACCGCCACCTGGGCCCAATTCTTACTACGGTCAAGCTGACGGGGGTCATCGTGGAGGCCGAGGTGGCTATCAGGGTCGTGGTGGCTACGGCGGAGGTCGTGGTGGCGGAGGAGGTGTTGGTGGTGTTGGTGGTGGTGGTGGTGGTAGAAGATATGGCGGTGGACGGAATAGTTACCGCTAAATGGAAGGAAAGGGGGACCTCACTGAGCAGAACAGAAGTTGTGAGGGATCAGATAAGAACATTAGTCGGTATTTAAGGTGCGGATAGTACAGATAAGCACAAGTGGACAAGCCGTTCAAGGCAAAAGGCACGTTGTACTAAGAAGGCAAACATTAAATAGCAAATTTCTGCAGCTTACCGCGTGGTCGGTGTATCTTCGAGATGCAGTGGAAATTGTAAGGCCCAGGTACCGCAGCATGTGTTGGAGAGTTGAAATATCAGCGTGAACAGAAAATGTATGAGGAAGTAATCCCTGCCACAGTCCGTTTGGCGCGCTTAAGGATGGGGCGCGCATTGGAACGCACTGACAACAGATGAAACTGAGAAAGTACACCAGTGACACCACCATCCCCTCAGACGCCACTTCCCTCAAAATGTTGAAAGCAGTTAGCGGTCTCTTGCAAGCTTATAGGTAGGTAGCTAGGTAGGTATGTACCTGGTAGGCAGGGTACAGATAGATGCAAGGTACCGCGTGTAGGTACGGCGGCACGTACCTACTCGGGTATCGCTCACAGTGCATCTCGCATTTTGGAGAAACCTTGGCATTGTGTCCCCGCTCCCTATTGTCCTATTGCATGCCTCAGCCTTGGGTTCAGTACAGAAGGGATTCACTACGTACCTACGTAGTAGTACGTCGGATTACATCGATAGGCGAGGTACGCTACCTATTTGCAGTGACTACCGAAGGGCATTCACATGGCCTCGACCTTTCGAAACCTCGAAATTCACAAATCGCTGCCGTCTCTATTTTCTCTTCGCGCAAAGTCTACCAGCCAATCAACTGATTAATCAGGCTAATCCAAGCGCGACACAATCACCACCTCTCCTCCTTCTCTCCCTCCTCCACGCCCAACCATCTCATTTTCCGATCGCGGCCGACCGTTTGCATACATTCGGTGCGAGAGCGCGCCATTCGTCCGCAGCCTGGCCCCAGCTTTTATCGACTCCACCTGATACAGCTCGCACATCAACACCGACCGGTACAGAGCTGCTATCCAAGTCCGGCTCCATTGCCTTACTCAGTCCTGTTCCGTGCGCCACTCACAGCTTATTAGCTCTAACAATAAGCTAGTTGGGCTCATTTGAAGCCCGCGATCGCCTCTCCTACAGCTACCCGACGCTTCATCTGCTCCTACAACCAACACCTGTCACCTTTACCTCCATCCTATCTCTATACCGGCCCGCACTACCATATGTCACCGACGAACGGCAACCTCTCGCGATACCGTGACCAAGTCTCACTCCGAGCTTGAGGACGGAGAAGAATATTGGGCGCGCGCGTGCGGTCATGAGCTCTACTGTTCTGGGGCGCAGAAATGAACGGCGATGCTGGTCTCGTCGGCTGCCTGGTCGATAGGCTCGCCACCAGGGTATGTCAACATTGACTCCTCCTTGGCCTTGAACTTATCGCTGATGCTGAATTTTGTCTCTCGCCAGCTGCCTCATAGAACAGGAACCCATGGGCAGGAGCTTCAGCAGGACGATGTCGTTCTCATCACAAAGTCGACCCTGGTCAAGATTAGTACTTCTGCTCTCTCCTTTGTGCTCGACTCCCTCGTCGCTCTCCTCGAAGACATAATTCGAAACTACAAAGGCATTCCTCCACTTGCACACCCACCACATGTTCTTCTATCCGAAGTTTACGTTCTTGCCTTAGCTGCCGACTGCTGTACCGCCCATTGGAACCACGTCAAGGCTCAGGGCTTGCGCCAACCTGCAGCCAACACCGACCCCCGCCGTGTTACTCCGGCCATTGCCCCAGAGCCATTGGACGAGGCTCTCGTCAACCGAGTCTTCGACTTGATCAAGTGGCTTGTTGAGCCCACCCCCGAGGGCTACGTCCTGCCCTCCTACACCATTCTTGATGATACACTGAGGCATACCGACACCGTAGCCCGCTCTGCAAGTGGTCTCGCCTCGCCCCTCCCCGGTGATAGCGATGCGTCCGAAGATGATGACGCTTTGACCACCACTCAAGCCGCCGTTTTGGAGCCTTGCGTAAGAGTTATTGTTGAGTATGTCACGGCTTCCACATGGTCCTGCTCTTTCGACTACTTCAGAAACGTTGTCTATACTGTCCGTACCGCAGCCGTTGTACAAGCTGCTCCTGGCCAGTCGGCCGCTACACCGGACGATGACAAAGCTTCACTGGCGGTGCTAAAAATCTTGTCCTTCTTCTGGGTCGACGCTCAGAAGCTCGGCCTCATCATTCAGGAGATATGTTCTAGCTTTTTGCATTTTCGCAAGTCGTTCCAGAACACGATAGCCGTCGTTACCCCCTTGCTCATTACTAGGTGGCTCGATCGATATCCCCATGAATTCGTACAACAACATACTTTGCACAAGCGTCTTGACGGCGGCGCTGACACCTTATTTGATATGACACAAACCGTTGTTGACAATGGTCGCAAGAAGGGGATGCTGTACCCGTTACAAACCACTCTGCTCTTCCTTCTACCCGACGTGTTCGAAGTGGCTAGTAATCTCCGAGAGGCCAAAAGCAGTAGTATGGCCAAGAAGGTCGGTTTCTTGGACAACCTCAGGAAGGCCCTCAGGAACAAGAATGAGCAAGCAGCGTACTCTTTGGTGTCCTTGCTTAGGGCAGCGCGCCACTTCGTGGCAGAAGATGACGCGGCGCTGGTGAGCTACGCCATGGATGTCCAAGACGAGGTTCGTGAAGCGGTCTTCCGACGTGGCAACGATTCTTCCTTGTTCGATCAAGATATGATGACAGCAGCTTTTGTGAGCTTGGCTGAACTAAGCCTGGACAGCTGTGTCGACTCGCTTAGCCAGTCGTATCTCAGTCTATCTTCACCACAGGCCTTCAAGACGGCTGTCGTGCAAGGCTGCCGCTACTTTGCGCGGCAGAGCGATTCGCATATCTATGAACAACTCTTTGCCGTGGCGGGACCGTTTATGCGTACCCAACTTAAGGTATATCAGATGACCACCCCCTCAAATTATTTCTCGCTTCCTCTTGGACTAGAAAGACTCGTTGTCTTGTAGCCCTAGCTGCATTCGACCATTTTGGTAACCAGGATTATAGGCCATTGCGGATTCACCTGCAGAATCTGGTACTGTGGCGCTCCCGCTACCGCGTCGCGACTCCAACCTGCACTCGTTCACAAATATGGCATGTGATGTCCTTAGGTTTTTGGATGCCTCGCCTCGCTCTCTTTTCGACGGCGACGGGCAAGTAGAACCTAGTGCTGGGGCTGCTGACGAAGATGTCTTTCTTTCTTTCTTGTCTTGCGTCGTGTCTGCCAATCCTACCATCCGAAGACTTGCTACAGGCGTCGCGAAGCGCCTCTTCTCCGATGATGCTATCATTGATACCCTTCGCACACGCGGCAGACTGAGTTCGGTAGCGTTCAAGAGGGAATTTTGGAGACGCAGGTAGGACACCATTGAAACCTTACGCTGGTCATAATCTTGCCCCGGGCTAACATAAGTCTATCCAGTTCACTGGTTCTGCTGAACATGTGCAGCCATGCTACTTCGGACGGAGACGGACTAGAAATCAAGGCCGTTCATGAATATCTCGAAGCCCGCAAGTTCTTACTGGCGTCGCTGCGTGTAAGTCGTCCCTGACCTGGCTCGGCACTGTCCGGTACAGTTGGTCCACAAAACTGACGATGGCTTGCTTCGCTTTCAGGAGCTCTCAGACATGCCCGACGGTGTTCCCGAAGTCGAGGGGGCTTCTTCCAGACTCGAGACGACCCTTCTTGTCTCTTTGTGTTCCGCCGACGTCGAGACTTGCCAAACAGTGACAGCGTGTATAAGGCTTTTCTATGAGGAAAACAATCTCGTCGATATTGCCTCAGATGCCGCCAAAGGATTTGCTACACTTCTTCGTAACGGTGAGGTCTACGGTGAGATCGCTTCTCGAGCATTCCGCTTCACCGGGCTCGTGGCGTTCCAGAAACGGGTCCGCGGCCTACTCCGCCGGCTGCAGTATCCCACGAGCGGTATTCTCTCGGCTTGGGAGTACGGTTTTGAGAGGTGGCTGCTGCTTTCGAGGGAAGTTTCCATGACGCCGGTTGATGTTGTAGATGACAGAACCTTGACTGAATGGCGGAACTACTCGGGCTTCCTCGCTTCTCTAGGGGGCATCTGTACCGCAAACCAAGCAATCATTCTCGAGGAGCCTGCGCTAAGCGGATTAAGATGGATTGACAAGCTCCCTTCGGAGAACCACGAAGAGCCTCTATTGAACAGATATCTCACGCTCAGCATTCAGCTTCTAGGCTGTGCAAACGTCAGGATCAGAGAGGCTACTCGGGAGGTCCTCTCAAGCGAGGTCTCACCCACGCTATATCAGTCTCTTTTCAAAGCCCTTGAGTCCGAACTGGAGGTTCTGTTCACGGGGGCGTTAGCACCGAGCGACAAGGCACAGGATGTCGAAATCATCTTTGCCGAACAGGCCATTTCCCTCCTGAAAGCGCTCGTGGAGCGTCTCGAGAGTCCTTCAGATCTCGGTGCTGCCTCGGCCATACACCTCGGTGCTCTCACTCTCAACTTCGCCAAATTCCTCGACGGCGTCAGCGATAGCACCAACACCCTACGCGTCAAGATCAAGGTCTGCCAGCTGTGTGAGGCTGTCACAAAAAGGAAAGAGCACCTGAATTTGAGGGACGACGTGCGGATCAGGAATCAGCTTCTCGAGTACATTTTCGGTTGGATTGCTCGGCCCCGGTCTCCGCGCCTCGATTCGACTACCAGCGGCTTAAGTGGACGTCTGGACGAGGTCGTGAGGGTGCAAAAGGACCTTGACAAAGCATGTCTCAAGTCACTGGCTGAGCTTACATTCCGTCTTCCGCTGCAGCCCGGCGAGGGTCAGACCGATGCTGGCACAAGCGAACTCAAGTCGCAAATGTTTCATACCTACTTCAACCGCTTTCTCTCATTGCTCAATCACGAGTCTCCCGAGGGCGGTAGAAATGAATTAATGGCGGGCATGTCGAGCCGAGACGAAGGTGGATCTTCCTCGGAGTTCGCCATCACTATCCTCTCGAATTTGCTTAGCGCCAATATTGATGTCGGCCTGAAGCACTCTTTGAACATTGGGTACCACGACAATGTGGAGATCAGGACGGCATTTGTCAAAGTTCTGTACAATATCCTCATCCAGGGTACTGAGTTTAGCAACCTGACAGATGCTGCGGTCAGTGAGAAATATGATGAGTTACTCGAGGTAAGTGAGCATTCTGGTCTAGATGAGCGCAGCCGTTCCAAGGTCTGACATGCTGCTTAGCTCCTCACCAAAGACATGACACTTGTGGCCGCCATGAGTGCTGTATGCCCGAGCAGCGAAGTTGACGAGCTGACCGTTTCTTTACTTACTATCTTTGAGCACCGTGGTCTCAGCTTCGAGCTGCTGGAAGTTCTCATCAAGCAAGAGATCGAGGACACGGGTGAGTCAATCCTATTCTGGCACATGCAAGGACAGTAGTTAACCATATCCTTTGGGCATGTAGATAACGAGTCCGAGATTCTCCGGCGGACGTGTGTGGCTACCAAGATGCTTTCTGTTTATGCCAAATGGAAGGGGCAGCCGTACCTAAAAGCCACTCTCCAAAAGGTTGTCGAAAGGTTGATGCTCACCTCTAAGGATCTGGATCTTGAACTGGACCCAGCTAGAGTCGGGTCTACGGATGAGCTGCAGAAAAATGCTCTTCAACTGCGCATTGTGGCAAAGGTATTCATTGACGACATTTGTGCGTCGTCCTCCAGTATGCCGGCTTCGTTTCGTAAGATCTGCAACATCGTACGTCTACTCCGAGCTGCGAAGCCCCCTTTCAATAGTTTGCCATCTAACACTGTGTTATTAGATTTCTACCGCCGTACTTCCACGGTTCCAAGAAGCCAAATACACAGCTGTGGGAGCCTTCGTGTTTCTCAGGTTCTTCTGCCCTGCCATTGTTGCGCCCGAGGTTGAGGGTCTGGTCACGACGACGCCTTCCAAAGAAATGCGTCGGGGTCTTCTTCTGATTGCGAAGGTCATCCAGAACCTAGCAAACAATGTGCTCTTTGGAGCCAAGGAGCCGTACATGTTCCCTTTGAACGACTTCCTCACACAAAACATTTATCGTGTTACTACTTTCCTGCGTGAGATATCTGTATGTATTCCTATGGATCTGGCTTATAGCTACCCCCCCTCTCACATGTACTAATGGTGCTGAAGGTACATCCGGAAAACCTGGAAACTCCACCTACTACAGAGTCGTTTGACTTTGGCTCTTGCGTAGCGTTGCATCGGTTCTTGTATGACCACTGGGATCAAATGCGACAAAGACTTGTGACCCAAGAGCGAAGGGATTTTGTCCGGTCACCCGCCGAGGTATCCCGTGGTCGATCACCTGTTCTCGAACCTCTTCGGAATCTCATTACGAATCTGGGACCGCCGCCCTTGGCCGTGACCTGGAACAGACCACAAATATCGACCAACACGCCTCCGTCATACTCAAGGTTTCAGAACTTTATGCTTCGGAACGCCTTCCGCAGCACCGAATCTTTTATCACTGCTAGAGCTGTCTACGACGGTGGTGAAAGCAAGGTACATGCCCAATTAATTCCTTTGCCGTAATGCCTCTGGTGAAAAGCCACTGATAGCTGTCGACAGGATTCTCTCTCCATCATCTGCATCATTTTACGACACATCGACGCTGAAAGTATAGACTACGACACTCTCCTGTATTGCTACTTGAAGGTACAATCAAATCCCCCGGTGGACCGATGTTTACTAGCCTGATCGTGTCGAAGAACCATTCCGTTACCCTGAGATTCATCAACCCATCCAATGCGACCTTCTATACAAGACAGTATCTATATACTGACTGCTTGTAGATTGCAAGCCGCTTGTGGCATAAGCCATTTGGTCTCCTTATCGACGCCACTTGTTACAATGGCCAGAATGAACCCCAAGACGATCTTTTCAAGAAACTCGAACAACTCACACCCGTCGAATTGTCCAAAAACCTAGTCAGGATTTACGTCTACAACATGAACAGCGCATTCAGGTATGTAATCATAAGCGGCGGGTGCTACATGCTACCAGCAATAATAGTAGTCACTAATGCACGGATAGGAAGTGTTTCCGGAGGCTTCTGCGAGTCTCTGCAAAAAGCGACAGCAGCGTTTTCAACCCCAAGAATGTCGATTATCATTTGATCGGCAGTCTGCAGGATTTACAGGCTCACTTCCACCTCAGCCAACTTCATCTCCCCAAAGAGACAATCAGCGTCGTGACAGATACCCGTTATGTATTCCAGCCAATCACTCGCCTCTCCAAGACAAAGGGCAAAATCGAAGTAGTCATCAAGGTTGGTAGTCAATTTGTACAGGTCACTACCACCAAGAAACAGGAAGTTTTCCCTGGCTACAGGCTGAGCACCACTGTCAACGACATTTTCAGACTTGGCGAGGTGGAAGAAGCGCCAACTTCAATTCAGACAGAGGACGATTCAGCTTTTGGTCTCCGTGCAGACAACGGCAAAATTGTTATGTACTTCACCAGCCCTAAAAAGGTCGACGTGCTTCAGACAATCCGCGGTGCAAAGGCCAAATATGGCAAGGACACAAGAGCACACAAGGCCTACGAGCGATTGATCCGTCCGCAGGATGTGCCAGGTACTCTGCTCAATCTTGCCTTGACAAACTTGTCAAGCTCCGACCATGTGTTAAGGCTTTCATCGTACAATCTCCTCGGAGCCCTATGCAAGGCTTTCAAATTTGGCGCAGCTGCGAATTTGATGTGCACCAAAGGTTTGGCTCCCTTGTCTGGCCACTCCCTTCGAGCCTGCATAAACACAACTCACTACGTTAGCTATCTGCTGACTTCTTGAACGCAGATGTATCTGTTCCAATGGACCCTTCTCATTTCATCATCAAGATTAGCCGACAGTTAGCGACGACTGAACCACAGCTGACATTTGACTTTTTGACTGAGTTCTTTGTTGGTTGGGAGACCTTCACAGAAGAGCAAAAGCCACTCAGTCTTGCCTACATGGCACCATGGCTTCCAGGGTTACGGACGGCAGTTATGTCGAATGAGCCTGATGCCGAGAAGGGCAAGGAGAAAGTTGCTTCTCTATTCCGGAAACTCATAGACGTGGCCATGTCGGACCACGGGTTGACATATACGCTAGAGCAAGTTGTCTGGCCCGCCATTTATCAGGACGAAACTATCCTTGATATTTTCCTCGAAGAGCTGATGAGGGCAGCATTAAGCTTTGGCTTCTCTGAGGAGCCCATGGAAGCCTTGTCTTCCATTGTCTCGGGTATGGGCAGCATCACGTTGCGTGGCAAAGTCATCTCCAGGCTACGCAAGGCGTTGAACCGTTCCTCTCTTCGGCCCACGAAATACTTGCCTGACAATGCTGTTTGGCCCGAGATCTGCGTATTGCTCCACTTCTGTCTGTCACTGTCCTTCGACAACGGCGTTCAGTCACAGCTGTATCTCCCTGAGATTTTCCATATCGTCACGATCCTGGCAAACACCGGTGCTCCAGAGGTACGCTTGCTTGTCCATAGGCTCCTTGTCAACACCGTACATGCAGCTTGTACTTCATTCAGCCTCGACGACGCTCGGTTCAGCAAGCTTAGGGGAAGCTTGGACTTTCTCAGCGAACCCAGGAGCGAAATCTTCTCAGCGCCGCCTCCGTTCTTACGTGATGGTGCCTCTATGTCAACAACGCAGGATGCCGGGCCTTCGCTTGCTGCCACCGAGAACCTAGCAGCGGTTCTGTTTGAGGTCTGCTCGGTCGCAGCACCTTCAATCGACATCTCCAACGCTTGGAGATCTCGGTGGATGAGCTTGGTTGCCAGCACTGCTTTCCAGAACAACCCTGCGATTCAGCCCCGAGCTTTTGCCGTTATGGGTTGCTTAGCGAGGGAAGAAGTGGACGACGACCTGCTGTACCAAGTACTTGTCGCCTTGCGGAATAGTGTAGGTCGCTTAGGTGAGGATACCAACAGTGACATGCTCATTTCTATCGTCACATCCTTATCCAAAATGATGGCGAAATTACCCTCGGCGTCTCGATATGGTCTGCAACTCTTCTGGCTGGCAATCTCACTTTTACGACTCGTTCCCCCAGCGCTGTTCAATTGCACAGCCCAGTTCCTGGAGGCCGTCATGACCAACATCAGTACGGTGGGAGATCTGAGGGGGGACAAGATGGGCCCTCTACTCCTTCAGGGTCGAGTCCAGCTCGAAGAGGCTGCACTACCTTTGGATGACGCGTACGGTATTCACTTCACGGCCGACAACTTCCACTTCGCAGTCTGTGCGTGCCTCGCCCGCGGTCTTGCTGACACCACGACCAAGACCAACGCTACCAGAGTATTGTCGGCCTTCTTAGATATGGCTGGGAATCCTTCGGGATATGTAGGCAAGCCGTCGGATGATATCTCTCGATCCCCTTACATGGCTCTTATCTTGGCCCGAACTGTTGGGAGCGATGAACTCAGGGACAGTCTGTGGCTTGCTGGCATCAACCCTTTGCTTTTGGGGGATGTGAGTGGAACACAGCGATATGAGGACCTTGGTAGCATGAAGGACAAAGACCTCCTCCTCAACACAGCCATCGAGTTGATAGATTTCCAATACCTGGAGGATGCGCTACAGAATCGTACGCTCCGATGGTTGACTGAGCTTGCAACAGCGAGGCCGGCGGTCACCATGCACCTGTAGGTTATTCTCTTTCACTATTCCGTCACAACACCTTCGGTATTAATTACTGACGTTGCTTTAGTTGTGGCCCAATAGTCTCCATCCTAGACGACGTTCTTCTTCATTGTCAGAATTCATCTACACTGGAATCTGCACAAGCACTTCTCTACGCCCTGACAACAAACCCGAAGTTCAGTACCGCTTTAGACTCTACTACTGTGCTTAATGAAATCCTTGAGGATATGGGTTTTAGTGGGTTATGGCGGTCGTGCTCTTTTAACTTTAGCCAGGACCAAGACAGGAAATGCTTTCTCCTTACTGAAAAGCTAATAGAAGTAAGTACTCTTATAATAACAATTAGACATAAAAAGAAAGATACTAACTTAGTAATAGCTTATTATAGTTTAGTATTAGCTAAATATAGTTAAAGTATATGCTTATATTATATTTTATGTATTTATAAAGCATTTCTTTTCTAAAAGTTAGTTCTATATAAGTAGCTTTCTAAGTATGTATTCTACTAGGGAAAAGAATATAGACTAGGGTTAAAAGATTAAATAAATTAAAGTAAAATAAGCTTATATTTCTAAGTAATAAAGGTTAATATAATATATATGAAAGTAAATAAAGATTAATAGTTATATTATATTTATAATATATATTAGAATAATAATATTATATAATTATATAACGCCTATAAGATAATTAATTAAATAATAACTATAAAGTATTTATAACTTAATAAGAATTATTATAACTTAATATTAAAGGCATAGACTAGATACTTAGGCTATAGTTAAAGACTATTAGGGGGGAATAATATTATATATAGCTAAATAACTTAAGGTATATAAATAGGTATAAAACCCTTAATATAATAATAAGTAGGATTAGCTCTTTAGTTATTAAAATATATATTAATTTACCTTTATACTTATATTTTATTAGTATATTAATATATAAAAGTCTATTTAATACTAATTAGTAATTACTTAGTAATTATAAGTAATTACTATATATAATTATAGATTAGTAAGAGTAAAAAGACAAGAAAGTTCTCTAATAAGGCTTACTTATACTAAGAGCCTTAAATCCTACTATTATTATTTATTAATATAGTACTAGATAGTATAAAAAAGAGAAGACTACTTATTAGTCTAATATATAAAAGATTATTTCTATATTTACTATAATAAACTATAAACTAAGTAAAAGGACCTTATTATATAATACTTTAAGAAAGTAGTATATATTATAGTATATATGTTATTAATTATATAGCACTATATAATATAATATAGTTATTACTACTATAATAGTATCTTAGTAAGGAGAAAAGTATATACTTAATGCTTTTAAGTAATAAATATAAAAAGAATAGTAAGAAATAACTATTAATAAAGATAAAGAGTTAATTATATATAAAAAGATAATATACCTTAATAAATACTAATATATACTTAAAAATACTAAATAGATCTAAAGTTTTAGTTATATAAGCTAGACCTTACTAAAGAAGTCCTTTTAGTAAAGAAGTTAACTATATATATAAGATATATATTTATATATATCTTTATAATAAAATTACCTTTATAAGGCCTTAAGATTTTATTATATAAAGACTTTTAAGGATAGTTAGTAATTTATTAGTCTAAGATTAATTATATATTTAAAAAAGAATTAATATAAGTCTTACTAAAGTAAGGATTAAATATATTAAAGATAAAAAGATAATTACCTTTTTTCTAGATATTTACTATAATTTAATTATTCTAAGACTTTAACTTACTATTTAAAAAGTATCTTATTTATATAATTACTAATATAACTATATTAACTATTAAAGATATACCTTAGTATAAAGGTATAGGTAGTATACTACGCCTGTTAATAGACTATTCTAGTATTACTAAAAGATTAATTAGTTTAAGACTAAGTGCCTAAAATACACTATATATAGCCTTATAAAGGGTAACTAGGCTAACCCCTTATAATTACCCCCCTTCTAATACGACGCGTCCTAAGTTACTTTAGGCCTACGTACACGCACTAGCGCTGGTAACTATACACTAGAGTATAAGGTTATGTTAACCCTAAAGGCCCTAGGCAGCCTGGCGTCTAGTAACAGCTGCTAGACATTACCTCCCTGCACCTAGTCCCTCTAAGCCTAACGTAAGCTGCCTCTTATTTATGCCTAGCTAACTAATCTACTAATTAATAACCTCTAGCCCCTTAAGGCCTACACTAAAGAGAGTCTTAATAAGTAGAATTTAAACCTAGCCCCTGTTAACAGCTAGAAGACCTACTTAGTGCCTAAATAATTATAAAGGTATAGGTAGTGTGCTATGCCTGTTAATAGACTATTTTAGTATTACTAAAAGATTAATTAGTTTAGGTACTAAGTGCCTAAAATACACTATATATAGCCTTATAAAGGGTAACTAGGCTAACCCCTTACACTTAGATAACACTAAAGGGCCTAGCTAAGATTTTAATAAAGTTAATTAAAGTTAAAAATATATAAATAGCTTAAAGACTTTAAGCTTTACTTATATAAATATTACTACTTAGTATATAAGTTACTTAAGAGGTAAAAAGCTTTTTAAAAGCTTAAAAAGTAAATCTTTTTTTTTAGAAAAAGGATATATATAATCTCTTACTTATATATATTATTTAAAATAGCCTATATAACCCTTATATAATCTCTATTTTCTAAAAAGAATAGTAAAAAAAGAAAAAATATACTAAGAAGCTATATAATATACTATATAATAAAGCTAAGATATTTATTATCTTTTACTATTATCTTTAGATTATAAAAGACTAATATTATACTATTTTTCTTAATATGTTTTTAAATTATATAAAAAGAGAAATTTCTATATTAGCCTTATATAAAGATAAGATAAAATAAGTATTAGAGCCTAAGATAGTACTTATAAATCTTAAGATATATATTAGTTATCACTAGGGTAGTAATATAGTTAACTATATATATTAATAAGTAATAACAAGTAATAGGGGTAAATACTAGTTCTAAATTATATATAGAGAGGAAAATTATTATAAGATTATATAGTAAATTCACTACGTAATATACCTATAGGTCTAGTAGATCTATAAGGAAATTACTATAAAATCCCCTAGGGAATTTTATAGTAAATTAGCTATAATTATTCTAGCTATTATTAGTATTAATTTATACTACTAATATCTTAGTAATAGTTAATATTATAGTACTAGTAACTTTCTAAAGTGCTATAGATTATCTTTACTTTCTAGTTATCTATAAAAGGTCTAAAAACGTAATAAAAATAAAAGGCTAAAAAGTATTTAATACTTTTTATATAACATACCTATATAGTAAGCAGGCTATTATAGTAAGCAGACTACTTCCCTCTACCTTTCTACTTTTTATATAATTTAATTTAACTAAATTATATAAAATTAATTAAAAATATATATTACTTTATTCTTTATTACTATCCTAAACTACCTTATAGGTTTATATATTATGTCTAGTCTTTCTATAATTACTATATTGTTACGTATATAGCTTACTACCCTCTATATAACCCTCCTTTTAGGATATTTTCCTACCTCTAGCTTTAACACCCTCCTTTTCTCCTTATAGTACCTCTACTTTAGTTATATTAAGTAACCCTTAAAGACGTAGTTAGGTCTTTTTAGCCCTCTAGCGCTTACTTAGTATATCTATCCTTATATAAAGTCTAAGGTTCTTAGCCTTAATAAGAGTAAGCCTATATACTAACTTACTAATACCTTTAGCTTAAAGGTTAATTACCTTATATATTAGTATTAGTAAGCTTCCTTAATATCTCTAGATCTTCTTTTTTAGTAAACTAGCACTTTATATACCCTTAAGTGTAGTTATTAGTGTCTTTAGGTCCTATAAGCCTAAGCTAGTTAGATATAAGCTAAGAGGTGTTAGTGTATTTAGCTTAAAATCTAGGTAAGAAATAACTACTTTAGGGTTAAATAGTATA